>NC_134584.1:21631750-21946500 GCF_037038515.1 Microtus pennsylvanicus
AATGTATAGATTAAAAAACTTAAAATTGCTGAGACTAAAATACTTTATTATACTAATCTGCATTGATTTTTAATACAAAATTATCTCATTGTTTATTTCTTGATAAATACGTTTGGCTGTGATGACATTTTGGGTAACAAGAAGAAAAGCTGATTGCAAACACAGTTTAATATTTAAAAATAAGGAGAAATAAGCTTAATATAGTGAACTTTTATATTATGTTATGAACTTTCATTTCTTTCTTGTTACTTGAGGTATGATTGCGGAGAGACCACATTATCCTATGAGACTAAATGCCATAACTCCTCATTTGTGCAAAATATTTCTGAAATTAGTTGATTGCTAAAGTTAAAAATTGTGAATTGATTTTTAACACTCAAGAACACGTGGTACCGTTTGAGTTCATTTGATCTACTCTTAATTTTTACTACATAGGACTTCAGTTTTAGTTAGGCTTAAGTGTTGCTTATGTTATGTGGCTGTTTCAATGAGAATGGCTCCTCTAGGCTCATGTATTCGAAGGCCTAGTTGCTAGTGTTTAGAACTGCTTTTGGAAAGCTTAGAGGTATGGCATGGTTAGAGGAGGTGTGTCACTGGGGTTAGGCTCTCGAATTTCAAAGACCACCTCATTCTTACTTATCTCTTCCAGCCCATGCTCCTCCCCAACACCTTTCTCTATCTCTCTCTCTCTCTCTCTCTCTCTCTCTCTCTCTCTCTCTCTCCCTTCCTCCCTCCCTCCCTCCCTCCCTCTCCTACTTTTGTATCAGGATTCAAGCTCTTAGATATTTATTGAGCACTCTGCTTGTCTGTCTCCTGCCATGCTCACTACCGTGATGGTCATAGGTGCAATCTCTCTGGAACCATGATATCCAAAATTGACACATGTTTATTTTTCTTCTTGTTTCTTCCTTGGTAATAGTGTTTTGACATGGTGATAGAAAAGGAACCAATATATAAATCTATATGGATACTTTTTTACACATATGTGAAGTTCCACGTCTTTGTTACCTTCACACATGAATGGGAAAACATAATAAATATATGTTCATCTCTGTCTTATGTAGCATAATTATATCAGTATCTACTAGGTTTCCACATATTATAAAATATCCTTCCGTTCATGGCCATATTGGTCATAGTTCATACACCATGCTTTGTTTTTCCTTTCATCATGTGATGAACATTTAAATCATTTGATTTTTGTCTATTATGACTGCTGCTGCAATGAGCATGGTCTAACAGATGTGTTTTATACATACTAACTTCATTTTTTAATATCTATATATTAGGAAGATTTCTGTATTGGAGGGGCCTATGCATTGCAAACCTAATGACCTGAATAAATTAAATGCTAAAAGTTAATAGCACAAAAATTCAGAGTAGAGAAATTATTAGTAAAGGCTGAGAAGAACAGTTTGATGGAAGAAGAGAGCTTGATGAAATCAATGGCTACTGAGCTGTCATTTGATAAGTACCTGAATAATAGATACAGTCTTGAACACTAGAGTAAATTTAAATAACAGCAATGTATTGTAAGGTCAAATATTTTGGATTATCTCTGCTACCAAGAAGCAGTTTTAAGAAAAAAATAAGATTAACCTGAATTCAATAATAAATAATATATTTCTATGCCTAAACATTACACAGGTTTATAATATGTACTCTTAATGTTTGTGTGTGAGATAAAAAGAAATTAAATTGAAATTTATTTTAATTTTTTTACTTTTAAGTTAACATTTAATATTACTTTATAGTTCAACCATCTGCGATATGAAGAATTCTAAGATAAGCCTTCAACAAACCTCACAAGAATAAAGTACATCTTTCCAATGATATGGTTACTTCATGTACTAATTTTGAGCACACTTAACTGGTTTCGCTAAGATCCAAAATAAGTCAGTTTATGCTTATTGAATACTCTGTCCTTCACAGAGTGTAAAGTAATAGGCCTTTAAAATAGAGCTTAAAACTTCCAAGGGGAAAAGCTATTTCCTGTTTATATTAGCTCAGGTACCTCCATAGTCTAACACTTCCAAGGAGTTCAGAGACAACTTGTGATGAAGAGGGTAGGTCATAAGAACTGAGATGTCCCAAGCAAATGTACTGTAGAAAGCTTGGCTCTATAGGGAAATAACAACAGTTCACAGTGTAAGAGAGCTTGGTGGCAGAATAATCTGTACAAGTCTATAGATGAAAGTACAATATCGCTGTCCTCTTGGCAGCAATCTCATGAGAGGCTGAGCAATTTGCCCATTGAAGCTATGCCTAGCTGTGCACTAATATGAACCCCCAGATAGTAAACTACGTTGCCTTAAGGTTTTAGACTTCTGGGAATATTTGTGTTGCTAAAAGTTAATAAGGATATAGTAAATAATTAGGTTTCTATAAATAACAAATCTGCTCATAAATTAAGTTTGATTTTACTTTTTATATTGTCATTAAAGACGTTTGCCAGTCTTCTGCCATAATTTAACTGTAATCAACAAAGCCCAGAATTTAAGATTAGATATAAGTAAGCACTATTTATATTGAAAGACTCTTTTAGTTGTTAGCCATATGATCACTTTTTTCCAAATGTTTAAAACTCTACTAAAGATGGTGACAAGGGTCAAGAGTTTAGGGAAAAAAAACTTAACCTTTTAAATGCAGCTTTAATAAAGAATTCAAGTGACAGAAATAAAAAGATAGTTCTGTGATGTTCTAGTTTCTTTTCTGTATCCTTAAAGAAAGTTTCAAAGATATCTCTTTAATTAATTCTGAGTATCTAAATTTTCTTCCCAAATCATAGAATATGTGCTATATGGATGTATTTTTGCAAAATAAGTTAAAAATATACTTCTAGTCATTTATGTAATTACATTATTTATTTTCTGTTCCAACAAAATGTTGTAGGATTAATAAATAGGAAACAAATAATGATTAATATTTAGGATTTAAAAAAACAAAAGGGGGCAGATTACAAAATAGTTGATAAAAATATGTCTTACTGAGCACAGTTGTCCATAACTGCCCTTTCAGTAATTATAATTTCTGAGTGGAATTTAAGAGTTTGGCCATGCATTGAGAGTTATAGACCATCGAAGGTTATATGGAGATTTCCTGTGCCCAACAAAAGAAAAATTAAACTACATAAAGCACAAAAACCTCTAGAAGCCAAAATAAAATGAATCATGTTGAAAATATTGTAATCTCCAACTTTACATTATACTGCAAATCCACGGTTAACCAAACCAGCAGGATAATGCAAAAATACACGAAAGTCAATGGACTGGAAAACCTAAAACTATACTCCCACAAACACTGGCACTAGATTTTGACAAAATTGAGAAAAACTTGTGGGATAAGTGACAACCTTGTCACAGGAAGAAAGCATGCCTCTTGAAAATATAATCTAGAAAACCTAGACATCCGCATTTAGAAGAATAAAAATAGATCATGTCTCTCACTCTGTATAAAAATCAATATAAAATGGATGAAAGAATTTGATGTAGGATTTGAATTTATGAATTAGCTAGAGGAAAACACTACAAAAGACAAGAATATACAAGACCTAGGAAAGTATGCCAATAATTTATAAAATATTATCCAGTTGACAAATGGAAATCATAAAATCACAAAGTTTTATATAAGCAATTATCAATTAACTGAAAATTAAAATAGCATTTAGAAAAGAAAAATATTTACATCATGATTATAGTAATTAATATATAGAATGTAATGAGCAAATACAAAACTAAGTATGTAGTAATCAAAAGATCAATAATGTTTTAAGAAATGACCAGTCAGCTTCAGAAATATGGAGTAGGAGTTGAATTTCAAAATGGGAAAAAGAAGCCGCATATCTTCTTTATGAAAGAGTTACAGATTGAAACTACATCAAGAATCTATTTCAGCTCAGTAAAACTGAGTGTTTATATAAGATAAACAAGTAAACAAACTAAAGAACTGTGGCATAGATAATAATATCTAAGAAATGAGCATCTATGACAGAGATGCACATCTCTGCAGAGTCATAAAACAGAAAAAATTATAAGGGAGATAATGATCCATTAGTTTGGGTAAAGGGGAATAAAACTGATGAAGAATGGAGCTTGTTAGGTTTTGATCATAATCTAGATAATAGTCCAAATAAGGCTTCAGTTGGTATTTCATTACTAAAGGTAATGGAAAGAACCTGTGAATCTTCTACCCTGCACAGAGTGTCTTACCTCTACAAACTGAATTCCTCACAATAGGAAGTGAGCTGCCTAGTAGTTCCTGATCAGTCTGTGTTCTAGAAAAATACTTTTCCAAATCTAAGGGCAACAATCCTATCTTCTCAATGTTAAGCTATTCCCTGATAAAGGTTAAGAATGTTTCAGAGTACCTAAAGCTAAACTGTGGAGGAATACAACTGACATTTGTGTGGATTAAAGTATATTAAGAAGTCTATTTTGTCAGGTATTAGGATGAGCACACCAGTTTCCAGCCTTTTTGTTTGGATTGTTGGTTTCCATCCTCATAGTTTAAGTTGATCCTTATCATTAGAGCTACAACGAGCTTCCTGTGGTCAACAGAAAGAAAAAAATTAGTTTCCTATTCCATTCACCATAACGTTTGATTGGAGACATGAATCCAATAATGCTGACAATTATTGGTGACATAGGTGAGGTGATGAAAGACCTCTTCTGTTTCTATTTACCTTCTTAACCTTTCTTTGTGTTTCATGAAGTCAATTTTGTTTTCTATCTAAAGTTGGTTGATTACTACTACTCATCTCTTCAGTTTGAATTGTTGTTTTCGTGGCAGACATTTTTAACTGTATCATGATTTTTTCTTCCTCTTTTGACAATGGCAGATATTTTTACTAGTTATAATAGTTTATGTTGAGAGTCACTGACCTTTAGTCTTTGGAGTCCATTTCTCTAGCATCTTCTGGTTTCATTTATAATGTGACATGTTTTTCTTTGTCTGTTTGCCTAGAGCTTTCAATACTTTTTCTTTTCTAGTTTTATCTAATGTTTAAATTATGATATCTCGTGGTGAGTTTTTTTTCTCTTCTTGTCTATTTGTGCTCCATGTTCTGACTGCATCTGTATATGCACCTCATTTGTTAGTATGGGGGTGTTTTTGCTGTATTATTAGGTTGGCCTCTGTGTTTGTTTTCTGTTTCAGCCTTCCTAGAACTGGAATTACTAGTGTGCACTGTCTGGCTAGACCATAAGTTCCTCTTTTTCTACATTACTTTTTGGTAACTCTGCTGACTATTCTTTCTTTTCAGCTTATGTTTGCTTAGCAACTATTAGACTCGTGTTAGTACATAAATATCCAAAATAGCTTAGTTATAGATTATAACCTTTAAAAAAGCAGATTGAAATAATAGAGTTATAGAAAAGGATGGTCTTTTTTATATCAGTTGCAATTATTATGAGTTTAGTCTGTTGTAATTACACAGTTAATAATGATTTCTCATTATATAAGTTTGTAGAAAATTTGTCTGTTAAAAATTCCATGGTATTGGAAGTTTTCGATTTCATTCTAAGTCTTCCATAATATCTTCTATCTAATTTTTAATTTACTCTTTATCCCTCTCCAATATCCATTCTAATATCCATAAGCCACACTAATCCGGTATTTATTTTTATGCTGATTATAAAAATGATGAAAATAGTAGATTGCCAAAAAAACAATATAACTTCTCAGTCTGCCAAATTAGTTTCATTAATCTGCAGATTTGTAAGTTTGTCTTATTCCTTACTAATCGCAGCATTTCTTTTTTGGTGTCGATATCAGTAAGATTATTCACCGTGCCAAATATCTGTACACTCTTCACACACAGAATGTAGAAACATATGTCTCAGGCATTTCCTTCTCTCTTTTAGAAACACAATGCCATCAACAAAAGAAGCCACGGTACTCTTATTTGTGGGAGAGATATCATAAGAAGTGCAGATTATGCAATGGAGTAAAGCAAAGATTCTTAAACATGGCCTTAAGAGGATGCTTTAGTTGCTATCAAATGAAATTGCTCCTTTTCTCTGTTTTTATATTTGTTGTGGTAAAGAATAACTCCTATACAAATAGTAATATCATAAGGCTTGAGGGTCATGAAGACACTGTTATGAATATGCATATTTCCCCATGCACTGAAATAAGTGTTACACAAAATAAACAAATAAATGACTGATGTCAAGTTCTAGAGAAACTTAAAACCGCAACAATACACTGCAGGATACATCGTATGCCCTAGTCCCAATTCTTAACTTTTAGATGATTATTTATAAAGATATTAGCACTATTCAATTTTTATCAGAAGTTCTACAGTAAAAATAATTACATTTATAATTATGTACATGACAATTAAAATTGGCAGCCATGGTGAAGTTCTTAAACATGCCATGTTAAAATTTATTTCACATAATATTTTGGACAAAATGAGATAATAAAGGATAGGTAAAGAATTGAAACATCTTTATATGCAAGCTTTTGTTTGCTTGTTTTACAAGAATGACATTTATTATGTCCCACCTAGGGTTAAGAAAAGACAGATACAGACAGTTTGGTGTTGATAAATTGGAATGGACATTTGCACTAGACACTGCACAGACTGCACAAGGTAAAATTAATTTTGATGGTGATTTTGTACCATCAGATAAATCCAACTTATTCGTAGAAAAAGGTGCTTAGATATTTCTTCTTAATGTAAATAATTTTTTTTTCATATATTGTGTTCTGATTTTGGCTACTCCTCCCCTTCTCTTCTCATTTCCTTCTGACCTACCCTCCCAAGGGTTTCCACAAGCTTTCTGTCTCTCATTGGAAAACAAATAGACATCTAATAAATAATATTAAAATAAAATGAATAAAAACAACAAATCAGAATATGACAAAAAGGCAAATGAGATAGAGCCAAAAAGAAAGCATGAACAAGGCACATAGACACAGAGACACACATGTTTGTACACATGGGATTCATAAAAACACAGGATTGGAAGCAATAATAAAGATGCAAAAGTATGTATGTATATTCAAGACAAAAATAAAAACCCCATCTTAACATTAAGAGACAAAGAACATCCCTAAGATTAACTTGTATTCATTTTGTGATGGCAATCTTAATGGCCTGGGCACAGCCATTAATGATGTTTATTTCTTCATTGAGGCTACTTCAGAGATATCTAAAATTCCATTTGTCATTGTGCTTCTTGGGAAGTGGCTTCTGGATTAGTATTGGGGGTATGTGTCTGCTTTGCCATGCAACTCTGTAACCCCAAATGGTAAAGACTTGGTCAGTCCCTATGTATGTATGCTCCCTTTGTCTCTGTAAGTTCATATGTATGGCAGCCTGTTGTGTCTAAAGACCCTTGCTTTCTTGGAGTCATTAAACCCCTATAGCTTTTACATTCTTTCTTCCACAAAGTTCTAGTACTTAAATATTTATGTATAAATTCTTCACTTTACAGTTTAAGAGTAGCAAAGTGAATATTATGCACGTGACTGAGTATAGCTTCCAGCTATTTGCCGAAGTATAATTTCCCAACTAGAGTGGCAAACTCTGCTCTGGTTGGGTTCTGGGGTTCTGTGACATTAAAATATTTAGAAAATGAGGTAGAATAATTGGGCCTTGTTAGCTATTTTTAATTATAAAATATCATACAAATTCGGTCATTTTACCAAAATAATGAAACATGAATAAATTTGGATCCTTGATGACTATCAGGAAATGAATAAATACAGATTGATTTAAAACAACTCTGGCTTGCCACAAGGGAAGCTTTGTGTTGCTTTCATTTACTTATCTCCTAATGAGGTGGCATTCAATCTAGAGGACTGATATTCGTTCATAGAGCTGGGGCAAATTTATATTCAGCAACCTGGTTAGACTGATTGGTAGTACCATTTGGGAAAGGATTTTAACAAACTTATAACCTCAGTTTTTCCTTGGAGACCCATGTATCAATTTTCTTAATGTGTTTTTCTTTTTCTTTTGTCTGTTTGTTGTTTGTATTTGGTTTACTTGTTTAGAAACAAGACAGATAGATGATTCACAGACCATGTGGCATTGTTGTTTCTGAGGTGACACCGATTTCTTCTACTATGAAATTTAAAATTTAATTGTTAATGTGCCCGTAGTTTAGGAGTTAGTTGTCCCTTGATTTACTTTGAGAAGGCTATGCACCCTCAGTTCTCTGTGGAATGAGAGTTCAGAATGTTCCATCTGTTCGTCTGTCTTCCATAACAGTAAACTGATTCTATTTTCATGGTTTTTACTAGCAAGGGTTTCCTGGGAATTCCAGCTTTCTGCAACAGTTTTAAGGGTTAGAGCATCATATCACACCTGGAGAATAATTTATACTAACTCTAATGGAGGTTTTGAGTGGGTAATTTTATTAAATATATAGTAATCCAAGCATTTCAAAAAAATTAAATAGCAAGTAATGGGTAGATAAGTAGACTGATACCAAAACACTATCAAATCAGCTATTAAAACATCCTGCAGAAGTCAATTGGGATAATCCCTTAAAAACAGATAACATAACTAGAGATCTTAATAGACAGAGTTTCTATTAAGACAAGAGTGCTGACTAAGCTGCAATACATAATATTCAGGTACATGCAGTGTTGTTGACTTTGAAAGAAGTTGGAGAAATTCATAGGTAGTGGAGGTAAGAACCCACTAGAGAATGAAAAAGACAAGAAAAAGTGTTATCTAGAGTAAAGAGTTGTGTGACTTCTGTCTTTGAGTACTCCAAATATGTTTGTTTGAATTATGTCAATAGAATACTTTTTTTGAAAAAGATAATACAATAGCAATGTAAAGCTAAATGTCTGAAAATAAAACGTCTATTTTATGTAGCATGTTTATGATTCATGTGTTTTAAATTGTTTATTCAAATTTTGAAGTTTGTCTTCCTCTCTCCATTTCTATCCCTCTTCTATCTTTTCTTCCCTCTCTATTTTATTATGTTTCCTTTCTATGAAAACCTATAAAGACATCTCTTATATTTTAATGTAACACAACATAAGAAACCAAGGGTCATGACCAAGGTTGAGTTTTTTTTTTCCCTTTTTTTGGTGGGGGTGGTTGGCAAGTAAAGATTCTTTGAGAAAACCACTTTGCATTATAATGAATGTTTTTTACTTACAATGTCAATGAAAATAATAAGGTATGAATCTTCACAGTTCTTATTCTGTATACAAATAATGATTTAAAAAATCAAGGGAGGCTAAAATCTATAAAGTTACAGGAGATTTCCTATTGAGCAAATGCTTATGCAAAATGTAGAAAATTGTGTTAAAATATGCGCTCTTTTGGGGACACACTGAAGTGAATTCATATCAACAAAGAGCAGACCCCTTTGGGGGAATTTTTGTGTTTTTAGAAGGATGCCAAAACTTATTCCCAAAGCTCAAAGTATTCTGAAGCTTTTGTTTTTCCAGTGAGGACTACATGGGCATATGAGCAGAGCATTTATTACCATCCATGTTAAAGATGAGAGTAAAACATATTTCTGGAGATTTCATTCTGTAACAGTGGATCATAGAAATCTGGAGATGCTATAATTAATGGATAAAACTTCTGTAGCATAAAACCCACAGAGAACAGAGTGGGAGGGTAAATGCACAAAGAAAAGGAGCTCCAATATAATTTCATAGAATTAGCTATTCTAATATTCGTCACAATAGATCTTCCAGTAGAAATAGCCATAATCTCCTTATGGAGCTAATTTTAGATATGTGAGGTCTTTTAACAATTGAGTATGATTTTCTCCATGAATAAACCTAAAATTACACAGAACTATACCTCCAGTGATTATTGCAAAATTAAAAAATTATACCAGCTTTTTGGTAATTGTTAATTTAAGGTTGAATAGCTTCTATATATAATATTTTAATTAATGGAATGTTTAGTTGCATACTAAAACAAGCACAACTTGAATTATGAAGCTGTACTATTTAGATCTGGAGATACAGTGGAACAGCTACATTTCCCGTATTAAATCTTTGTCTTCAAATGAATCATATTGAGTCATTTAGTGGGAGCAGCACACTGTTGAGAAATATTTGAAATATATATTCAGATGCTGATTGAAATACTACTTGAGAAGGTGGCATGTGAACTGTAAATGCAACTCCTTTATGCATTTAGTTAGCTTGTTTCAAATATATGTTAATAATTATAGAAATAATAGGTGAGACATATCCAGATTGGTATCACTTAAGATTACTTTTGGGGATGGGGAACTAAATATACTTTACTTCTATTTCCATTGTGGCAGGAAAGTTAAAAATCACTTGAAAACACATGAAATTTTAAAAAATATTGTGTTGAAGAAATCACAGAACTTTCTAGCTAAAGTTTGTAGATTTTATTCAGTCTCTGATTTTACTCATGGCTAAATAGTTTGTCTCTTCTTCAAACTTGTTTTGCTAATTACCCACCTCTTGCCTCCATGTCTGTATGAGAATTTTATCACACACACATCCACGTGTGCACGCATGAGTACACATGTATATACATACACACACACACACACACATATATATATGTATATATATATGCATGCATATGTGCTAATGTTCAGTTTTCATGATAGTAAGTATTTCTACTGCAACATTTTTAGTATTAAAACGGCTGATATATTTCAAATTTCTTATTTATTTATTTGTTTGTTTGCTTGCTTTTGTGAAATAAGCTTCCATTTTGTAGTTCAAGTTAGCTTCGAACTTACTGCATTGAGGCTTACTGCAATTTCGCCGAATTTCATTTGTCTCGGCACCTTGGCATTTGCCTTTCTGGTGTGAACCCACTTGAATGCATTGGCACAGGAGACCACTTCCTAAATATAAACCTAGTAGCACAGACACTAAGAGAAACAATTAATAAATGGGACTTCCTGAAACTGAGAAGTTTCTGTAAAGCAAAGAACATGGTCAACAGGAAAAATCAACAGTCTAGAGAATGAGAAAACATCTTCTCTAACCCCACCTCAAACAAAAGACTGATCTACAAAATAAACAATGACTCAAGAAATTGGTCATCTAAAGAACAAATAACCCAATAAAAACAATAGAGTACAGACCTAAACAGAGAACTCTCAACAGATGAATCTAAAATGGCTGAAAGGCACTTAAGGAAATGTTCAACATCCTTAGCCATCAGGGAAATACAAATCAAAACATCTCTGAGATTCCATCTTCCACATGTAAGAATGGTCAAGAACAAAAACACTGATGACAGTTTATGCTGGAAAGGATGTGGGATAAAGGAAGCACTCCTGCAATGCTAGTGGAAGTACAAACCAGTACAGCCACTTTGGATGTCAGTATGGCAATTTCTCAGAAAATTAAAAAGCAGTTTCCCCAAGACCCAGCAATACTACTTTTGTGTATATACCCAAAGGATGCTCAATGGTACTACAAAAACATGTGCACAGTTATGTTCAAAGCAGCATTGTTCGTCATAGCCAGAATCTGGAAACAATCTATATGCCCCCATTGACTGAAGAATGGATAAGGAAAATGTGATGCATTTACACAATGGAGTACTATACAGCAGAAAAAATAATGACATTTTCAAATTTGCAGGCAAATGGAAGGATATAGAAAACAGCATATTGAGTGTAGTAACCCAGACCCAGAATGGCAAAAATCATATGTACTCACTCATAAGTGGCTTTCAGACATAAAGCAAAGAAAATCAGCCTACAATTCACAATCTTAGAGAGCCTAGACAACAAAGAGGACCCTAAGAAAGACAGACATAGATCTAAAGTACATGGGAAGTAGAAAAAGAAAAGATCCCCTGAGTAAATTGGGAACATGGGGACCAACAGAGATGGTTGAAGTGGGAAGAAGAGGAAGGAAGGGGACCAGAGAAAAATGTATAGCTTATAAACATCAATAAAAAATAAGAATCCATAGTCACTGCCATCAGTTTAGATTTATTTCCTCTCTAAGCAAAATATTTAAAAGTTGCTTTCTTTTCTTCAAGCTAAACATGTGGCAAGTTTAGCTTTATTTGAAAATCAGACAATATGACATAAAAAGTTGTCATGGAAAAATCAAAGTGTAATCTTTCATTTTGATGACTTTCTTTCCATTTTGTAGAAAAGTAAATTAGGTTTATCAAATAAGAGAATATAATGTTTCCTCTTTCAAGTAGAAGTAAGTCTCATGTTACTTCTTCTGCAGAATGTATTTCCTTGTCCTAAGCACAAGAGTCCTCTCACTGTTGAGAACTGGGGATCAATGTCCTCTTCTCCATATGAGCACACTGCTAGCGATCGAGCTTCTCTTTGTGTGCTTTTGTGCAACTCATCCTTGACAATGGAAACTAATTGTGATACATTTTATTTGTTCATTTAGGCCCAAATATAATTATTAAACAAACTGTAATCTTAAAAAAGCTGAACATACATACCTTGAACCCAGACTTGTTAGTCCATAAATTACCAGCTACAGAGGAGAGCCAGGATTTACTGAGTGCTTTCACGTGCAAAAGTCAATGATTATCATTGGTTAATGAATGCAACATGTGTAGGTGGAGTTTATTAGTCCCAGGAACTAACATCATACACACACACACACACACACACACACACACACACACACACACATATATCAGGGACTGAAAAATATATGACTAAAATTATATAATTTAAAAATCTTTGATGAACATAATCTATAACATTGCTTTCATTAAATCAGGAATGAGAAAAAAAGAAGGGAGGGAGAAAAAATGGAAACAAGGAAGGAAGGAGTGCAAACTCATGTGATTTCTCAGTAGATGCGCATGCTCATGACTTTCCTGCATAGTTATATTTATAAATGATATTACATCTCAAATTTCCTTTCAAGAATAAAAACCAGCATTGTTACAGTCTACAAATGAATAGTGAAAATAAAATCTAACAGTGGAAATAATATAAGACAAAGGTTGAGTATTGACACATTTCTATTACTCAAAAAGTCTTGGGTTCAGTCCCCAGTACTACAAAAACAGCTTAAAAAATATTTTCAAGCATAAAATTAATATTATTATATTTGTGAAATATTTCAACTTTTTACATAAGAAAAACTAACATGACAAAAATGTTAACTTTAAATAAAAAGTTATATAAATTTTAAAGTTATTTGGCATTGTGAATGTGTTAAGCAGAATATAAATAAATTTTATACTCAGAAATCTAAATTTCAGTTACTTCTTTCCTTTAACTAGAACCTCATACTCTTTGTAAAATTTAAATTTCATATTTAACATTCTCATGAGTAAACTGATGAAATGAATTTGTTCATGATTGGGTATTTTATCTTTCAAAATACTTGGATCAGAATTTCCTTTTCATTAAGCATGTAGCAGGGATTTCGAATTTACTTCTAATCTTTCAATAAATATGTGTTAAGCTATCAAATGAGCAGGTTGTTTTATTTAATTATGATAAGAGATCTGAGGTGTATCTGTAGCAGAGAAAGCATAAAATAAACTCTTTATTATAGTGAGTAGTGTCTAAATAACAATATAGGAAATCCTGCGAACCTATAGTAAAACACAGTAAAAGCTCCTGACAACACGGAAGAAAGGAACGCTACTGCCCCCAAGTGTCCATCTTCAGAGTGCTGTCATTTGATGTCTCTTGGGAATAGGAGGCTGCACAGAACTCTGAGGATGTTACTTGACAATCATACAGATTCCATTTATCCTATAGTGCCTGCTGTTGTCTGCTTGGGTGACTGCTAAAGCATTACTCTAGGAAAAGGTCACCATTTAGAGTCATTTCAGATTTGAGATCTGTGGGAACATCAAATTGGTCACTCAGAGTTCACTGTTTCATGTTTATCTATAATGGCAGTTGAAAATAATACTAAACCTAAAAATAAAACTGTGCCTAAGTCCCAGGAAAAATATTTAGCTTAATGTTTGACCCTCTGGAAATTATGAGCTTACCAGAGACTCATTTAACCTATGCATTGTTTGCCTTGAATATAAACAATATAATCTTCATATATCAACCTATCTCTTTCATAATGTAAAAAAAAAATGTTCTGGCCTTATAAATATTTTGGAAATTGTTTCCTTCTTCAATATTCATTATAAAGGTATATGATGGAAGTACTGGGAAAATTGTCTTCTGTACCATTGCCTATACTACTTAATTCTAATATATCTATAGTATCAATTTTATTTTCAAGTGAGTTTTTAAGGAATGTCAAAGAAAGAAAAAGAGAGGTTGTTAGAGGGCAATAGCCTAAGGAGTCTCCAAAATACTACCAATGTCTTCGTAAATATGTATCTTTGCTATTTTCCCCCATTGGAAGAAATTTAGCTTTGCTTAGAAAATATGTTAGAAGTTGAAATGGTAACTTACACTTAAAACCACAACTGGATTTGGTAGTGTAATTATTTTTTCTTTCTTTTTTTTTTAATTTTTAAAACAATCTTATTTTACTTACTATTCTAAGTTCCCTCACATCCTCCTGCTCCCTCCACTTTCTCCTCACTGGCATCCACTCCTCAGAGACTGTGAGATCACCCATGGGGAGTCAATAAAGTATGCAACATCACTTGAGGGAGTCCAGTCATAGGGAAGGAGGAGCAATATGAGCAAAGGGACCAAGACCATGCTGTGGAAACCCGCAAAAGAGTTGACCTGAGCTGGGGGAGCTCACTGACTCTGCACTGAGAGTTGGGGAACCTGCATAAGCACGTACAAGGCCCTGTGAATGTGGGTGACAGATTGTGAAATCACTAGTAGTGGAACCAGTATTTATCCCTAGTGCATGTACGTGCCCTTTGGAGCCCATTCCCTATGGAGGGATACCTTGCTCAGCCTAGATACTTAGGGTAGAATATTTCTTGTCATGCATGTAGACTTAGGTTGAATAACATAGAAAGAAAAAAATGTTTTTTGAAAATCATTGTATAATAAGTTGCCAAAGAAGAGGAAATGGTGTCACTTAGCTGTGAATTGGTGACTTTACAACAGCAGAGGTGGAAGTCTGAAACTACTTGACCACTGACTGAAGCACATTGTCATGCACTCTCTGACCTCTGACCTGGCATCATGACATCAAAGTACAACACCTAACCCACTACTGAACCAGCTAAAGAGAAGAGATTTCTTCCATCGTGAGATTCCAGAAAAGACAAGAACTGTAGAGGAGCGAAAACAGCAATCACTTGAAGTAACTACATTGTGCATGTCTCCTCTGAAACAAAACGCTTTAGGAAATTGTCTCCATAAATCAGAGACAACTCACGGATGTATTATGGAGAGTAGCATCTTCAGAAAGTTTGGAATGTTATAATTACAATATTATCAGATAAAGCTTGAACAAATAAATAGTCTGCATATTAAAGGACTTTTATTTAATTCTCTTTATAAATCAAGTATTTAATTTATGTGTCTATGTAGAAATCCACACAGGAGTCACTTATTCCGTATAAGATTGTATTCAAATAAAAAAAACAAAAATTGATCAAAATTCAAGGAAGAGAAAATAAAGTAAATGTGTTCTGTATTTAAAATAACTGTAGAGAGGGCATCCTTCATAATTTAGATCATAGTGTTCTGATGCTTTATCTTTTACACAGTCGTTTTTAATACAAAATTATTTATATTTTGCTTGTCTACTTATAGTAGCGATATTAACACTGAAAACTTTAAACTCCAATGTATATAGTAGTCTTCCATGTGTAGGGTTTCCACATATATTAATTTATTAAAAAAACTGTGAATAAAATTTGAAATACTGAAAATAAATTTGTTTTCATGCATGAACTTTTTTTCATTATTTAAGAAATCCAATAGAAACACAGTTTCCATAGAATGAATGTTGATTTCATCATTGCATTAGTGAAGCTGTGATATAAAGTATTATGGTGCCAGACTAAAAACCAACTGAAATCTAAGCATAAAAAGTCAGAGATATAAGAGCATTACAAGTGTTAGAATTACTTGGTCTACTCTTCCTGGTAGAATTTTCAACTTTTCCCGGGTAGCAACACTGTAAAATAAAACAATCGAAAATGGAAAAAAAAAAAAACAAACTAAAACTAAGGTATCTATCATTTACCTACAAATAATATTAATACCTTATAGGAAGTATGGAAGCCTCTAATTTTACTGTTAGTTTGTGGCCCTGTAGTCAGTATGCTATAGATATTAAAAGACAACTGTATTGTGTGTAAATCTATTGTAAATGTAAAATGGATTCATGTGTTGTTATGGTTTGAAGAAGAATGGCCCCAATAGGCTCATACATTGAAAGCTTGGCACTCAAGTTGTGGCTCTACAAAAGACAGGTGAGGAGGTGTGATTTTACTGGAGGAAATGTCACTTGAAGTTGACTTTGGAGTTTCTAAATCTCCAAGCCAAGCCTAGTGTGTCTGTCTTTCTGTTACCTGTTATTCTTGAGGTAGAAATCTCAACTTCTTCCCCAATACAGTGATGCCGGAATGCCACCATGCTCTCAGCCATGATGATAAAAAACTAAACTTCTGAAAACGTAAGCAAACCCCAATTAAAAGATTTCCTTTGTAACAGTTGCTGTGATCATGGTATGTGTTTGTAGAAATCAAACATTAAGGTACATATAATGGTATGTAATGTATAAACATATATAAAATATTTTAAGTCAGATTCAAAATGCATCCAGATAGAAGTAGAATTAAGAATTACTTTTTGAAACCTTCATTGTAAATTACCACATAATTTTGTCTTCATAATAAGAGCAATGATGTGACCAATAGATATAGAGCCAACCCCTAGATAATTTTGTGAGATCCTTTTGAATTTTTGCACCATTGTGGTGAAATAATATTTCTCAGTTTGAGAGGAAATAATATTAAAAGCATAGATATTTACTAACAACAAAAACTTGATTAACTGAAGAAAAAATAAAAGTTAATAATATTAAAAGAACCAGTCAAGCATTTGAAGAGTTATTTATCATACAAATTTCAAATATTTTAGCATAAAGAGAATGATATTTGTGGTTAACTATAACATATTGAAAATCAGAAGTCCATGAATGCATGATGATGATTTATAAAACAATACTTGTTAATATGTGTAACTGAAATCATAAATCCAGAGAAACTCTTTCTTGGTGTTAAAAATTAACAGCATAAATAGTTTCACAGGATACTTAATTTTTCATTATATAATTAGAGCATCATATATTAATTTCTAATTAAAAATACACAAGGAACACTTACCATGAATAAATATGATAGTCATTATTAAAACCCAGTAATGGAAACATCATGTCTGAGGATAAGGCATGCTGATATTTATTCCTCTCAATACAATACAGTGTGAAACAGAACATTTTATCTGTGAGGAGGTTCTGCCAACCAGTGTAGCCAGAAGGTGTCCAGGTCCATTCACTTAAGTTAAAGTTACAGGGAAGAAAAACCCATTAAATACAAGCAAGGGTAGTCAGGCAAACCTTTCCAAAATATTTTACACATTAATATAAACTGGTAAGATATACTCACAAATAACTGTTTTGAAATGTTAAAAATATGTAAAGTATTCAATGTTATATGTAACTAAAACTGAGTTAATGAAGAGAAATGAAAAACATTTTGTTTTGATCGATGTCAAGAAAGATTATAGAGCCATTTGAACATGAATTAAATTATATTTTGCAATCTTTGTTAGCAAGCTATAAAAGAAAGTATAATAATCTTTATAGTGTGTCATAAATCTCTCACATAGTAAATTTTCTAAAGTCAAAAAATGTTTAAAGAACTGTGACTAGTTACAAAATTCATTTCATGTGAAATAAAGACTTATGCTTTCTTCATAGAAATTAAAGTTCAAATGTATTCTCGAGATAAAGAAAACAATGCGTTTGGCAAGGGTAGATTAGGCAGACTGCTTCTGACTACAGTAAAAATAATAGGTTGTCATTGTCTAAAAATGTTTACTTTAAAAAAGTAAAAAAACTACTTTTTTAAATAAGAGAAACTAGTTTTGACCACAGTTCTTGTCCTAAGAGTGACAAAATATTGGGGCAAATCTAGTTTTAAAAAACTTCAAGATAAAAGGAAAAATTAAAATAACAAATAAAATTTTATTATGTATATTTGGAAAAAGGGTGAAATACATAAAAATACAAAAAATACAAGGAGTAATATAAATAAATATACCATTAAATGTAGCAACTTATAATGAAATGTTTTCAAAATAGCTATTTTTGACTCATGAAGATTATTCAAAATTCTCTTAGACATTTCATCATTAAATTTCTTCAGTGTTTTAAGATGTAATAGCAAGATTTCTCAGTATAACTCTAGTAAAATATGTCTTCAAAGATCCATCTATGTTACTCTGACAATGTTGTCTGATAATAAATGATAATGACAAATTACTTTGACATATAGAATCTATTTTTATTACTGTACCAATCTCACTAGCAAGTTGCTTCTGGTAACGTGACCTCACATTATTTTGTCACATTATTTTGCTTATTATGTATAACTTTGTCTTTGAAATCATAGTTTAAAGGCAGCAATGATATTTCCAAATAATAACTAGACATTTTATTGTTCTGGTATTTGTTCACTAATTCAGGACTTGGTAACAAAATGAACATGCAGTGCTCTCCTGTTATTGAGTGCACATCTGTGAAGTTCTATGTAGAGTCAGAACCGGTCATTTTCCATATATACATATGACAAATAATCGTGGAGTGCTTACAGTACTGCCTAAAAACTGAGTGCAAACTCTGAGACAGTGAGAGGACAAACAGTTGGAAATATAAGTGTGAGATCCTTTTTTAAGAAAATCCACTTTGATGGGGATTCGGGGTGCAATTATTTTGTGTTGGGACCAATAGAGTCCTGGCCTTCAGCTGCTCTTCCCTGTCTAGAGCCTTCTAATTGAAGTTACTAAAAGCTGTGCCTCGCCTAGAGGATCAGAGAACGGGATTTTCAACTGTTGGCCATTGACTGCAGGGTATTGAAGCCTCAATGGTGCTCTTAAAGAAGGGCTTTTGTACCAGCGATCAGAGGTTCCGAGTGTCGGTCTGTGTCTGCGTGTTTCCTCAACCTCCAGCCCCTTGCCCGAAGCTCGCAAACTGGATTCTAGAGCATAGAAAGCGGGGGGGGGGGGGGGGGGGGGTCCGCGGCAATTAGCATGGAAACTGGTGTACACCAGTGTACACCATTGTTGAGTTTCTTGTTAAGTACCTTCGTGTTTTAGAAGACCAACCCTTGCTAGTATTATGGTCATGCCACAGTAGATTGAAAGTCACGAACACACTAGTCGGCCTTGATATCCTGGAGGATGAAGTCATTTGATTCGGTTGCAGATCAGACTCTTTGGATGACAAAATTACTTTAAGTTGCATTCTTGATCTTCACAGGGAGATGATCATGCTACAAGTCAGAAAGCACTCTTTCATTAAGATGATAAAAAAATTGGAGCTTCTACAATCCTTAATGTAGAACCTTCAATCATCATATCAAATTAATAGCAGTGTCAAAAAATGAAATCACATTATACACACAAAATGAAAATAATTATACCCATATATTCCAGATTGTGGATCTGAAAGAATCAGAAGATACTGTAAATTACTGGGAAGAATGACTAATAAAAAGAACAAATTTAAAAAGGAGAAGGAGAGAATGATAAAAATGCAAAGATAGACAAAAAATCTATTTTATACTTGCATAGTCTCTATTACAGAACTATAATTGAATGTATTTAGAGACACATAACTGGCTTAGAGTGCAGGCTCCTCCTGGGATAGATGAGACAAAGTGGGGAAACGGTTGCTTGGCAAACCAAGCATAGATGAATGCAAAATTTCTCTGATCATTTCTCAAACGTTCTCTTAGATCTGTACCCTGGATAGGGAAGTGGCCTTTGAGCTCAGTTCTTCAAGCTCTACCAGGTATAAAGGAGTGTTTTGCTTCTGTATACTTTTTACCTTGTTTCTATGGACTTCTTTTCATTTTTATTACTGTTATTAATTGAGGTATTGTTTCTTGCAAGGTGAAGCAAGAGTTTTTCATGATCATGTATGTGAATAAAGGGGGGGGTCAGAGTTGAGGTAATGCTTTTTAGTCTGTATAAAAGGCCATACAAAATAAAGCTTGTTATGCAGTTGTTCACACTCTGCATGCCCTGTGTCATGATTTGCGTGATTCCCTTACCCAGGGACCCCAAAGCACTAGACATTGACAAATGTAAATCAACACCGTGGATATAATAGCAAATTGACTCAGAACAGCGAACTGTTTTGCAGGTATACTGAAATATTACATTTTCTTATATGGAAAAATGAAAGACAATATTATAATTTATGATACCAAAAATTACATAATTTATAATCTATATAGTCATAAAAAATAGAACATTATAACAAAACAAAATTTGAAGATGAGCACATCTTAAATATTTCTGAAAATGTATTCAAAATGAGTGTGGCCACAAAGGATTGAGGGCTGACTTCTCAAAAAAAAGGAAGAATATCATAGTGTACTATACTTACAGTTTAACGTGCTGCAATAAAAGACTAATGCTTTTCTGCTTTCCATGAACAGTTATATTAAAAATAAAGCAGAAGAAATTTATTCAAGCACAAAATTGGAACAATTTAGTTCTGCTGTCAAATTGGTTATAAAAATAAACTACCTCAGTGAAAAAGTCACACATTTTACCAAAGGTTTTATCCAAAATAACTGTGTATAAACATAAGATAGAAATAAAAGATAATTATAAATGTAAATACAAAATTGTTATCTAAAAGCAGTAGCAATAGATTGTGTAGTATTTAAAATATAGGGTCATTAAAATGACTACCCTCAAGAGTGGCTACAGGAAAGTAAAAATAACATTAAAGAGTATAATAAAAGCAATGTGGATACTTACCTAATAATACAAAAGAAGCCTCTATAGTAGAGTGAAATGTCTAAAGAGATGGATCAACTGTTAAAAGCATCTATTGCTCTTGCAAAAGGCCTGTGCTAGGTATCCTCACCCACGTGTCAGCTCTCAGCAGAATCTAGCTTCAGTGGTTATGGAACTACATCTTCTGACATCCTTGCACGGCAGATACTTACTCGGTGCATATTTATGTAGGAAAAACACTCATGCTCACAAAATAAATAATAAGACTTTTTTTAAAAAAGTAAAATCATAGATATCTTTATAATAAGCTGACAATGTCACTAATAATCACCACCATTAACAATTTAAAAAGTTTATTTTTTTGACTTGTTGCCTAGTGATGTCTTATAGATATTCAAACATTATAGGCTATTGTTAATGCTATTGGTGACCCTCAAGAATACAATAGCAACTCTTTATTGTTGAAGTCTTGACATGTTTAATATCACAATATAGATTCACCAATTTGGTAATGTCCATGAAGCCATATTCTGTCTAGTTTCCATAGAGCTAGACTGAGCTACACATGCTATCAGAATAGAAGTGTAACCATCATTTTACCTAGCCATGAACCCTGTGAGCATCAATAATTACTGGCCTGGTAAGACATGCTTACTGGTGTAATAGTGCCACGATCATCAAGGGAATAACCAACAATTTTCTGTTTGGATTTAAGCCCATACTTCATAGTGTTAAATGTTGAATGGTGACTAGACTGTTGATAGTCTCTAATAATAAAACTTAGAGTATTAATCTTATAACTGTGCATAATAGTAAATGAGATCAGGTGACCTCTTTTTATGCCCATAAATTAATATATATTTCTTCCCTCATCAGGGAATCTTCTATTTATACTAGTTCTTGATTAATACCGATAATCACAATTGCTACAGGAAAAAAGAAATAGAAATGATGAAATGCTCATCCCTTAATGAATGTCTGTACCAAACACCATGCTTTAAAGTCACCGAGACTGTTTTGGAAGGGAGTAGAAAGAGTGTAAGAGGAGATGGTGGTTATCACAGGAAGGACACAACATCTTTTGAACACATTAAGCAGGAACACATATGTATTAGCAGTGTCTATGACAGCATGCACAAGATCTATGCTGGCTTATGTCAGACAGAATCCCAACATATAGGTGTGTATGTGTGTGTGTGTGTGTGTGTAAAATGTCTCATCGCTAGCCAAGGAGTATTTTCAACTGATAGCTAATATAAGAGGATGACGTTTTACTGATTTGTCTGTTTGTGTTTTTTTTCTTTTTTTTTATTGATAAAAGGAGAATAAAAAAAGACAAATTTCCACCTCCTCCCAGCCTCCCATTTCCCTCCCCCTCCTCCCACTCTTCTCCCCCTCCTCCCACTCCTCTCCCCCTCCCTCTCCAGTCCAACGAGCAGTCAGGGTTCCCTGCCCTGTGGTAAGTCCTAGATCCTCCCCCCTCTGTCCATATATAGGAAGGTGAACATCCAAACTGGCTAGGCTCCCACCAAGCCAGTACATTAAGTAGGATCAAAACCCCGTGCCATTGTCCTTGGCGTCTCATCAGCCCTCATTGGTCGCCATGTTCAGAGAGTCCAGTTTTATCCCATGCTTTTTCAGTCACAGTCCAGCTGGCCTTGGTGAGCTCCCAATAGATCAGCTCCACTGTCTCAGTGGGTGGGTGCACCCCTCGTGGTCCCGACTTCTTCCTCTTGGCTAAGGGAAGTAGATAAAATTGCCGGGGAGAAAATTGGGGTCTTGGGGGTGGGGTGGGATGGGGGTAAGGGGAGATGGGGAGAGAAAAGGTAGAAGGGAAGGAGGGGGGACTTGGGGAAACAGGAGGATCGGGATAAAGGAAGGTTGGATAGGGGAGCACGGAACCACAATTCTTAGTTAAGGGAGCCACTTTAGGGTGGGCAAGAGACTTGACCCTAGAGGGGCTCCCAGGTGCCCAAGCTGAGGTCCCCAGTTAGTTCCTTGGGCAGCTGAGGATAGGGAACCTGAAATGACCTTTTCCTAGAGCAATACTGACGAATATCTTGCATATCATCATAGAACGTTCATCTGGTGATGGATGGAGATAGAGACAGAGACCCACACTGGAGCACTGGACTGAGCTCCCAAGGTCCCAATGAGGAGCAGAAGGAGGGAGAACATGAGCAAAGATGTCTGTTTGTGTTTTAATGGCAAAGCTCCTGGTAAGTTGACAGTGCTCCAAGGATGGTCACATATCTAGGAATATATGGGCAGCACAAACTGGAATTAATGAATGATTCTACTATCTCTATATTACCAAAATGAATTTAACATCTATATAATAATATATTGAAATTATGAAAAGTCAAGAGGTTTTAGAAGATGTTTATCACTTAAAATGAAAATATATTTGTACATATTTAAAAAAATAGATCACAAGGTGAACATAAACAAAAACATATATAGATCCTCGTGAAAATTGGTAGCAGAGAAGAACACCTGGCAAAAGTTGGGAGCATGGCAGTCGGGGGAGGGGTGGGGGTGGGGTTAGGGAAGGGGATAGGAAGAGAGAGAAGGGAAAAGGGAAGGACTGGGGAGAGCTTGGGGGAGTGGAAAGGCTGAGATGGAGGAAGGGCAGATATAGGATCAGGGAAGAAGATATCTACATTAAGGGAGCCGTTTTAGGGTTGTCAAAAGACTTGGCTCTAGAGGGGATCCCAGGTGTCCACGGGGATGTCGCCAGCTAGGTCCTTGGACAGCAGAGGAGAGGGTGCCTGAACTGGCCTTGCACCATAATCACACTGATGATTATCTCGAATATCACCATAGAATTTTCGTCCCGGTGATGGATAGAGACAGAGACAGAGACCCACATCAGAGCACAGGACTCATCTCCCAAGGTCCAGAGGAAGAGCAAATGGATGGAGAAAATGAGCAAGGAAGTCAGGACCGCGAGGGGTTGGTCCACACACTGAGACAGTGTGGCTGATCTAATGGGAGCTCACCAAATCCAGCTGGACTGGTACTGAAAGAGCATGTGATCAAACAGGAATCCCTAAATGTAGCTGACAATGGGGGCTGAGAAGGCACTGGGACTTGTTTCTACTGCATGTACTTGCATTTTGGGACCCTAGTCTATTTTGATGCATACCTTCCTAGGCCTGGATGTAGGCGGGGAGGGCCTTGGACAGGGGGAGTGGAGGAGCAGGAAGGGAATGGGAGGAGGGGAGGAAGTGGAAATTTTTGAATGGAAAAATAAAAAAAAAAAAGAATTCTGTTTAACCCAAAAAATAAGAAAGAAATAGATCACAAAATTTGGTAGGTAGGAAAGTGGGTGCTATATCTAAAAGGAATTGGTAGTCAGGGCTGTCTTAGTGTTTTGTTATAAAACACCATGATTCCATACTTTCTTCATCCATTCTTCCATTGAAGGGCATCTAGGTTGTTTCCAGATTCTGGCTATTACAAATAATACTGCTATGAACATAGTTGAACAAATGCTTTTGTCATATGATAGGTCTTCTCTTGGGTATATTCCCAAGAGTGGTATTGCTGGGTCCAGAGGTAGGTTGATCCCGAATTTCCTGAGAAACCGAAACACTGATTTCCACAGTGGTTGCACAAGATTGCATTCCCACCAGCAATGGATGAGGGTACCCCTTTCTCCACAGCCTCTCCAGCAAAGGCTATCCTTGGTGTTTTTGACTTTAGCCATTCTGACAGCTGTAAGATGATATCTCATTGCATTTCCCTGATTGCTAAGGAAGTTGAGCACGACCTTAAGTGTCTTTTGGCCATTTGAACTTCTTCTGTTGAGAATTCTCTGTTCAGTTCAGTGCCCCATTTTTTAATTGGGTTAATTAGCATTTTAAAGTCTAGTTTCTTGAGTTCTCTATATATTTTGGAGATCAGACCTTTGTCTGTTGCGGGATTGGTGAATATCTTCTCCCAGTCAGTAGGTTGCCTTTTTGTCTTAGTGACAGTGTTTTTTGCTTTACAGAAGCTTCACAGTTTTAGTAGGTCCCATTTATTCAATGTTGCCCTTAATGTCTGTGCTGCTGGGGTTATACATAGGAAGCAAAAAACCGGACTCTCTGAACGTGTGCGAACAATGAGGGCTGATGAGAAGCCAAAGACAATGGTACCGGGTTTTGACCCTACTTCATGTTCTGGCTTTGTGGGAGTCTAGCCAGTTTGGTTGTTCACCTTCCTGGACATGGACGGAGGGGGGGCGGACCTTGGACTTTCCACAGAACAGGGAACCCTGACTGCTCAATGGACTGGAGAGGGAGGGGGGAGGAGTTTGGGGGAGGGGAAGAAGGGTGGGAGGAGGGGGAGGGAAATGGGAGGCTGGGAGGAGGCGGATACATTTTTTTTCCTTTTCTCAATAAAAAAAAAAAAACACCATGATTAAAAGCAACTTGGAGAGTAAAGGGTTTACTTTGTTTATAGATTCAGTTAATATCTGACTTCAGTCTATCATGAAGAGAATTGGAGGCAGGGTATCAAGGTAGCAACCTGAAGGGAGGAACTGAAGCAGGCATCATGCAGGACCACTACATACTGGTTTGTCTGTCCGTCTTGCTCAACTATCTTGTTTCTTATACAAGATAAGGCCGGCTTTTCAGGTGTGGATTTAACCAGATTTGGCTGACAACCCCCCCCCACACACACACACAGTTCCTGTATTAATCGTTGATCAGGACACTGCCACACAGGCTCCCATACAGGACAACGTGTTAGGGACATTGACTCAATTTAGTTTTTGTCTTCTATAGTATTCCATAATTGTGTCAAGTTGCCAAAACCAGAACAAAACTCTTAACTACCACAGGGGTAAATGCAATCAATATATATTTTATTAAATATTCAAAGAACTATTTAATAAAATAAAAGTCTAAACAGTAGAACAAAAGTCAAGTCAATTATAAAGAGTGTCAGTGTTTTCATTAATTTCATATATACAATGCTAAAATGTAAATACTGATTTAATCTTTTTACCAATTCAATATATCTTCTAATTCATGTAGGTATTCTACTTCCATATCAAGAAATGCCATTAAGACATTGTAACAAGTATATTGAAACTATTATTTACAATGATTCACTTGGAAAGCCACTGAAAGCATCAATTATTAGAATAAACAACAAAAATTTAAGACCATTAAATTGGCAGTTATACAACATTATTTGATTAAACTAAAACTGACCAATTTAAACATATGATACTACATGCCCGTGCAGTAAATCATATAATGGTCTTTATTTTAAGTAAATTATAGTCTCAACATTGCAATCATAACTATTCCTCAAAAATTGAAGAAGCTGGTTCTAAGTATATATGAAACAAGTCAGATCAAAATTTTCAGAAAATTGTTTTTTTAAAACAAAAAATGTAATGTCCATTTGATGAGAATATATACGATCTGATCAATTAAATGTTATAGATTTCTATGACTGGAACTCTCACCCCAGTGTCGTACAGTAGCTTTATTAGTCAAAATAGATATTGGACAAAAAAAATTTTGCTAAGAACTAAGTAAAACCTGAATCATAGCATTAACGACTGCAATCAGATGGTGAAACTTTTTTGGATCTCCAAAATCTATTAACATTTACCACTATTCATATTAATAATTAATTAGTGACTTTATTATATCTCAATTTTGATAAGGGATGAGGAATGAGGAACTTCCAGTAGGTATTATTTGACCTCCTTCATGAGAAGTTAAATTAAGTTGTTTGATTTCCTACACATTTATAAATTAAAATGTTACTCATTTTTAAGTTGAGTATTTGTTAACTATCTGACTATTGATGTTATTATTGGCAATATATGCTTTGTCATTTTCTGAATTTTTCTGACTTTATGATGTTAAATCTTTTCCTCCTTCAGCATAATTAATTCCATCAGCTATACCCATGACTGATTTTACCTCTGCTGTTTTCTATTGCTCCTTTCTCAAGGTACTCCTTTTCCTCCTCTTCCTGTCAAACTCGATCCCTGTTCTTTGTTACACCACACTGAGTTCTTTTATCAAAGACTCTAATGCTTTTCTCACAAAACCTTTCAAAGCTAGGGAGTCATTCAATTCTTAAATCAGTATAGAAAAAAAAGATTTTTATATCTCTAAAGTTTATAACTCTAAATGTTACATATACTAATTCTTAATAATTAAAGGATAACCATTTCTTATATAATTGTGCAACAATAGCTAATGTACAAATGTTCAAGGAAAAACTCTACATAAATCACAGTATGTTTTTGCAATAAAAGTTACTTTTGATTTTAAGTTCTGTTTGCAATATTTTCCCCCACTCTATCTGTAATTAACAGTATGTCAAATATATAGCATGATTTTTTTGTTCTGTTGGATATTTTCTTGATTTCACTGAGTTTCTGGTTTTACAAAAGTATGATTTATAGTATTTGTTTAAAAAATCTGAATAATCCAAAAATGCAAATTAATATGGCACAATAGGAAATACGAGCCCATTGAGCTGCAGGAGCGCCTTCCACTTCTTCAGACAATAGATGTTGAAATACCAGCCCCCTGGAACGTGGTCCGTTTATCTTTAAAAAAGAGCGGTAAGCCTCGGCCCCGCTTCCTGCTCTAGGTTCCTGCTCCGGCAACTAGGCTCCTTTCCCGAGGTTGGTGTTTCGTGAGTTTTACCCCCCTAAATAAATATCCCTTTAAATCATAACTAGTGTGGGATTGAATTGTGCATAAATAAGTCACCAACCTATGTTTTTTACTTACCATAGTAATTAATTTGCAGATAAAGTATAAATATGCACCAATCATTTGTAGTACATGATCTGGTATTTCAAAAATCCTATTCTTCACAAAATATTGTAACCTTCTAAGAGGACAGTGATGTGGGATTCCCCACTGCATGCTTTCAATATGTTTTATTACCATTGGTTAATAAAGAAACTGCTTTGGCCTTTGGCAAAGTAAAATAGGCAAAGCAAAATGGGTGTAGGTGAAAAAACTAAACTACATGCTGGGAGAAAGAAGGCCAAGTCAGAGGGACACCATCTACCTGTCGAAGGAGAAAGCTGCCCAGAATCTTGACCAGTAAGCCACAGCCTCATGGTGATACACAGATTAATAGAAATCAGTTAATATAAGACATAAGAGTTAGCTAGGAATGTGCCTGAGCTGTTGACCAAACAGTTTATAATTAATATAAACCTCTGTGTGTTTTCTTGGGACTAAATGACTGTGGGACCAAGTAGGACAGAAGCTTACAATTATGGGAGAGAATTTAAAAAGTGAGCCAGGAATTACAGTGTGTAATAATTTGCTTATTCCGCTAGTATTGGCAGGAGTTTGGGGAGGAAGAGTTTTATTTGACTCATGGATTCCCAGTTCACCATCGAGGGAACTGTAAAGTAAGGATTGAAGCAGGAACTTGCAGGCAGGAAGTGAAGTACAGATTGTGGAGGGACCTTGATTACTAGCTTGCTCAACATATTTCTTTATACAAATGAGAACTACCTGCACAGAGATGGCACCGCCCATAATAGGCCTGACTCTCCCATATCAAATAGTAACCCAGTAAAAGCCACAAAGACATGCCCGCAGGACAATCTGATGGAGGATATTTTTCAACTGAAATATTTTCATCTCAGGTGACTAGCTTGTATCATATTGAACAAATAATTAGTACTGTCATTTAAAACAATGCTGCCTTTGATTGAAAAGTTTTTTGAAAACATTTATTTCAAAGTATTTCATACACTACATTATGGTCATATTCTTTCCCTTCTTCCTACTCTTCCTAGATTCCCCCACCTCCCTACCAACCCAATTACAAGGTCTTTGTATATCTCTCTTTCCAAAAAAATAAGAGTAACAATAAATAAAAAAGGAAAATCAAAACAAATTAAACTAAAAATACAAAGAAATAATAGAAAAATACAAAAATAGAACAGCAAATAAGAGCACACACAGAAAACATGTAATCCATTTTATAATGACGAAAACTTCTATAAATGGGGGCTGCTCAGGACTGTGGTTGATAAACCCAGTGACAGTTAATTGGAGAAATCTGATTTTCCCTCTCCTGACAGGTATAATTACAAATAGTTTCATGATTAGAAGTGAGGCATTGTAGGCACCTTTTATTAAATTTGGGATATCTTCTATAATTTTCTTAGAAATATATGCTCTGATTTTGACCTAGTTTTCACCACCTCACTTTATAACTAGTATCTGCAGATTAACTTTTGTAGTATCAAAGATTTAACATTTTTTTAATTGAGCAATTTATTTCTTCTACCTTATTTTCAATACCTGAAATCCTCACTTCATTTCTCTGGAAATGAGACTTTTCTCAGTTATTTTCGTTTGACATTTTGAGTTTTTAATTTCCATATTTTATTTTATTTTGGTTTCAATTTTTTCTAGTGACTCTATTTTTGTGGAATTTTAAATTTTTTTCAAGTTTTTGATATTATTTCATCCAATTATTTGTTTGTTTCCATTGTCTTTATTAAGGAATTTGTTCATTTTCTCTTAATGGTAAACATATTTATAATGTCTAGTCTGAAGTCTTTGCCATGTGCTTCACATAAATTTCTTTGCTTCTCAGGGTATTTTGCAGTAGGGTTATTGACTTCTGGAAGAGGTGTATATCCTCAGTTATCAGTGTTTATGCTTTCACAATGGGATCTAGACAATGAGAGAGAGAGAGAGAGAGAGAGAGAGAGAGAGAGAGAGAGAGAGGGAGGGAGGGAGGGAGGGAGGGAGGGAGGGAGGGAAGGAAGGAAGGAAGGAAGGAAGGAACAAAGAAAATAAAAATTGGGATAAGCTAGAAGAAAAAGCCAAAAGGTACAATGGGAAGAATCAGGAGCTGAAATTATCATGGGATGAAGATAGGCTGGAGGGAGGGGCTTCGGTTGGTGGGCAGCAATAAGGGTATATGTAAGTCTGGAACAACTGATAAGCAAGGAGATAAAAATGGCCTTCAAGCATGATGCTCAACTGTCAAAGTTCCATGATGGTTTTCTTATAAGTATCTACATTGCAGTTGTTCGTGGATCGATTGGGAAAAAGCATATTCCACAGCTGACAATGATAAACTTTACCTGAAAGTGATAGAAAGTATACTCAGGGTGACAGTAGAAATACATCTTTTGGCTCCTCTATTTAATGACAACTTGATTCACAACTGACTACTTATTATACTTTGGAACTGATAAATCAATGGTCAAGTGTATTTTCCTATAGGAAGCTGAAAATATCCCAAATAGTGAGTAGAAAGTGCCAGATGATTTACCTTCTTCAACTTTCTCTTATCTGCAGACTGATATTATAAGGTTTTTTCACTTTTTATTTATTAATTTTTTATTAACTTTTTAGCTATTAAATACTTTCATACTGTTCAAGATATTGTACTGTGCGATATTTTATTAGTGAAAAAGTAGCTTGAAAAAAATCTTCTGATTGTTTAAATCTGCATTCAATGACAAGCTATTTGTAATCTAGTATTTTCCTTCAAAGAAATACTTATATCTTCTCAGATTTTCCACAAAATCTCAATACTTCAAATGCTAAGAACACTAGTCACAAAAATCTTTTCCTCTCAAGTACTACATTTTCTCACCTAAATATTTTTTTGTTATGCTATATGCTTCAATGCTTTTCACCCTAAACTCTGCCCATTACCAAGCCCCAAAACTGCATTCTCTTTACCTATTAAGACTTCATTTTCTACTACAATGTCCTTTTTATTAGCATCTATCTCTTTTTTTAACCTGGATAAGAATGATTGGTACATCATTCTCATATCTGCAGGACTGCAAACCCAGAATCCCACTTTCACATAAGTAGTACATTTAACTGTTTAATTAATAAGTTAAATATTTCATGACCCTCTTTTAGTTCCTTTATAATTCTGATCTTGGCATAAACTGCATGTTCAGTGGCCGTATTCATTTTGGTCTATACTATCCCAAAACTTGTTTTCTTCTATACTTTGTCAGTAGTAACATGGTACTTTATTTGAAAAACACCATATAATTTTTCATGTTTCATTATGTTTACCACTTGATGGAGCAAGAGGACCATAGTTAAATTGCTTAAATTGGCTTACTAGGGTGATAAATCCAAAGGGATAATTGAATCAGTCAGTACTGTTGACAGTCATAAATTAAAGTATGGTTGCTTTATCATGAATGGATCTAACCAACCATCCTTAATCCTGTTGAGTTTTAGTATTGAGAATGACACTGTTTGCAAACCTGACTCTTTCAAATAGAAAATGAAGTTTAATGTTGTTTAAAAAAAATGTTTGATAAGATTTTTAAAAAAAGATATGACTGTATAGGTTAGTGTTTTTAAAGGTGAGGAGACCAAATATAAATACTTCCAGCCCCCAATTATCTTAATGGTCTTAATATTGGCAAGATTGTATGTTATTTTCTAACCTTTTCTAACGAGGTATAGTAAAGCCGCTATAAGTGAAACATATCCCCACGATGGATATTACTTCTTTAACTTTTTAGTAACAATTACAATAAATTTTTAAAGTAATGGGATTCCTTGAAACTTTTCCATATTTGCTATATTAGTACCCCTTCCTTATCACATACACCTGTTGTTTAGTTAGGTTACATTGCTGTGATGAAACACGTGAATAGAGCAAGTAGGTGAGGAAATGGTGTCTGTCTTACACTTCCATATCGGAGTCCATCAAGAAGGAAATCATGTCAGGAACTCAATCAGGGCTAGAACCTGGAAGCAGCAGCTGATGAAAAAGTCACTAAGGGAAGCTGCTTTCCAGCATGTTCCTTGTGACTTGCTTATCCTCCTTTCGTTGTAGAACTCAGCTTCATCATCTTAGAGCTGGTACCACCAACAATGGGCTTGGTCTTTCTCCACCATCGCTTCAGGTATTATTAAGAATATTAAGAAATAACGAAGAAAAGTTTATCAATTATGTGGGATATCAACCAGTAATATTTATACATCATATATACTTAATTACCAATTATAATTCTGTTATACTTCAGTGTTATAGAGGATGTGGGAAGACTTGCATAGGTAATATTCAAACCCTATGAAAGTTTTCATTAAAGGAATTGGGTATGTGTGGATTTTGGTATATAAAGAAGTTTCTGGAAAAATATCTAATGGATCTGTAGTAAGGAGGCCACTAGTTAGTTCCTGGCTGCTTAGCGTGAAATAACCACACAGATACTGTATTAATTAAATCACTTCTTGGTCCATTAGCTTTTGCTTTTTATTGGCTAACTCTTACATCTGAATTTTACCCATTTCTATTAATCTGTGTATCACCACAAGACTGTGGCTCACTGGGAAAAGTTTCACTGTCTAGCTCTGGTGGGGCTACATGGCTTCTCTCTGACTCAGCCCTCCTTTCTGCAAACATTCATTTGTTTTCTTCCCTGCTTATCTAAGTTCTGCCCTATTAACAGGTCCAAAGCAACTTCTTTATTAACCAATGGTATTCACAGCATACAGAGGGGAATCCCACATCATGAATCTAAAGAAACAGAGTAATATTATAATTTGTTGTGTACACACAGCCAAAATGACACCAGAGATATTTATCTTAATAATTATGTAAAACTAAAATAATTTTAAAGTAAATGAGTAATAAATATGTGAAAGCAAAATAATCTTGAAAAAATCAATAACTGTAAGATGATGATTTAAATAACAGACTTTGTCCGTGTCTCTGTAATTTTTCCATTGATGAGGAAGATCATCCAGGAACTTACCATACTTGTCAAACACATGGAAAGAATAATATGGGGAGTACAACCATATATGTGCAAGGTTTTATGAAGCAGCCAAAGCACATTTTTCTGTAAATCTTTGGTTATGAACTGCTCACACTCATATCATTCATTTCACAAGTTATCTCATTATTAAAGCTCTGGGAGTAATAAACTAAAAGATTGATTTTAAATTCCACATTTCTTTTTATTTAATTTGTCTCCTAAGTGGTTACTTTAATTCATGCTTTAATCACCGATGATGCAAAAGTCCATTAAATGTCTGACATAGCAGTAGACTCCATGAGATACAAAAATGATCAAATTGGCAAGATATTCTCACAGTTGCTGAAATTGCAGGACTATTAAATGGATGATTAATCCCTTTTTTATTTACCTTAGACCTCCTCTGCAGAACAAAATGCATGTCTGATGTGGCAGTTTGATCAAATGCTTTCTCTGTGTGTTTGCCTTTGAAATGGAATCAGTAAACCACATGGCTGAGTAAATGTCCACAATTTCTGCAAAAATACTCCCTTTAGCTGCAATATGAAACTTTTTTAGCACTTAGAAGCTGGTAAGTGTGTAAACTAGAGTTCATAACAATATACTGTACTGCCACAAAGGAAACTGGAATCCTTTCCTTTGCAACAAAGCTATGGAATGAATGTTTACTTTGTTTAGGGCAACAAGTCAGACATAAAAAGACAATCAGCCCGTTTGGTTTAGCTACTAAAGTTTATAAAAGGCAACCTGAAAGTAGGAGGAAGAATACGCATACATCAATGGGGAAAGTGAAAAAAATGCTACATGCAATATGAACACACTGTATGAATTTGTGGAAAAATTTCATTGAGAAAAATCGACACATGTGATTAACTACTGGAGATAATAAAATTTGACTTCTTTAGAAGAATTTTATTTTTAAATAATATGACTTTTTATTTATTATTTTACAAATTTTCACATACATGCGTACAATACCCTTTGATAATTTAATACCAGTATTATCTTCTCTTCTCATTTCTCTAAAACTTCTTTAGCTCAAACAGTCACCCTTGTATTTTGTGTTATTTATTACACCTTCTTGTGACCCAATCCATTTAGTTAGTCGCTTGGTTTAGAGATTATTTTCTTGAGCAATAGTACTACATTAGGGACTAAACCACTGATAACTGAGTCTTTCCGTCCCCTGGCAATCATTAAGTGTTAGTTGTCCCTCCTGTAGTAATATAGCTCATCCATGATGGATTGGTGTATGCCCACTCTTGTGCAGCTCTTTTTCAGATAACTACCACTGGTGGCTTCATTGTCATAACAACCATGTTGTACCTAGAAAATCCCATCTTATAGTACTCTTTCCATCCTCTGGCTCTTAAATTCTTTCTAAACATTCTTTCAAAATGTTGCTGCAATTAAAGAGCCAGTGATATAAACGTTTATATATAGAAGAGCATTTGAAGCTACTTATTCTCAACACTGCGCTGGCACCCAGTTACCGAGTTTTAGGCAAGGGGCTGGAGGTTAAAATACACAAACACACAGACAGAGAGACAGCGACAAGGGTCATCCTTGAATTCCCCAAGAATGCCTCCTTTATTGTGTTAGGTGGCAGATTATATAGAGATAGCCACGCCCCAGCCAAACCCACCAGAAACCACTCTCCTGCCATCAGGAACTCCTAAAGGTCTTGGTGCTCAGAGCAGCTGTAGGCACTCAGATCAGGGGAAAAAAAGTTGTTTACAATTCAGGATCTGGGGTCTCACTGCTCCCAACACTCCCCATAGTATATCTGCATTCACTGATACTGAGAGTGAAAGTTCACTCTCTAAACTAAGGACAGCATTAATATCCGCATACAAGCACAAATATTTAGAGTCATTTTGAAACATGTCCTTTTAGCAAAACAAGAAATGTAGACTTACCTCTTGAGCTTTTTACTTCCCTGCTATTGATCAGTTTGATGGTATAAAACATGATTTACCTCCAGGATAGCAGATTGAATTTAAGTAAATATAAATTGGTTACTTCCAAAACAGTCCTGCCACTATTTCACAATTTGGCACATTTTCTTAGAGGTCAATATTGCAGCACAACCTGTCCACTGCTGGCAAGAACAGTATTATTTTCTTTTCCTTCAGTATATAGACCACTCAACAGCACTGTGAAACAAACCTAGCACTTTGAGAACCACTTTGAGAAACAGCACTTTGAGACTCACTGGATTATATTGTGAAACTCAGAGTCAGAATAAACACTTTCTTACTAGCTTTTTGCACCAAGTAAATATTATAGAGTATATAGGACAACTAGTTTATATATAATTATCTTTAGATTATATAATATACATATATAGTATGCTATATATAGTTACAGCTTCTGTTAAAACTAGAAAAATATATGTTTGAATGGGAAAAAAACTATTTGACACTTTTTTTTACTTTTATTTAAAATGTTTTTTCATACAATATATTCTGATTGTGATTTTTTCCTTCCTTTTCTTCTCATTCCTGTTTCTGCCCACATGAAATTAAAACCCACAACTTTTCTATATCTCCCAAGAAAACAAATAGGCATATAAAAACAATAATAAAATGAAATAAAATTCAACATGATAAATAAAACAAACAAGAAGAATATAAAACAATTAAACAATAACAAGCCAAAGATAAAGCACATATGGATATAAGGCACATATTTTCTCATGGAAACCTCATAAAACTTAAAGACTAAAGATCATAATATATATGAAAAATACCTATATCATTAAAAAAATATCCTGACAACATTATGGGACAAAAAAATTTTCAAAATGGATGTCGAGTATGCTTTGTGCTCACCATCTATTGTGGGCATGAAGCTTCCCCTTAAGACTGTTCTGTTTCTCTAATGAGACTTTAATTTTTAAATGAAAGTAGTGATTAGCTGGAGATATCTTCTGAATTACGGATGGGATGTGCTTCTGTGTCTCCTTTAGGCTTTAGTAACTTGTTAGGTGCAGATTCTTCCCTAGTCTCTGTGAGTTAATATTCATAGTTAATATTTGTGCATGCTCCTCCTCCCACCCTGTTGTGTCTAGAAGGCCTTCATTTCTTGGTGCCTTGATCACACCTTGAATCTTACACACATTTTCTGCCTCCACTTTCACAGATTTTCCTTGGCCCTGAGAAGAGAAATTTGATAGATACATCCTTTTTGGCACTAGGTGTTCCATGAACTGACTTCTTTTCTCTTCTCTTCTCTTCTCTTCTCTTCTCTTCTCTTCTCTTCTCTTCTCTTCTCTTCTCTTCTCTTCTCTTCTCTTCTCTTCTCTCCTCTCCTCTCCTCTCCTCTCCTCTCCTCTCCTCTCCTCTCCTCTCCTCTCTCTCTCTCTCTCTCTCTCTCTCTCTCTCTCTCTCTCTCTCTCTCTCTCTCTCTCCATATTGTCTGGATATTGGTATTTGTATTTGTTCTCATCTTCCTCAAATGGAAGCTTCACTGACGGTGGCTGTACAAGTAAGAGATCTTTGAGTAGAGCATAATGTCATTAGGAGCTATTTTACTGCTATGTTTCTTTTGTAGAACAATAGTATTTAATTTTTACCATAGGTCTCTGGCATAGACTTTAGTCTCTGGATCTAGGTCACCCAGTGTCAGTTATGAGCTCCATCTTGTGTACTAGAACTTAAGTCAAATCAGATTTGGTTTGTTACTCCACTATTTTTGTGTCACTATTGTATCAACTTTTCTTTCAGACAGGAGAGTCTTATAGATAGAATGGTTTGCAGACTGTTGTTTAGCTTGCAAAGTGTCATCTGAAATTATGAATACAAATACACAGGAGAAAAGGATTTAGGGAAGCAATGTATTAACTCCTTTGTGTTCAATGCCTTGTGTATATGTTGTTCTCAAAGTTAGGACATTGTCATCAATTTGTGGAAGAGGCACCAATAGCCTTTGCAATAGCCTTCATTTTTATGGGTTTCCTATGGGATCCTTTGGCCAAGACCTTGACTTGTATGTAACCCGTACCTGGTACTGACAGCTTCAATTAATAACAAGAGATATACAGTTCGGGGTCGTCTTTGCTCGTTTTTAAAACACACTTTGCTCTGTCAATATTCACTGTCTTTCACTGAAAATTGTCTAATTACAGAAACATGTGCTTTTGACAAACATTATATTTTTTTACAAGTCAACAATATTCAATGGAAACATTTTGCATATTGTATATTCAACTAAACAAATGATCATTTCATGCTTCTTTGATGCTTATCAGGGAGCAAAATTCTTTTGCTGCCTTAAATCTAACAGTTATAATTGTATGCTATTTTATGACTATCTTTAGCTATTTTGTGAATATATTAATTACTGAGTACATAAGCAACATTTTATAAACTTTCATAAAATAATTGCATTGTGTAAGGTATACTGAGCAGAAATGACATTTTAGCAGACAATAAACCTCATTACTTTTTTTCTTTTCACAAGAAAAATAATGCTTTCTGATTCTCATTATAGATATGATTTAGTCTGTGTAAAGAATGTAACTGCCTTCTTCTTTTGTATACTTCATCATTGAGTTCAACAAACTACAAGTTCACTTTTTGAGGCAGTTAATATTTGGATCAAAACTTTACAAGAGTATTTTTTATACACACTCATGAAATTTTTCCAATGATTAAAGTTTAAATTGTATCTAATTATTTTATCTGTTTAATTTCATGAACTATAATATAATTCCTACTTCTAATATACAAATATATATATATATATATATATATTAGATATCTATATATAATATATTTTATATGTGTGTGTGTGTCATGGCCATTCTAGCTTTTATTTTTTATATGTATCAAAAGCTTAGCTTTAAAATTTCGACTAATACATACAAGGCCAACATTAATATAAAGAACTTTAAAAGTGATCAAGCTATGCTTTTCTATTACACATGTTTTCTTTGTATCCATGAATGTTTTATTATAAACTAGTTTTATGGAATGATATATATGAGAACTACAAAAAACAGTTCTTATTCCTAGATTTCTGTTTATTTAAATCTTTAGCTTAGCTGCTGGAGTATTCCTCTTACAGCTCTATAAGTTAATAATGTATCAGGTCAGAAGTTAAAGAAACCTGCTGCAGGTGTTTCTAAAATAAAATAACATTGCTTTATAATATCCACAAAGTTCAAATTAATGTTCCATATAGTAAAATTTAATTATCTAGAATGCTATAGGGGGTATGAGAAATATTGGCTAATTATTATATTTCTTGGATAATGTGAGTATTAGTCATTCGAAAATTCTTGAAGCATAATAAAATTATCTCAGTGTTAAGTCCTGCTTAACAGTACTCCTCTAAAGAGAGGCATCTTAGGGTTCTTCAGAGGTAGTGTAAACATAATTATCACCAGCCAGCATGTAAGGGTTTGAGTAGGCTAACAGAACTGAAGGAGGTAGAATTTCAAATGAACAAGGTTATGCTGATTATAGTGGGTGTTAATCACTGGACATTTAGGATGCTATTTAACATACTCCCCTTTGTAGTTGTATTAAAAGATACCTCAGAAACATGGAAGCAGTGCTGTTTTCTAACTATAGAAGTCGCATCTAACACAAACACAAAAAAATAAATAAATAAAGTGAATGGCTGGCCATTGTTGAATACATTCACGTTTGGTTAGTTGAAACTTTATAAAAATTTCTTACCACCCAACTGAAAACCCAAAAATTATTACAATTGCATTAAAATATCTTTAAGTAAAACATTATATGTAGCCTGAAACAGTGCTTGAATTAATGATCTTGTATATTGAAACATAAACATACAGAACAGAGAAATAAATATTCACACATATCTACTTATGTGTACATAGAGAGATAACATTTTCTACAAGCTTCGTTTACCATTTAATTAAAATATGTATTCCTGTTGTGTGTCTTGTGATATTTTATTAAATTATTAGGTAAATAAATAAAAACTAACCTGGAAGATAAAGGACTGTTTTATGGAAAAAGAAAAATATTTTTGTTACACTAAATGGGTCAATAATAATATAGAAATAAAATGTTAATATGTCCCTTTGCTTTAGTTGTAATAATTAATTAATAATATATTTTAAAGTCAATATAAATCTAATAACAGAGGAAAAGGAAGTCTTACCCACTTCTCTGGACTCCTATTTGAAACCTGGACAAGAGATTATAGATTTATGTCTTTTTCTATTTTGCTGTTTATTTCAAACACCAGTGGTTGGGCAATTGGGAACAGTCCCTCTAGTCATACTTGATATATCCAACATTTTCTGTGTTTTCTGTGTTTTTATGGATATATGAAAGAAGAGTCCTGAAGACTGTTTTGCTTATATACCAAAGAGTGGTTTTACTGGATCTTGAGGTAGATTGGTTCCCATTTTCATGAGCATCCACCACTTCTGATTTCTGTAGTGGCTGGAAAGTTTGCATTCCCATCAACATCTGCTGAGTGTTTTCTTATCACCATATTCCAACAACTTTAGCTATCAATTACTTTATTGGTCTTATCCATTCTAACATCTATCTCCAGCAGAGCTATATGGATTCTCTGTCTCTGCCTCTTTCTCCCAGCATTCAGCTTAGTTATCCCTGCCTTGCTCTGTGTTCCCCTATAGTTCTGCTATAGGCTCAAAGCAATTCCTTTATTTATCAATGGTAATCACAACATACAGAGGGAAAATTCCACATTACCACCCCTTTTTTGTTAAAATAAAAAGGAAGGTTTTAGCTTTAACATAATAAAAAATTATATATAACAAAACAGATCTCAAGCAAAAATTACACTTACAATATTTATATCTACTTTATCTTTTATCATAACTAAAAAACTATAATTATAACTATCTATCTGTTCTTCAACTCCATCAAAGACTGCAGAAAGATATAATATTACCTAAGTAAACAGTAAGTACATTTTAAGCAACTTTCAACACTCTAAAAATGACAGAGACATCTCGCTGTCTTGACAGTAACCAAAGTTCTTCTGTACCATTGGGGCATCCATCTTCAGCCTACAGACCCATAATATTGAGCAAACTTTTCCATGAAACAGTAAATTTCAAAGACAGTTCCACCTATATTGGCAGTTTGTCAGTCACTTTTTTCTGTGTCCTGCAGAATGCCTAACAGAACCTTTCAGGAAGTCAAAAGGATAGTCTCACCTTTAGGCAAGCTCAGTATTCATTTCTCTGTGGATCCTGCATGTCCAGTTCATTAAGCAGTCCAGGAAACAGCAGTTTCTTACTCAAATGGCTAACCAACTCCATAATGAGTCTCTTTGATGCCCATCTTATTCTTGAAGTACATTGGTGCTGCCAGGAGCGTATGTGTCTCATTATCATGAAAAGTCCTAAGTTTTTAAAACATTTTAAATGTGATATTCCATAGGTCATTGAAAGGTTTAAAGATTTTCTAACTGAAATATTTCTCTGTTTATCCAGAAAACCTAACTAACATGACTACATTCTAGACAATTATAGATGACTATCTATTGAACTGTATTTCTTAATTATACATTACATTTTTAATGAGCTGCACAAACACAATACCTTAATCAAGATCAGAAATATATATACATAGTATAACAAAATTGACCTTAAATTTGTATCAATAAACCAAGATACATAGCAATGCAAATACCTATAGCATATTACCCATTAAATGTAAAGAAACATTTACAAACAATATTTGGAAATATGGGCATATTTCTGTGTCCAAACTTATTCATGCTATTTATTGGGCAATATAATGTTTTGAGGGATATTCAAGGCAACATTTCAGGGATTCTTTGTCCAACAAACCACATTAGTCTTAAAAGATTCCACAGGTTATCATCCTCTGTGGAAAGAAAAGAAGAATCTCTTTTCCAAAGCAACATTCCTTAGACTCAAATTTTTAAAATCAAAATACCTTTACATTGCCTTAGCTTAGCTTTAGCTTTCCTTGCAGGCTTAGCAAGTATCTGAGAAAAATATCCCCACATTCCCAAAAATGGATTCCGAATGATTGTCTTGTTTAGAGAATTGGTTACAAGTTATTATGGATAATGATCAGGGAAAAGCTAAATATAGGAGACTAGATTCAGAGTTCTTGTTTTGAAAAAAGAGGTGAAGTGAGACAATGGTCTTGTTCCCTGTAAAGACTTGTCACTTGTATTTCTTTAATAAAATGCTTATTGGCCAGTAGACAGGCAAGAAATATAGGCAGAACAGGAGAATTTTGGAATGATGAAAAGCTCAATCTGCAGTTGTCACCCACACAGAGGAAGCAAGATGAGAATGCCTCGTTGATAAAAAGTACCAACACAGACAACAATTGTGGGTTACTGTAAGATCTAAAAGTTAATAAGAAAGGCTGAGTTAATAGGCCAACCAGTTTATAATTAATGTAGGCATTTGTGTATTTCTTTAGGACTGAATGGCAGTGGGACCAAGTGGTACAGAAAGCTCTGTCCACAGAGAGTGACTGAGCACTGTCTCCTCCCATGTTATATTCCTCTCTAGTCCTGGAATTAGAAGTGTGCAACACTACTTTCTAGTTTCTATGGAAAACTAGTATGACTTCTGGGATTAAATGTGTGTATCCCCACTGCCTGGTTTGTAAGACTGTACAGGGTGGCTGTTTTACTCTCTGATCTTCATTAAAATACAAATAAAATATTCCTACAATATTTAGCACAGTTTGGACTTTGGATATTGAAATATTTTCCATTTTGCTCTGTAATACAGACTGAGAAACAATGCCATTATTGTCTTAGATATTCAACATTCAAAGCTCAATACTAACCAACCTCTTTTCCTTACAATATTAGCATTCTTTAGATATAGCATATAAGTAACAGCTAAAAAATATCATTTGCTATTACATATGAAAGTCACATTGCATAATAAAATCATGAATCAATAAACAGTCAAGAAAAAAGGTTTCTTGAATTAATTACGTAATTGTAAGGCTGTCCCAGCATGTTTATTTCTGCTCTGGAGAATCTTTGCATACTTACCCTTTTGCTCAATCAGCTGACAAATGCAGAAATGCAAGAAAGCCTAAGATACTGAGAGTGCATAATGATCAAGGGCTTGGTCCTGAAAAAGACATTTAGCATTCTCTCAGAAGACCTGAGTACAATAAAGAAGAGAGGGACAGGAGAGAATGTTTGACCTTTCTAACCTCAACCAGATAAGTTTCTCTTTGAACTGGACAGCAGATACTCATAAATCTGAGAAGTTATGAAATTCTTCATACCCACAAAAGGACATTGACATAACATGCGCTTATTAGGTTTTTGTTGTTGTTGCTTTGTTTAGTTTTTCAATTTGGCGTTAAGGCAAATTTGGAGGAGGGAAGTAAAATAAGGAACTGCTTCCCTCCAAAAGATTGGAGCATGTTCTTAGGGTAGTTTCTTGATCGGTGTTGATGTGTTTGCACAGTTCCCTGTGGGGGGTACCCTGTGTCAGTGGGACTGGGCTGTATTAAAAAGATTGGAGCATGTTCTTAGGGTAGTTTCTTGATCGGTGTTGATGTGTTTGCACAGTTCCCTGTGGGGGGTACCCTGTGTCAGTGGGACTGGGCTGTATTAAAAAGATTGGAGCATGTTCTTAGGGTAGTTTCTTGATCGGTGTTGATGTGTTTGCACAGTTCCCTGTGGGGGGTACCCTGTGTCAGTGGGACTGGGCTGTATTAAAAAGATTGGAGCATGTTCTTAGGGTAGTTTCTTGATCGGTGTTGATGTGTTTGCACAGTTCCCTGTGGGGGGTACCCTGTGTCAGTGGGACTGGGCTGTATTAAAAAGCATGTTGAGTGACATCTCAAGAGAAAGACAAAAACAAGCTATCCACATAGGGCTTGTTCTGCCCCTGCCTGAAGCCCTGCCCTGACTTTCCTCAGTGGTGGAATGTAATCAAGACTTTAAAAACAAATAAGTCAGTTTCTCATCCTAAATTGATCTTGGACCGTGATTTATTACAGTAATAGAATGTAACAAAACTATGATACGTTCATTTCGAACAAGGCTGAGAACCATCAAGACTGATGAAAAGGGGGAAGGAAGAATACTGGAGATTGGTTATTGTGGTTTGAATAGAAATGGCCTCCACAAACTCATATATTTAAATATTTTGTCATTATGAAATAGTACTACTTGAAAGAGCATACAAAGTATGTCCTTGTTGGAGGAAGTGTGTTACTGGTGCTTGGAGTCAGGGTTTCAAAAGCTCAAACCAGGGACAGTGCTTCACTTCTTGCTGCCTACAGATCTGAATGGAGAACTTTCAAGCTACTTCTCAAGCATCAAATCAACCTGCCTGCTTCACACCATGATAATAATGAACTGAATAGCTGAACCTGTAAGCAAGCCCCAATCTGAGGCTTTCATTCATAAGAGTTGCTGTGATCATGGTGTCTCCTCATATCAATAGAACGTTAAGACACTGGCAATAGAGGAAAGTACTAAAATGCTTCCCTCTCGACATTGCATAATAACATTACTACCGTATACATGAGACCATAGTAGCTGTGGTTGCCTACATAAGAACTTTACAAGATCAAGTTAGTCAAAATTCTGTTATGGGTCAGGGGCATGCTGGTGAGGAACTATAAATAGTTGATGGTGCCTTGGGGAGGGATAGTAATTTTTCTTTGAGTTCTGACCACTGGTAGATAGCCCTTGTACCAGTAGATTACCCTAATCACTTATACAAACACCACTACTAATTTTATTGTTATAAACAAATAAGGAATATCATATGAAGTTTGAAAGATAGTTTCAAGGTAGTCCAGGAAGAACTGAAGGCAAAAAATGTATGGTGGGCATGATTGTGATGAAATTTTATGTATCTTTTCAAATATCTACAGTTTCATGTTATATAGAAAAAAGTACAATCTGAGAGATGAAAAAAGTTTTTTATTAATGAAAATTGATATTGTTTATTTTTGTTGATGTTGAGGCGATATTTTTAAATTTCCAAATAATGGTGAATCGAAATGTAAAGCATTTAAGGCCTTGGTTTTTCTTGTTTCTCTTCTATTTGATATGACTGGCATACATTAGATAATCCATTGTATTAAAAATAAAGAAGAATCATAACTTTCAGCTAAACAATAGGTTCCCTATTTTTGCTATTTCTCTCTTCCTGAACTATTTACCCTTAGGTTTGATCAGTACTTTGATCTTCACAGCATGTCAATGGCTCTTGCTCCTTATGATTTGTAGACTGTGTGACCTCTACCTGACTGCCAGGTTATTTTTTTTGTTTGTTCTTTTTTTTTTATTTTTGTTTCTCGAGACAGGGTTTCTCTGTAGCTTTGGAGCCTGTCCTGGCACTAGCTCTTGTAGACCAGGCTGGCCTCGAACTCACAGAGATCCGCCTGCCTCTGCCTCCCGAGTGCTGGGATTAAAGGCGTGCGCCACAACCGCCTGGCCCTGACTGCCAGTTTTTATATGTAGACATTACTTGTATTAAATTCGTCTTACTTCTATGATCAAACTTTCATCAGAACTGACATAATAAATTGATTTAAAATAAAATTGACTCTTTACATTTGAGATTCCAAACTCTTCTGAATGTTTTTCTCAATTCTGTATTCACCAATCACTACACATAACATTCTGAATTTATTACATCTAGTGACCACTTTTTTCTAAGCTATTTCATAAATACTTAATATATTTCAACCCAAGAGGATAATCCCTCCCAGGTAAATGAATTGATTTCCAAAAAATATTTTTATGAACACATCACTTCATTTGGTATAGACAACTTGGCTTAAATTCTAGAATATCAACACTATACTTAATTTTGGGTATAGTTTTATTTCAAATTATGTTTTCAAAAAGTAATACTAAAACACATACGTAAAGGTTGGGAATTTTGCTCTGTCAGTAAAGTCTTTTCACATAAATATAAGCTTTTGAATATAATTTAGAGGAGCCACATAAATTCTCAATATAGTGGAGCACAGCTATAATCAGAGTCCTAAGCAAGTGAGAAGTCACTGTCTCAAAAGTAAGGTTGATCATTCCAAAAAAAATTGACAGCCTATTAGAATTCTGCCCTTCATATGCATACACGCACACACACACACACACACACACACACACACACACACACACACACACATATATATATATATATATACATATATATATATATATATACATTCCTGCTTAGCTTGCAAACACAAAAAGCTTAAATAAAATAACTGCTGTATTGTCAAACTAACAAAAGAGTATTTAGTACTGGGAAGATGAAATGTCAGCAGTATTTGCGTATCAAGCATTAATTTTACCAAAATCCAGGCTTTCTGGTGTGTTCTTGCAATCCCCGGGCAGGAAAGAAGGAAAGAAGTATTCCTGGAGTTCCCTATAGTGTGTGCCTTGCAGACTTCACTAGCCTCAGGCTTAGTGAGAGATAGCGTCTCAAACAACAAGATAGGCAGGACTTGAGGGGTGAGACCTCATGGGTTTTAGCATTTTTACGAATGTCTGAACAAACCAAATAAGTTCAAACATATCCATGCATAGATATCAAATAACAAATACAATAATTATATTTAGTGGATTCACATGGCAACCACTTTAACTAAGGCTTTGAAAGATATGGTGAATGGAAATTATCATCTAGAAGCTGGCAAAATTAATTTCTAGGGATTTCATCATGCTTAGTATGACTTCCCATTCACTGAATGTTTTAGAACACTGCAGGGGCAGAGGTTTGCTTATAGATCTGTGTTTGGTAGACTTGCAGATATTTTCTGTTCAGAAGAACATATCACCTGTCAAGTTTATTATTCTGTAAAGAATAAATATACACCTGCTGTTACATCTAACACAACTGTCTTAGCATGACAGTTTTGTTGAATCTCTCCTTTTTTTTGTACAATTACTTTACATCTGCTCCAGAACTTAAATTCATCTTAACATCTTATTTTTCTCCTGTTCTCTAATGTAATAAATAAAGTATTTGGCACATGCATACCTTATTTTTATATAAAATCATATTAATGTTTGGTAAATTAGATCATTTTCTGAAGGCAGTATTATAACATAGATTTTAAAATATTCCTTTGAGATTTAGTGTGACATACTGTTTGTAATAACTAGTTGAAACATAAAAATATACTGCTTTCATTGGTGTTGTCACAAAATATTCTTGCTCAATTGTTGGGGCCTTCTTTCCTTCTCAGCTTGTTAACAGAGAAATGAGGTTGAAGGGGCAATAGAAAGCTTTGTCTACAGACCAGGAGCACCAGCAGAGACAGCCCTCCAGGATACAGATTTTGGTGAGTCATCTTAACTTCATTTTAGAGCATGGGGAAATTATGGGATGGGTGAGCACTGAGGACAAACCCTAGTTTTTCATTAAGTGACATGCTTCTATCACAAGGGTTAGGATGTGGCAGTAGGGTCCTATAGCAGAACTTTTTGGTGTGGGAGAATTGTATTCTGTCAATTATGTTTTAAATAAATGCTGATTGATCAGTAGCCAGGCAAGAAGTATAGAGGGGACAACTAGACAGGAAGTAGAGGCGGGTCAATGAGAGCAGAAATATTCTGGGAAGAAGGAAGATCTTTCTGTGGCTGTGAGCCCGACACAGAAGAAGCAAGATGTGACTGTCTCACTGAAAAAGGTACTGAGCCATGTGGCTAATATAGACAAGAATAATGGGCTAATATATGTTATAAGAGTTAATAAGAATCCTGAGCTAAGGGGCCAATCAGTTTATAGTTAATGTAGACTTCTGTGTAATTTCTTTGGGACTTAATGACTGCAGGAACAAGGCAGGACAGAAACCCTGACAACAACTCCTAGCACAAATATTCTAGCAAGAATCTGTGCCAAAGTCCAAGCCAAAGATGTATAAGGCAGGAAGTTTAGAGTCAAGCGTTTGATCTAGATGCTATTTTCTGATAAGGTGAGTCCTCCATGTCCAAGGACATTCCCCATATAAGGGCAGATATAGAGCATGAACCTTTGCTGAGGAGGGAGCAAGTTTTCATATTGTTGAGCTATTGAGTTAAGCTGTAAGCCGTGAGACAGTTGCAACCTTTACCAGTCAGCAATGTATTTCCACTCTCCATTTGGCCAGGTTTACAAGTCATTCTTTTATTTTCTATTAAACTTTCATAAATATATGCAAGATATCTTGATTATTTCCACCCCTATACCTTTCTACCAATTTCCCCAGGGGCTCTTCCATCACATCTGCCTTCAAAGATTTTTGTATTTGAGAAGTAAACCTGTTAGAATTTTGAGTCTATATGACCAATCAAAGTTCATACTTTGACATTCCTATTTATTGCTTCACATTATTCCAATTCATAGCAATTATTGGAATATAATTAAGACAAATTATTTTATTTACTTAACATTCCTTTTGTTCTGTTTATTCAGCTCTCCTGTGGAGGCCCAAAACTGTTTGCATTAATTCAAAGTTGTTGACAACAACTGTGGTTACACACACTGACCTAGGGTGTTTTGAACATTAAGATAACCCATACAGGTAGATGTATTCCACCCTGACCAAAGGTCAGAGAATTCAAGCATTATTCTGCTCCTTCTTTTGAGAAAGGGTGTTTGACCTAAAGAGGGACTGCCTTCAGGACACTAGGTCTAGGGTGGGTTCACTGCCTAACAACATAATGCTTTTCTCGTGAATTAATGTATCAAAGCATTGAAGTAAGTACCTCTTCTAGCAGTCCTTTGTATCCTGTTAAAGCAGTCCTTTGCTTCTTCCTCCTTTTGTGTTGGGGAACAAAAGTGTATGGAAAATTAAACATGAGTGAACTCAGAAGTAAGAACTCGGTGCACAGGAGAAACTGATTGGCCCTTGCAAACTATACTGTCTCTATGATTCAATCTTATCTCTTTTCCTCCTACTTAACATTTTCTTTTTTTCCTTTTTTTTTTTTTTTTTTTTTTTTTTGCTTGTTTGTTTTGTTTTGGTTTTTCAAGTCAAGATTTCTCTGTGTAGCTTTGGAGCCTGTACTGGCATTCACTGCAGACTAGCCTGGCCTTAAACTCATAGATATCCACCTGCCTCTGCCTCCCCCATTCTGGGATTAAATGCCTGTGCCACAACCACAGACTTACTTAACATTTTCTAATCCTCAGGATTATACACTGGAACATAGGAGCTCACCACAGCTAGGATCGCAGCAGAGCTCATTCCAAAATGGTAGCTAACAACACTCTCCCATTTCAAAACCTGGGATTATTGATCTTTAGAATTCTCCTCTTCTAATTATTTATTTTTTAGACTCACGTTATGTATATATTGTATTGATTGGATTCTTTCACTTAGTTAAATCCATCCATGATTCAGCTATACCTTTCAGTGCATTAAAATTTTATTCAACTTTACCATAATAATACCTCATTGCCTAGAGGCACTATTGTTTTGTTATCTATTGACACTAAACCAAATCATTTTTCATTTCAAATTTGGGTAAATTTAAAGAAATTCAGTGAAAATATATATTTAAGTTATTTGATAAACATTTCTGAATTATTTGGGTACATAGAAAGAAGTATTATTATTGAGTTGTATGGTACAAATTAGATCAATTTTGTAATATACTGTCAAATTCACTTCTAAGCTGTCTGCACATTGTCATTCACAATAGAAAGTATGCAAGGCTAACTTTTCACCCCCTTACGATGATGTGGGAATTACCCTCTGTATGCTGTGAATACTAATGGTAAATAAAGAAGCTGCTTTGGGCCTATTGCAGTGCAGAATATGGCAAGGTAGGAATTCCAAGCAGTTAGAAGAGGAGAGAGTAGGTGGAGTCAAAGTGAAGTCATGTAACTGCCAAAGGAGACAGACATTGGAACTTTTCCTGGTAAGCCATAGCCACATGGTAATACACAGATTAATAGAAAATGGTTAAGTTATTAGTTAGCAAGGAATATGGCTAAGTGATTGGTCAATCAGTGTTTTAATTAATACAGTTTCTCTGATTATTTTGGGTCTGGGTGGCTGGAACAAAAGAGCAGCCTCTGCCTACATTACTATCATTTAGTGCCATAAATATTCCAATCTCAGGCTTTCCATAGGCATGCACTGTGTTTCATATTGGTCTTTATATGCATTTTCTGAATGGCATAGTGTGGGCCTTTATATTCCTATTCTTATTTAATGTCTGCATGTGTTCCTGCAGCTTTTCAGAAATCTCTGTTCCATTTTAAATTTAGTCATTATTTCTTTTTGATGTGGAGCTATGTTTCTATTTGAATTTTAGATAAAAGTTCTGATGCAAAAGTATTTCACAAAATGTTTTGTCCCAGTCTGTTTTTTGTCTGCCCATTTTCTTATTGTTTCCTTTCACTGAGCAGTTGCATTCCATTTTAATGATGTTCAGCTTGGCAATTATTTACTTTTTGAATTTTATCTTTGATTTTATACTTAAAAATCATCATCATATCCAATGCCATCCATATCTTCCTATTTTACACTCAAGAATGATTATAGATTTGCATTCTGTATTTAATATTATGATGTATTTTGAATTAGTTCTGCAAAGGTTATAAGGTCTGAATCTAGATAGGTTTTCATTTGATAGAAATTTGAAGTTACTGTAATAACTATTTCCTCTTATCTTACTTACCTAAATTGGATTCAAAATTCTTGACTAGATTAATCAATAGAATTCTTGCCACTGCGTGATTTAAATTCAACATGACCATTTAACTTTAGCACTAAATGTAAAATGTTAAAGACAAGCTATCCAAAGTGGTACCATCCTGCAGTCTCAGTGCTTGGCAAGCTTAGGCTTGAGACTCACAGTCTTTTTTTTTTTTTTTTTTTTATTGAGAAAATGAGAAAACAAGTTTCCACCTCCTCCAAGCCTCCCATTTCCCTCCCCCTCCTCCCACCCTTCTCCCCCTCCTCCCACCCTTCCCCCCTCCCCCCACTCCTTTCCCCCTCCCTCTCCAGTCCAAAGAGCAGTCAGGGTTCCCTGCCCTGTGGTAAGTCCTAGGACCTCCCCACTCCGTCCATGTCTAGGAAGGTGAACATCCAAACTGGCTAGGCTCCCACAAAGCCAGCACATTACGTAGGATCAAAACCCCTTGCCATTGTCCTTGGCCTCTCATCAGCTCTCATTGTTTGCCATGTTCAGAGAGTCCAGTTTTATCCCACGCTTTTTCAGTCACAGTTCAGCTGGCCTTGGTGAGCTCCCAATAGATCAGCTCCACTGTCTCAGTGGGTGGGTGCACCCCTCGTGGTCCCCCCCTCTTTGCTCATGTTCTCCCTCCTTCTGCTCCTCATTGGGACCTTGGAAGCTCAGTCCAGTGCTCCAGTGTGGGTCTCTGTCTCTATCTCCATCCATTTGTTCAACTATGTTTTCATAGCAGTATTATTTGTAATAGCCAGAACCTGGAAACAACCTAGATGCCCTTCAATGGAAGAATGGATGAAGAAAGTGTGGAATATCTACACATTAGAGTACTATGCTGCGGTAAAAAACAATGACTTCTCGAATTTTGCATGCAAATGGATGGAAATAGAAAACACTATCCTGAGTGAGGTAACCCAGATCCAAAAAGATAAATATGGGATGTACTCACTCATATTTGGTTTCTAGCCATAAATAAGGGACACGGAGCCTACAATTGGTGATCCTAAAGAAGCTAAGTAAGAAGGTGAACCAAAGGAAAAACATATAGTTATCCTCTTGGCTATGGGAAGTAGACAAAGTTGCCGGGGAGAAAATTGAGATCTTGGGGGTGGGGTGGGATGGGGGTAAGGGGAGATGGGGAGAGAAAAGGGAGAAGGGGAGGAAGGGGGGAACTTGGGGAAAAAGGAGGATTGGGATAAAGGAAGGTTGGATAGGGGAGCACGGAAGCACAATTCTTAGTTAAGGGAGCCACCTTAGGGTTGGCAAGAGACTCGAACCTAGAGTGGCTCCCAGGTGCCCAAGCCGAGGTCCCCAGTTAATTCCTTGGGCAGCTGGGGATAGGGAACCTGAAATGACCCTATCCTATAGCAATACTGACGAATATCTTGCATATCATCACAGTCTTATGGAAAGCTTGGCCTATAGAGAGAGACAACACAAACAAGAAAAATAGGAAAAAAAATAACTACAAATAAACCCTCAAATAATAACAAAAGAAATGCTAAAAGAACGAAACAATGCTTGTTCATTGCAATTAGGACTACAAAGAATGTTATAAACTTACCAACAGATAAAATATTAATGACCCATTCTATTTTTCTTCCATAAGGTTATTTTATCATGAAAATGATAATGGATTACGTAAAGTGTTTCTTAAATCATGAAAAATGTCCACAACTACTTACAGGAATTTATGTGGCATTTGAATTACTCTCTATAGTCATGATAAGAAAAAGTAAACAGGAAAAGAAATCAAGTGTGTAACGTTGTGTGCTTTTTGGGGTATTTTTGATCAGTAATTTTATGGTTTACACTGAATGGATCTGAGAGACTTAGGTATTTGTTTAAATATGGCTTTGAGCACTGAGAGAGTACAAACTTGATACACAATTTGCAGCTAATGATAGACTGAATAAAGCTGATTTCTTTCTGTAATAGGAGTGAAGTATACTCACTGCTTCAAAGGCCTTACAATGATATAGTCCCCCAAGACAGAAAGAAACGTTCTTGTTTGATGGTCTCCTCATTGAAACATTGAATTCACTCATGTCTCTCTAGACACCAGCTGATTCATTTGTTCTCATGGAGTTTGTTGATGTCTGTCTTCAGAAAGGAACTATATCATTTGAAATGTGTCATGCTGGATATTCTGCCTGATGTCCTCTACTGAAGAACCCAGAATTTAAAATCTTCTGGAATTTTATGTTCAGTTGCTAATTTTATCTGTCTCTCTGTTGTTCCTCTATCTCTGTCTTCCTCTATTCCTTTTCATCTGTCACTGAATCTGCCACTCTTATACACAGAGAGAGACAGACATACACTTATGCAGAGAGAGAGAGAGACAGAGACAGAGAGAGAGACAGAGAGAGACAGAGAGAGACAGAGAGAGTGAGACAGAGAGAGACAGAGAAAGAGAGAGAGAGATTCGAATGCTTCCCTAGTTCCCCAGCACACTCTGCCTAAAACACTCATCAAAGTGTCACATCTACCTCTACATTATTTTTCTCTTTGTCAAACCAATTTCATTCACTTTCTGTTGACAGGTTTTCTCTGTCTTTGTGAGGGAAAACAACCACAAACAAAACTGATGTAACTGGCAGCTGGCTTCTGTACTGGAGATCTTAAGAATAAGAGATTAAAATCATGTGGCAACAGTAATCAGAGGAGGTGCTGAGGGAATTAAAACTGATACATTTCAATTACAATATTACCGTCTATTTATTTACTGCTGAAGGGCTAGTCTTTTAGAGAACCAAACAAAAAAAGAAAGTTACTTTGTCTGGACTGGTTGCTGTGGGAATGTCAACCAGTGGGATTTGATGGCTTGCCATTTCTGCCTCCAGCACTGTGGCGCTTTCCAGCAACCCTTTTCAGTCATAAAGTGAAACTTCCTCATGTTTATATGATCAACGCCTGCTAAGGGAAATCCCTTATTTTCTAGTCTACACTTCAGTCTTCCTTTTGGGAAGTTACAGAAGAATACTGCTTGAAATTATCTTGTATATGCTAACCTAGCTGGCTTATTTTATTCTCTGGCTTCTTTGGACACATGTTACAATAAATTATCCTTTACTTGTTTTGTAGGAATATGAAATCTGGTTATCATAGGGCAAGTTTTTTTCTCACTGAGCTGTCTTCTCAACACTCTTTGTTTGGTGTAAATGTGTATGAGTGTACATTATATATATATATATATATATATATATACATATATATATATGTGTGTGTGTGTGTGTGTGTGTGTGTGTGTGTGTGTGTGTGTTTTGGGGTCCCACTGACAGTGCATGCATGTATGGATGAAAAACCAGTTTGCCTCCAATATCTTCTTTTCTCACTCATCACCTTATTTCACGAGACAGCTCCTCGCCCAGATGTCATACCTTGTAGTTTGCATTAGCCTGATTGGCCAGTGAACCTTGGGATCTGCCTGTCTCTGTGTCTGTTAGACCTTGGATTTTAATCACGTATCTTAGTGTCTGCCTATTATAGGGCTACAGGTGGTAAACTCAGGTCCTCTTCCTTTACTGTAAAACATTTCATTTGAAGACACATCCTTTCATACCTATGATGTGCTAGTATTTTTAAGTTTGTTATGATAGTTACTGTGTATATGTTGGTGGGTGCCCATAGATGACTGAAGAGGACAACAGATTTTCCTGATTATTATATCATCACACCACATTTCCCTTCCCTTTCCTTCCTTCAAACCCCTCCCATGTATCTCAACATGCTTTCTTCAAATTCTTGGTTTCTTATTTCATTAATTGTTACATACATATATATTTGAATAATATATAATATAGCCACACACACATATATGTATATATCCCTAAGTATATAAGTACAACCTGCTCAGCATAATTTTACTTGCATATATGTTTTCACTACTATTAATATACTCACTCTTATTTTTCTTTATGAACATGATCAGTGTTAAACTTTCATGCTACAGTTCATGACCATACACCCATGCACTAAATATACTTTGTAAACTTAATAAATAATTAAAAAATAAAACATGAAGATGATTGGGATATATGATTGGTGGTGTGGTTGGACCCTGAGAAAAGTGTAGATGACAGTGTGGGGGTGAATATAATCAAGATTGAAGAGTGAAGAAGGGATTTCTGAACATTATTAAAATGGCATTATCATGTAGACTGAATCTTAGGGAACACGATTTACTATGTATTCTAGGAGGTTCCCATCCTGCTCAGTCCATAATAATCACACAAAAACCATATTATTTGCAATACTGTTTGGCCAATAGCTTAAGTGTATTTCTGGCTAACTCATATCCTACACTAACCCATCACCATTAATCTTTGTATCATCACTTGGCTGTAGCTTACAGGGTAACGTTCTGTTCTGGTGTCTGTTTCCAGTGTGTGTGGGGGGGAGGCTACATGGCTTCTGTCTGACTCTGCCTTATTTCTATCAGCATTCGGTTTAATTTTCTTTACCTAGCTAAGTTATGTCTTTCTATTGGCCAAAACAGTTTCTTTATACAAAAACCAATAAAAAAGCCAGGTGGTGGTGGCGCACGCCTTTAATCCCAGCACTCGGGTGGCAGAAGCAGGCGGATCTCTGTGAGTTCGAGGCCAGCCTGGTCTAGAAGAGCTAGTTCCAGGACAGGAACCAAAAAGCTACAGAGAAACCCTGTCTCAAAAATCCAAAAATAAATAAATAACCAATAAAAAAAACCAAAAACAACAAAAAAAGCAACACATATACAGAAGGACCTCCCGTACCAACTATGGAAAGAAATAGTATCACTCACAACTCAGTTCTGTTAGGAGCCTATTTGCATTACCCAGTCATTCCATTTCTTGTTCAAATCCTTTAAAAATTTTGAGAATTAACCACTGGGGAAAGCCTTCTAATTATCACAGACAACACTAGACTCCTCAGCAATCCAAAAAGTCAGTCCAAATAGTGCTCATTATTCAGTCTGTATTATGCTGCCTCTCTGAACTATCTTTATCCACTAACTTTCCCAATAATCTCAATCAAACTGTTGCCTGCTGTTTTCTCAGACAAGATGCCATTAACTGTATGTGCACATGATTCTAAGGATATATTATTACTTTTGTCATATTTGACATTTGCTGGGTCTTGAGGACATAGAATACTTGGCTTCACTTTCTGTATTTTTTTCATACTTTATTAGTACAAAAGGATGTGCTAAATGTGGTCAAAGTTTTCATCTCCTTCAAATAGCTTAGAAACAATTACTTGCTGTTTGGATCTAAGGTCTCTCTTATTGTATTATTCATGTCTATGTCAATGTGCACTTTGATACTTCACTTTATGGTTTTCTATTAACTGGGTGACATGTACCTGGAATATAGCCTCTGGAATGAAAATGAGTTTGGCTGGGTTTTGCATAATCAGGAGTTTTGCCAATGACTTCAGTGAAAGGCAGCAAGAGGTATTGGCAGGACTGACGGTCCAACCTCCAACATTTTCCCTACTTGACTAAAACTGTATGCCAGTCTCTGGCATTGCCTCCCTGGCTTGGAGCAGAAACAAACACTAGGATAGTAGCTCTCACAGAGACATCTTCAGTCATGGCTTCGCAGAGCGGATCCAGCTGACCTTGGCTTCTACATCATTAGCACTGTGGCATCGTGTGTCCTTCCTGGGGAATATTACCTTTGATCCAAAACATGATTTATCCAAATATGTCTCAAACTAATTTGAGCTTGAAAAACCTCTGAATTTTGAGTTGTTTTTTATAATTTAGTTTTGTTTATATCTACTATATTAATCATTTATATATATTACAAACTTATAATTATTTAACTATGATTACATTTAAAGCTACTGGCTATTATAATGTCTTCTTTATTTATTTGCTCTTCTCAATTGCTCAATACCTTTTAAGACTCAAATAAAATAAAAATTTAGCAAGCAAAATATTTATCCAAATGTACACTTTTATATTATACATTTACATATTAATAATACCTTACATATAAAATTGAGAAAAGATAAAGATAGAAACAAACAGAGAGAGTCAGAGGGAGAAACTGAGAATAATAGCAAAATTTCTATTTTTGCAAAATAAGTATTCTGCCTTTTGGTAATTGTAATAGGATTAACTTCCCAAAATATAAAGTACAGTGGAAATATGGAGTATACACCAGAGAATTTTTATCTAGTTCATATTATCAATAATTTATTTTTTATTTATTTTTTTTATTTTTAATATAATAGTTCCAGGTCCCCCTTCCTCCCCTCCTGCTTCTCTCACCTTCGCATCATTCCACAAACCATCTGCTCTTCAGAGATGGTAAAGTCTCTCTTAGGGAGCCAACAAATTCTCTTGCATCATCACATTGAGGCAGGACCAAGGTCCTCCCCCTTGTGTTTAGTCTTAGCAAAGTTTGTCTACATAGAAAATGGGCTCCAAAAAACCATCTCATTCATTCCAGATTGCTCCTGGTCCCACTGCCAACATACCTAAAACCTGCCCAAACCATCTACTGTCACCTGCTTTCAGGAGGAGTAGATTGGTCTTTTGCAGGATTCCTGATTGTCTATCTGAAGACAGTGAGCTCCCAATGGTTCAGATCTCTTTTCTGTGTGTTTTCTCATCATGGTCTTGATCCCTTTGCTCATGTTATTGCTCCTCCTTCTGTTCAGCAGTACTCTGGAACCTCTGTACAGTAGATAGCTTCATAGCTAAGCACTCTGCCTCTGAATCTCTGCATCTAATTCTGTCAGTTATTGGATGAAGATTTAAGGAGATCAGGTCTATTTCCCCTTCCTAGGCTGATCCACATATGTATCTTTTAGGATCCTCTTTGTTACCTAGCTTCTCTGGGGATGTAGACTGTAGGCTGGCCATCCTTTGTTTTAAGCCTAATATTCACTTAAGAGGAAGTACATACCATATTTGTCTTTCTGGGTCTTGGTTACCTCATTTAGGATGATTTTATTTTTACTTCTACTTGCCTGTAAATTTCAGCCTATTGTTTTTAATCTCTGAGCAGCATTGCACTGTGTAACTATACCTCATTTTCTTTATACATTCTTTGATTGAGGGGCATCTAGGTTGATTCCATGTTCTGTCTATTATGAGTAATGCTGCTGCTATGAACAGATTTGAGCAAATGTCTTTGTGGTATGAATGTGCCTCCTTTGAGTTTATGCCTAAAAGGGTGTGAATGGGTCTTGAGGTAGATTGATTCCCAGTTTTCGGAGAACAAGCCGTAATGATTTCCAAAAGTGGCTGTGCATGTTTATATTCCCACCAGCATTTGAGGAGTGCTTCCCTTTCTCCACATCCTCTCCAGCAAAAGATGTCAATTGTGTTTTACATCTTCACCAATCTGACAGGTGCAAGATGATATCTCAAAGCTGTTTTGAATTTCATTTCCTTGAAAGCTAAAGATGTTGAGCATTTTCTTAAATGTCTTTAATCTATTTGAGTGTCTTCTGTTGAGAATTTTGTTTTAAACAATACGCCATTTTTAATCAGATTATTTTATATTTTGGTGTTTAATTTGTTGAGTTCTTTTTATACTTTGGAGATGAGCCCTGTGTCAGGTGTGGGGTTGCTGGAGATATTTTTTTCCATTCTGAGCACTGCCATTTTGTCCTGTTAATCATGTCCTCTGCCTTGCAAAAGTTCAGTTTTTGCTGGTTTATTGCGGCTGCCTGTTGTGTGATCTTTTTTTTTTTTCCCCTTGGGGGACGGAGGGGCATGGAAGCAATGACATGGATTCTGAGAGATTCCAATGCAGAAGTTCTCTCTTTTTAAAAGGTCATGGATTTTTTTTTATGGGGTTAGGGAAATTAAGCTGCCTCAGGAATGGTTCTGGTTTGTCCTTTTGAAGCAGGTGTTCACTGCTGGGGTGTTGTGGTTGGCATCATTAGGTACCATGCTTTTGGCCCACTGACAGGTTGTCTTGCTCAATTTTGCTTACTCATTGTGAGTCTGCATGCACATGCATGTGCTTGCGCTATTGCCCTGCCTCCTCTCATCCTTTTTATTTTATTTTTATTGGGCGACCAAGTGGGAGTTATGGATTTTTATAACCCCACATTGGGCAACCCTCCCCCAGTGTTTTTGGTTGTGCCTCCCTTAGTTTGTCCTGCCTGACAGGTTTATAGCCTTCTTTTTCTTCCAATTCTTGAAGGATTGGGTCCCCTGAAGGAACCAAGAAGTCAGAAGCAAGGGGAGACTTACGGAGAACTAGGGCTACAAGTGGCCTCCTGTATTTGTGTTAGCCATACATGGACCACCTCCTTGGAGGTTTTGATCTACTGTGCTTCATAGCCTTTAGCACCTGGAGTGCTGCTTTGTTCACCTGCTGTTTTTCACCTGGATCTTAACTAGAAGATCCAGAAAATCCAACAAATCCAGAGCCACCATCACCCTTCCCATAAGACACCATACAACATGTTTAGAAGGATGTAGCTGGTATTTTATATGATTGCATACTTGGCCAAAGAATTTAATAGACAAATTGAATGGCTTGACTCATGTCAGGTTAAGTTCTATAGGTCCTGAATGGGTCATTTCCAACACCTTAAGGACCTTAAGGACCATAATTGTACTATTCCAGGAAGTAGGTGGGTATAGGACCTTTCCTTATGATTATCTCCCATTATTATTAACCCAAAATTAGTTTTATTGGAATCTTTAAAAGATATAGTGGCCTGGGGGGGGATGGCATTTTTGATAGTGTGAATAACTTTTTATCTTTCATTCAAAAAGCTGGAGAACAGAACGTCATCTGTCCTAAGGAAAATGATTATTCAGTGTGCCAATACTGGACCTAGAAATAGCTTTAAAGCAGACTTCATCTCCAAGTGGTTTATTGTTTTTTTTTCTGGCTTTGTTTAAGACAATATCACTGCAATATATATCTATAAATGGTCAGGGAGTACACCAAGTGCTATGAGCAGCTGCTTACTCACCTAAAGGGCAGTAAATGGCTTATTTTCATAGACCGTCCCAGGAAGCTGGCTAAGGCCATAGAGCATGAGCAACAGAAACTCCCTGTTGCCACCTTGGCGCTGGAAGAGGACCTAAAGATGCTCCACTGTGCTCTCAAGCTAACTCCCAAAGACATCAAAATCTCTATTAAGGTTGGTTCTACCAGCTAAAAATATAAAGTGGAAAAAGGAAAGCATAATCAACAATTTTCAAAAGTATGTTATAAATGTAAATTTGAAACATTGGAGAGAAAAAAAACAGAAAGATTATGGAATGAAGAGATGTCTGTCCATGACAAAGATTTGATGGCTTGATAGTTCACCTTCCTAAAGATAATTCTTGATTCTAGGAAAGCTGATGAAGTAACTTTTGGGAGATAATATAGTAAGTACATAACATAAAATTAGTACAAAATTAGTTCAAGATGTTCTTAAAATAAAATAAATAAATGTAATTTTCATGCTGGAGTATATAAATATGGGATTCTCTTATTATTTTTAGTCATAATTCATCATACTCAATTAATTCATTCATTCATATATATTCATGACATCTAAATTTCATTGGGAGTAATAGGAAACAAACAATGCCTAAAATGGAAGCCTTGATCATCAATGAGAGTGCAAACTTTATTTTATACACCCAGAGTTCCATTTTTTAATTGGAAATCTGTGTTAAAATTAAGCACACATGAACCCTAAGGAGTTAATGTAAACACAACAATAATACAGTGCTGGCAAAGATTGCAAGCACAAACTATATTGAAGCCTGTTTGTGTCATTTGCTTTAATCATCTCTTTTACAAATTTTACTCAATTTCTACTCCAAGAAGAACATGTAAGCATAATATTGTGACGATAAATTAAAAAGTTTGGAAATTGCTACAGTTCTAACTCTAGAATAGAAAGGCAGAAAATGCAGTTAGCAGAGAGAAAGTTAAACAAAGAAGTTTGTCTTTCAAAACCTCGGCAAAATTCAAATGCACAAGTGTTGAGAAACAGTCCTGAGTTATCAAAAATGAGATGAATAGAGAAGAAAAAGCTCCATCAAGCACACTTAGAAGTGATATGCCTTTTTTTTGGTAAGAAATTCTACACAATTGGCAATTAGCAACTCTTGTTTATTGTGCAACTGCAACTCTATTTTAGTGGTGTTTGGAAAAAAGCCCAGAGCTGAAATTGCATAGATAAGAGCTTCAAAAGAAGAATAAGGTATTTTGATAACCCCCTAAAAAAGAGTGTGCTTTGTTTCAAATGCCTGGGTTAAATGGCTTTCTATTTAAAGAGCTTATGAAAACAAAAATAAATGTTCCAAACCATAATGCCCAGAGGGCAGATGATGGGCAATGTCTTAGAGAGAAATGGTGGACTCACAGAATGTCTTTATAATGTTTATATACTGAAAAGAAATGTTTTCTGATTATTCAGAAGTTAAAATCAATGCTTCCAAAGATAGTGACAACACATAATATAAGTAACATTTTGATTGTAGAGAACTTAGACTATAAGGCTGCATAATATCTGTCTGTGCCTATGTTAGTCTTCTGGGATTTTTCTACTCAATATATTACAATGAGACAATAAATTCATTTCAAATATAACTTTCCGACTCAGACCTTCAAAACATATCATGTTTATGTATTCTATTTGTCACTAATTATCTCTATATATCCTTCATGTTTGTATTTTAAAGGATTATGTTAAATTTTCCTCATTTATAAAATGTTTTTGAATAGCAGAATTACTTAAAGACATAAGATAGAGTTATGCTAATAAAAGACATAAAGTACTGCCAAAAAAGAAACATGCACACCAGTGGAATATGATAGAAGACTCAAACATAAGCACTTGTAACTACAGTTGTCTGATATTTGCTGGACAAAAGCATGTATTGAATATAATAGATACATATATATATGTATATATATATATATATATATATATATATATATTTAAATAAATCAATACAAACTGCCCATTCTATGTAATGCCACTTGTATGCATATATTGTGGGCTGAATATTTGCCATTTGATAATGAAACAGTGTGCTCGTTCCTCTGAAAGACTATTTTTTTCTGACATCAGCATTACTAGTTACCAGTAATTATTTGTGTAGGGTTACAGCTTCCTGAGTTTCCACCATGTTCATGAATATTTACATCTGTTGTTGTCCTTGTTTAGTGTGTGTATGTGTGTGTGTCACAAAAACAAAGGAGACGAAAAACATGAATACAAAATAAGGCCAAAAGGTGTATATGAAAGGATTAAAAGTGGGAAATAAGTAGAGGAAGTATGTTTTTATAGTATTATCTCAAGGAATAAAAAAAATAATTAAACAAAAATACATTGGAGAAAAGATATCATCTTCAACAATTTGATGCAAACATTCAGATGAATAAAATTATATCCATGTCTATTACCTTTACTTTCTTATTTAATAACCAAAATTTACAGGCTTGAAATATTTAAAGGACAGTGTTGAATGTTATATTTAATGTTTAATATATGATAGTTGATTTTTATATAGAAATGGTTTTATTTCCACCTTTTGTACAAGAATATCTATTTTTCCAAATACTACTTTTCAAAATAAGTTGTTCTCTTTCTTATACTGTTTCAGATACTGTTGGGGTATCTGTTTAAGATTCATTTGGTTGAAGTTGACCATGCTTGTGTGATCACAATTCTTTTCCATTACTCTGACATTATGCCCTCTATAGACAGTATATAGACATTGCAATGTCTATATTGCATGGCTTAGATTCACATGTTATGATGCTTATAGATTGGTTATTTTATGAAAGACTTACTTGGTTGTCTGGGATATATTGAGGGTGCTTAATTTATTTTTCTATATTTGTAAAGAAAACAATACTTTTTGTTTTGTATTGTTTGTTTGTTTGTTTTTTAAATTTATTTATTTATTAAGGATTTCTGCCTCCTCCCTGCCACCGCCTCCCATTTCCCTCCCCATCCCCCGATCAAGTCCCCCTCCCTCATCAGCTCTAAGAGCAATCAGGGTTCCCTGACCTGTGGGAAGTCCAAGGACCGCCCATCTCCATCCAGGTCTAGTAAGGTGATCATCCAAACTGCCTAGGCTCCCACAAAGCCAGTACGTGCAGTAGGATCAAAAACCCATTGCCATTGTTCTTGAGTTCTCAGTAGTCCTCATTGTCTGCTATGTTCAGCAAGTCCGGTTTTATCCCATGCTTTTTCAGACCCAGGCCAGCTGGCCTTGGTGTTTGTTTGTTTCTTTAGATTTTTTAAAAATACAAAATTATATTCTATTTGGAGATCATTTTCTTCATTGTTATGGTATTGTTGGTGACATTTGTTTTCTGCCTATGGCAAGTTAGAGTTGCCTGTAGGAAATGGAGCTGAGTAGATGTATGATGAATACTATTGTCAACTTCATAAGATCTAAAAACATAGAAAACAAAACTCTGTGTATGAATATGAGGCAGTTTCTGGATTGGGTCGAACTGCAAAATAGCCTAACTGTGGGTGGCATCAGTCCACTTGCTCAGCTCCTAGACTGAATAAAGAGAAGACAGCTAAGAATCATCGATATTTGCCAGTCTCATCGCTGCCTGCAGAAGTAATTTGATCAGCTTCCTCAAATCCGGCTACCTTGCCTTTCCTGCCAAAATGAACAATAGCCTATAATTATGAATCTAAACAAACCTTTCTTTGCTTTTCCACTTGAGTATTTTCTTACAACATAGTATTCATCAAATAGATAGAGTATAGAGGTTGATATGAAAATCATGACCATGTAGGGCTTAAAGATTTTCAACAGGTTTGCAGGATTAACGTGAAAGAGTTTGACATTTTACGCTAGAATAGACTTCGCATTTTAGAAGCTCAGTGGACTATTTCGGAGGAAGTTTGAAAGACAACAATGGAGAAACACAAACGTTAGTCTGACTCATAATGTTCTAGAAGAGAATAAGGATTGTATCAAGAACTGGCTAGAATCCACATCTGCTATATAATGGCAAATAATTGTGTGGTATTACACTCATGTCCTGAGAATTGCAATGAGGATGAATGTAGTAATAATGGACTAATTTTCTGGTAGAAGAAATTTTATTGCACTAACATTTATTTTATGCTGTCCTTACTGCTTGTGATTTTGTTCTGAAATGAGAGAAAACAAAGAATGAAGCAAAACAATCATATATGTGGTTTAAACCCATTTGGTTTAAAAACGTGGTGGTATTTAAAGTTACACAAAAGATAAATCTGAGCAAATAGTTGCAATTTTTAGGAGATTGGGACAATGTAAGAACATCACCATGCTCTGCATTGGAAAATGGTCTCTCAATGTCAAGATCACAATCACCTAAGTCTTCATATTTTTCAATTGCAAACCTATTGGAATCGAGACAGTCTAAATTGCTAATAACCCCAATCATCTAAGCCTCTCTAGCTTTAGTATAAGCAACAAGTTTGCATATAGAGTTACCAGCAGAAGTTAGCAGTAATAATGAATGTGAAATGATGAAATCATCAAAGATATAAGACTAAAGTGGTCATGTTGTATTACCCCACAGCTCCAGAAAATCCCTACATCCATAGAGTTTGGCAAAGTTGAAACCTTTTCAAAGAGGCCTGGGGAGTTCATTTCATGAAGTTGTAAATCCTAAACTGAAATAGAGCCCCCCTCATATAAAGTTTGCCATGAGAAAACTTGGGGTGCCTTCTGAGAAAAGTATCAGGTTCAAAGTAAACTCAAATCTGAATAAAGACTATTCCTGCTTTAGGGTAAAGTGGACGAGGGAGCCTATTCAAGTCTATTTATAAACCCACGTGAGCCACAGATATCAGACCTGGAGCTGTTTGCCCTATTTGGTACAAGCTTACAGGGAAACGGCATGGAAAATTAAGACAAAAAAATGATACATTGTTCTGTCAAACTGACAGGAAGTGAAGTTCTGATAGTTAAAATTGATTGCCAATTTGATAGCATTTAGAACCATCTAGGTTTTTATTTAAATTTTTTCTCCTCCCTCATTTTTTATTGTTTTTATTGAACTATATATTTTAAACATCTAGGTATGGCTGTAAGCAAGTTCTAGATTAGATTAACTGAGATGACTAGAACCACTAAATTGAGGTGTACTATTCCTGAGATTTGTATCTTGACTTAAATTAAAAGGTAAAGAAGAACTAAGGAACACTAATGAATCTCTGCTTATGGACTGATTATGTCATGTGGCAAAGCCTGGCCCCATAATTCTCTATCATGATGTACCCTAGAACTGAAAAGGACAAAATAAGTCTGTCCATGTCTTGCTGTTTTCAGATATTTGTTAAGCTAACAAGGATACTAACTAGCACATTGTGATAGTTGTTTTCCTTTCAGTCCCTGCCCTAGCCATGCCCACTCCTTTTAACTTCTGACCTCCCACCCCACAATCACTCTCTTCCTGTTTCCTCTCCTGGTGTACACACAGGGCTTTGCCTTTCTCTTCCTCTCTCTCTCCCTCCTTCTCTTTCTCCTCTCTCTCTCTCTCTCTCTCTCTCTCTCTCTCTCTCTCTCTCTCTCTCCCTCCCCCTTTTTAATAAACATTTATGGCTATTTTCTGTGTTTATATGTCTGACCCTCCGTGTGTGTGCCCTCCCGCTGATGGGAAGCTGTAGCCGCTTGCTCGGGTGCCGGACCCTAGAGCCGGCGCCCGGCACTGCTGAGACCTGCCGGAGTTTGCTGCAAGCCCGCCGGGCAGGCGGGGGAACCCCACATATATTTTTTAAGAATAACAAATGGTGCCGTGACTCGGATGATTCTCCTGCCCCGGACTTCCACCTGGGGCCGGAGTTCCGTCTTTTGGTGCCATCTGGGACTCTGAGCTCCCTCCCGGGGCAGAATCAGGACCTGAGTACCACCACGTGTTCCATCTGCCTGGATGCAGCTCCTCCAAACAACAAATCAACTAATCGTGAGTGTCCCCATCTCGGCCAGCTTAACCATCTCTTTTAACCCAAGGAATTGACCGTTGAGCTCCGGGCAACCCTTCACAGTTTTTAGGGATGGGGGACCTCCAACCGCGGGCTTTCAGGGCCTCAGTTGTTCCCTTCGCTGGCATTCAATCCAGCTTGTCTCCTGTGCTAAGCCTGTGCCTGAGACAGCTGGCCTTAGGCAGCCCCTCATCCCACCTGCTCCTGGAGGCCCCGGGGCCTCCAGTCTTTCTCTTTTTCTTTTTTCATTCTTTTTCTTCCTTCTTTTCAGTGTAACTGCTGCTACAGTGCAGCACGCCGCTATGGGGTGGCCTGACCTAGGCTGAATCCCTCTTGCCCGCGAGTCGATTCAGCTAGGTTATAGCCCCTTCCCCCATGGAATCGGACGCCTTTTCATAGGGCCCGGGGGTTCGTGCCATCTGCATCTCGCCTTAACCGGGAGCCATTCTCGTTGTAGGCTTGAGGTACCATGGTTTTTGTGGGTGTTTGCACAGCCTTGACCATGGGAGCCAAGCCATCCAGACCTATCACTCTGGCCTCATGCTTTAATGCCTTAAACTTATCCGTCTCTGTCCAAATAAATGGCCCCATTAAAACTATACACAGCCGTTTTTCGGTTCCAGCCTTTTGCCTCTTCCCTCTGCGGCTTTTCTTGTGGCATGGTGGGCTCTCTAACAGAGCAGACTACATGTGGCGGTCATCATCTTGGCTGAGGGCCAGGTCACGTGACCACACTCTCCTGGTTTTACTCCCAGTTTTACCCTGCCTCTTCACTCAGTTTTCACTAAACTCCTCATGCTAACTCTGTTAAATGTGTTTTGAGCAATGGTTAAATGCCTTTGACAGGGCCCATCAGAGGCATCCACGTTGCCCAATTCTTGTTCACTCTTTCTATGTATAATAATTATTTATTACATCTCATTTCAGATTACAAAACGTGAGTCTTATATTTTAAACTGGTATGTACCTTTAAGTCTCTTAAGCTGTTCTCTACCATTGTCAGTTCTGCCACTAACCTTATATTGCAAGCAGTCTTTTCCCTCTCTCTGCCTTTTTACAAATGTAAAACTCACTTGCTGAGAGCCAGTGTGGTCAAGCTCAGACCCAACTTTCCAAACAAATTCTTTACTATAGTTATACCTGATAAACAGCCCTCAACTGCTCAGAGATCTGGGGAATGTGATATTTAAGTATTTAATTATTAACAACGTTTCACAATAACAAAAAAGAGACAGGTTGGCTCCTAGCAGCAGCTCTTTGCTCCCTCCAAAGAAGTCAGAAGACAGACACATGCAGAACAATGTCCTTCTGCATTTCGCTTCGACTGCAGAGCGCTGACCATTGGGAAAACCTGCCTTTCATCTAAAGTAAAGACCTCTAGACGTGGACGGAATCACTGGAATCGACAGCCTAGCTGCTCAGGTCAAGGTAGGCCTGTCTTCCTACAGATTTCCTAGCCCACAGGATCTTCTGGAGCCTGGCAGGCCCTGCGCTAAACAGCAAAGTTCAAGTGCAACCTTCAGCGACCATGGAGGACCCAAAAAGAGTAGCTCTGGGTGCCAACCAAGTAAGTTCTCTGTCACTTTTTAATGAGTAACTCAAGTAAAATCTTATCCTTCTCAAAGATCTGACAGTTTGACAGCTGAGAGGTTTTGCAAGGTGACCTCACCAAACAAATTTCAAACCAAATTTATCTCTTATGCTACAGTCATTATATGTCTAAAAGTTCTGTTTTTACAAACCCAAGGAGTTCTCGTGAGTTCCAGGGAGCTGAATTAAAGAATCCATCTTAAACAGGTCAGATACCCCCTCAATCCCCTGGTCCTAAAATTTTTTTTCCCTTAATTTAACTTTGTTCTTTGTTCTGCCAATACCTTAAACAGGATAAGAGATACCAGACATTTCCATGCCACAGACATTGGTCAGAAACAAAGAGACCAGCTATGCCAGGATGTTCCCAGCACCCAGTCTTCTCTCGCCCCCCCCCCCAAAGACGCCTACAATCAGCAGGAAGCAGTCTTGAGAATTCGCCAATTTGCCACCCCAATTCCTTCAAACTGGAGCGTCTAATTTGCTTTTTTATTAAAAGCAAGATGTGGGAATGTTATTCTTTCGGTCCCTGCCCTGGCCACGCCCACTCCTTTTAACCTCTGACCTCGCCCGCCATTGCTCTCTCTTCCTGTTTCCTCTCCAGGTGTACACAGGGGGCTTTGCCTCTCTCCTCCTCTCTCTCTTCCTCCTTTTCTTTCTCCTCTCTCTCTCTCTCTCTCTCTCTCTCTCTCTCTCTCTCTCTCCCCCCTCCCCCCTTTTAATAAACATTTATGGCTATTTTCTGTGTTTATATGTCTGACCCACAGCATGCGTGCCCTCCCGCTGATGGGAGGCTGTAGCTGCTTGCTCCAGTGCCGGACCCTAGAGCTGGTGCCCAGCACTGCTGGGACCCTCCGCAGTTTGCTGCGGGGCGGGGGAACCTCAGGTATTTTTTTTAAGAATAACAATAGTAGGTTTCATAAATTTAACACTGCAAAGACAAGTCCCAGACACACCCATGAGGGTCTGTAAAGATTAAAGTTTACTCTGATAATATCTCTTAAGGATTGGCTTGTTATGGAATCACCCATCTTCCCTTTGGGCAATACATTTCCTTGTATAAGGCATCTTGGACTGTAGAACAAAGAGAAAGGAAGCTGAGCACCACCATACGTGAACTCATCCTTTGCTTTCTGTACTTGACTTGTAATGTGAGGAATTCTCTAAAGTTCCTATTGCTGTAGCTGCTCTACATCAATAAATAGGCATTGTGAGCCAAATAAGTTCTTTCTCTCTTCAGTTGTTTTCTTTTGAGTGTTTTATCACAAGGACAGGAAAGAACTAAGATTTACAGAAAGGAAGTATGTACATGCTTAAAGAAAAATTAGTGAGAAGTAAAAAAATGAGGAATGTAAAGATAAATGATCCTGAATGTACTTCAAACAGTTAGAGAGCAGAGTTTCTCTAACATATATTCTTCCTCTTGCTATCCTTCTTAGCCATGGACTCACAAATGCTAGATTCAAACCAACAAATGTGGACTGAAACCAGAGGAAGTTTAAACTAAAATACTCTTTTCTTTCTTATTTGTGTTTCTCTCAATTAAATATTTTGATCATGTGGCAATATTATGACATCAAAATAACAGGAATATTACAAAACACTAAATGCTAAACATGATAGGCCCTGGCACTTTTTAGTTACTTCTACAGTTTCATCGAAATTCTACAATTCTCACTGAATAGATTTTTTTACTTAGCTAAATTTATTACTGTTCATATAGCCTTTCAAAATGAAGTGTTGTATGAAAGTATATTGAATAAAGAAAACAGAATTTTGTGTTCTATAGCAAAGGCTAAATTTATAAAGATTACTTGAAGTGACATTCAGTCATACTTTAATGAATAATTGTGGAAAAAAGTGAAAAAAATGAATGAAATTTATGCCCTTGCAATACTGAAGTATACATGGGGAGTCCATATATGGCAGTTCTGATGAACTTCTTCATATCGGGTCTTGTGGTTTAAGTGGATGAGGATGACTGACTAGGTCTCTTCCTCGAGAGGGCACCAGATCCTATTACAGATGTTTGTGAACTCAGTACGTTTGGAAGAGCAGGCAGTGCTTTCAGCTGCTGAGCCATCTCTCCAGCCTGAAAATCTCTGAAACCCATCCTTTAATTAACTTTACTTATCCCTAAATCATTTCAAAGTTTCCTTGTTGGCAAGCACCGTATGAGTTGCAACTCTTTGGAGAGCAGGTCCTCTTCCTCACCTGCGCAGTCCTGTAGAACTGGCCTTGTTTGTAGGGGCACCAGTAACTGGTCTGAGGACATGAGCATGAGAGACTACTCATCTGTCACGAGAAAAAGTGGGCAAAGGAGAGATACCCCTTTGCTCCTTGTTCCTTCCTGCCTGAGCAGGCAGGACACTAGTAACTTTGGGTCATGAGAACTGAAGAGCTGGCCTTGCATGCCTCTTCTGTCATTTGGTGACTAGGGCAAGTGAACGATGTCCCCCCTCCATAGCCTTCACCACCTATGGAAGGCAACGACATTTATCCTGTTTCTCACCAGAGGCAGCAGCACAGCGCTCTGGAGAACTGGTGCTGTACCTTGCCTGGGCAGCACAGTAGAGCTGACTCTGTTGTTAGGGGCCTGGGTAAACCAGCCCTGAAGGCATGAGAGTAGGAGAGCAGCTGTAGGAGGAAAGGGCCCACTTGTTCATTCCAGCTGCCCGGCTAGATTAGCCTTGAAAAAAAAATCACATAAAAACCGTATTAATTAAAACAGTTTGCTCTTTCCTCTTATTGGCTAACTCTCACATCTTGATTTAACCCATTTCTATTACCTGTATATTGTCACGTGGCAGTGGTTTACAGGGTAAAATTCTAACCCGCATCTGTCTCAGGTGGAGGATCCATGGTTTCTCTCTGATTCTGTTTTCTACCTCTCAGAATTCAGTTCCGTCTTCTCTACCTACATAAGTTCTACCCTAGCAACAGGCCCAAAGCAGTTTCTTTATTAACCAATGAAAACAACACAAAGACAAAATGACCTCCTACACCAAGCAGCCACATCTCCTTTTCCCCAGGTGTTGGTGTGGGCGAGGGAGAGAAGACACCATGCCAAACCCTTGGCCACCTGTGGCAGGTAGGAGAGTTGAACCTAAGGTCTCAAAAACCAGAGAGTTGGCCCTGCCTCTCACCATCTACAGCACTCAGGAGAGTGGATCCTGCATCAGTCCTGGGCAACAGTGTAAAGCTGGCCCTGGTGCTGCAGGTGTCCCTGGTCTACCAGAGGGCATGGTGGCAGGAGAACTGGCCCACCTCTGCTTTTCTGAATAGCATGAGCTAGCTGGAGCTATGCTGGAGATCTCACTCTGGTGGAGAAGATGAGGGAGAACTGGTGGGATAATCAACCCAGAAACCATCCAGGCCTAGTGCTAGGGCTAAATGTCAGCCCAACATTTAGCTGATCTATCATCTGCTACAGAATGTGAAAGCACCAATTATTAAGACCCAAAGCTGCAAGTTCTCCATGATAGAGGATAACAGGATATCTATCCAAGAAGATTCCAATTGAGGAAAACAAGGCCTTAAACCTGACCAATGACTCACTGCGATGAACACTTGCAAGTAAAGATGTATGCAATAAGTTCTGAAACACCAGTTAACCCCCCTACTGATGATGTTATAAGCCAATCAAATGGAATTAATAAATCCAGGTTTAATGAAGAGAGTAAAGCCCTCTTGGATGACCTTTGAGAGGGCAAAAGAAGTATCACAGGGCAAATATGGATACCAGGTCTTATGCAGCCTATAGGCATGGTCTTGCGCAGCCCTAAGGAGGTGCTGACTTTTGGCAGGCTTTTTCAGAGGCAGAGTTTGAAGAGGTCAGCTCAAAGGGAGATGCTGCTCCTTGTGTTGGAGGCAGGGTCTGGAATACCTCCTCTCCCCTCAACCAGAGATGGAGTCTCAAACATACTGAATATGGAAAAATCAAGCTGACATCTAACTAGAAGCTACACTCCTACTGATTAACAGTACAACTGGAAGTTCATATACACACTATTGGATAAGAAAAGCAATAATTAATCTCACCCATCGATGAACCTTGCAATATACAACAGCATCATTCCAGGGAGGCATAATGGCGAAAACATGACACAAATATGGAAATATTAAGCCACAGTTTTTGCGGACTTAAGGTCTAATTCAAGAGATAAAACCACACTAGACAAGGCTAATGAGGCTGAGAATCTGAGATTACACAGATCATGGGCCCTAGAAAAGAACCTATCACTACTATTCTGCTAAATGAGCAGAGCACTAACATGACCCCTAAGAATGTAAATCTGTACTCATACAGCAGCGCATTACTCATGACTCATTGAAAATGTTTTTCTTGAAGTTGATGAGAATTGCTACAGTGATTTACAAATAGATTCCATGGGAAGAAAATTAATCTGAAATAGTGGGATAGTTCTCATACTTCAATTAGACATTGCCACTAAGGAAATAAACTTCTACATTATTCTATTAGTTTATGGCTGAAAACTAACATAAATATTTTGTAGACAGACTTTTATAATAGGTGGGTATGAATTCATGAATATTTCATTTACATTTATTTTTATATTTTATGTTTATATTTAATAATGGGATGAATCACATGTATTCTCTTTACAATATTTAATAGATTGTATTAGGGAGAATGACTCTTTTTGATTTTGCTGTATTACTATTTTGCAAAATCTATGGGTTCAATTTGCCAATATATATTTATCTAAATGTTGTTCTAAATATATATAGCTATCATTAATCTCTTTTTTTTTGCATTTCTAAAATATTTAGTTCTTGAGCCGGGCGGTGGTGGCGCACGCCTTTAATCCCAGCACTCGGGAGGCAGAGGCAGGCGGATCTCTGTGAGTTCGAGGCCAGCCTGGTCTACAAGAGCTACTTCCAGGACAGGAACCAAAAGCTACGGAAAAACCCTGTCTCGAAAATCAAAAAAAAAATAAAAAATAAAAAAATAATTATTTCTTTCTTACTGTGTGTACAAGTCATGTCTGTGTATATGTTTGTCTATTTCTGTATGCACAAGTGCTCCATCATGCTCTTGGAGATCTGAACAAAGCTTTCTGGACTTGATTTGCTTCTTGCTCTACAAGATTCAGATGAGACTAAAATAGATAGCATTGTTATACGCCAAGCCTTATTACAGGCCCTCCCCCAATTTTTAACTAGATATGTGGCATGCATTTTTTTACACAGCTCATACTGATTCCAACATATTCGTATCTATTGATTAGTCATCATGCATACAGGTATGTAATTGCTCCCTTTTCTATTTAGCACAGAACAAAGAAGGATTAATAGATATTATACTAATTATTAGGATATAAAATATAATATACATAAAACTAATATAATACTTACTTTTGATCCAGTTGAAAAAAATCATGTTTTTTTTTGTGTTTAATTTGACAAGGAACTGAGATTGCCCTCTGGCATTATTTATAAAAAATGTATTACATGCAAGCTGACAATACTATGTGATGAGAGGATAAGAAAGAATAGTTAATACAACTCCCTGCAACAGCAAATGAAAATAACTACGACAAAAAGTCAAAATTAATTTTTTACAAATTTTTGAAGCATTAAATTTTACAGGCTGCAGTGTTAACTTTTGATTTATTAGTGAAATTGTTGTAACGTACCATGCTTTATGCTAATGCATTTTCTAAATTTGAACGCTATATTTTATTATATATTTTTATAATAAACCTAAATATTGAAACATAATATGAAATGTGAATATTGAATCGAAGTATTAAATACCATAGTATAAAAAAAGCACTTAATGATTTCTATAAAAATAAATAACGTAGAGCCAAGGCAAGATGCCTCAACAGCTAAAAGTGCTAACTTCCATGCATGATAACTTCAATATGATCTTTGACCACCCCATGAGTGTCACGGAAGTGCAATGCACTCACAAACACACACACACACTATAAACATGTATCACCATGAATAAATGATCTTTATGTTGCATTAGCAATAATATTTTGTAGTAACACATATTCAAAATAAAACTGAATATCCAAATTAAATATGCTCATGCATCTGTATATTGTGTGTGGAAGGGGAGGTCTGTAGTATATGCATATCTGTGTGAGTACAGATACTACAGGAGGTTCTCTGCTCTGTCTTTTTAACAGGATCTCATACTGAGTGTGGAATTCAGTGTGTTTCAGCTTGAGTTGCTCAAGAACAAACTCTAGCCATTCTCCCAACTCATTTCGAATCCATTCCGTGGTTACAGGAAAGTTCCTCTATGTCTGGGCTTTTATGTGCAGGTTGGAGATATTATTTAACAAGATCAGATAAATTAATGACTGAAGGGTTAGTGTGTGTTTAATTTATTTTATTTCAGATTTTTTCTATAATATCATTTTTCCTTTACATATTCCTTTTTTAATAATATATAAATCCCCCAAATCCTTTTATAGACTTATGAAAGAAAGCACAGGGGAGTGAGGAACTTATGTGCCTTTATCCTGATAATAGATTCTAATGTACTCCAGGAACCAAATAGAAGTTCCGACATGAATAGCTATAAATTTATAAATCTGGTGTGGTATGAAGGACTGACCCTTTTCATTATTCATCCGTTACTAGATTAGTATGAAAGTAATGTTTCACTGATGAATGAGGATATGCTGCATTTCAATATTAATAACTGAATACAATATTTGGGATATAATAGTGTGTATGAAGAATGACTTTGTAGTTTGGTGTGCAATAGTTTCTATAGGAAGAAAATACTGAACCATTCTTAGTTCAATGTATTATCAATTTTTTTAGATATATTATCCTTTATTTCTTTTAAATTTTATACTCACTAACTTTTTAAAATTGTTTCTCTTTTTGAGATACTATAATTAAACATAATTTCCCCCTACTTTTTCTATTTTTCCCAAACCTTCTTTCTATATATGTTCTTTTTCAAATTCATGGCCTATTATTTTTCATTGTGTGTGTGTACGTATGTGTGTGTATGTGGGTATGGAAGTACAAAATGCTCAATCTGTAAAATGTTAAATGTGTGAATGTTTTCATCACTGACCATTTAGTATTAAATGAATAATTAATACACAATCCCATAGGGAAAACTGTGTTTTCTGCTCTAAGCATTCTGTAGTTGCCTTATTTATTAGTGTTTGTTTGAGGATTCATGGGCTTTTCCCATGGGTGTACAAATATGCACATAATCTTTAAATAAAAATTTCCCATCTGGACTAATAATTCTCCCTCCAAGATCCAACTTCTATCTAACAAAAACTTGGAAACAGGCGTAAAAAGCCCTCTTTTGAGTGGTTAGTAAACCTGTCCCAGGAATTTTTTAAAATTTGCTGACTATTGTTTTTAACTTTGTATGCTCCCTCCCCTGAGGTGAAAGGTAAGTATCTATTGCTGAGGACATCATGAACTTTATACACAGGGTCCAGATTCCCCTGGCGTGGAACTGAGCAGAAAGCTCTCAGAGCATAAGCCTTCACAGTATCAGAAGGAATCATGCAAGCTTCCAAGTAGGAAAACAACCTAAGGTCCTTCCCAACAATTGTGTCTATGAGACACAACAATGGTCAGCATTATTTCGTAATCTTAAGGGTGCATTACAGGCAGGTGTATCTTGTCAATGACCTACAATTTTCTAATAGGACTTAAGAGCTGCTCAAAAAACCAAACCAAACAAAACAACAACAACACTGGACACCTATATAAAACCACCCATGTCTTGTTAAATCATGGAATTGGAACTTGGAAAAACAACTGCTACTTTACTCAACCACTGTAATTCTTAACCTCATTCATTAACTTTTTTTTTTGAAAATTTCAATAAAATTATCATGATCATATTTACTTTTGTCTCCATCACATCTTTCAAGGTCTACTCTACCCCCTTTCCACCCCTTAAAAAATTCATGGGATCCATTTTGTGTTGCACAATACTGTTAGGTAGGGGAATTAAACTGAAGACTGATAAATTGACGAGGATTCATATCATTAAATAATATTAACTCTCCCTCTCCAAGAAGCAATCAAATAATAATAATTTGCCAACTGGGGGTGGGTGGGTAGGAAGTTGCTCTCAACTTTTTCTGCCATGCTTCAATTGTCTCTCTTTAGATGATGCAGTTTGATGTACATGTTATAATAACTGTGAGTACGTAAACACATTTTCATTCTTCTGCCTAGAGAGCACAATTTCCTTTTATTACTTACAACCTATGATTATTCAATTTTTTCACCCTCTCTTCCTTGATTCCTGAGTTGTTTGGGGAAAAATATGTTGTAGATATTTAACTTAGCGTTGAGCACACTGCAGTTTATTATTCTTAATACACTGACCAGTTGTGTTTCTCTGTGTTAATGGACATCTACTGGGATAAGAAATGTCTCTGTTGAGAGATGCACTAATCTATACAAAGTTACAAGTTTTCTGGAGACTTTTTAATATTATGACCATTCAGCAGTAGTTGTTTTCTCCTAATTACTAAAACCTGTCTACACAAAATTCTTGCCCACAGAATTGAATTTCATCTCATGGAGCAGACTTAATACAATCGAACAATGCTTCATTATTTCTATAATATCTGTGTGAATAGATTGCACCGATAGTTATATATTGACAGGATAGGCATTATATCCTGCAGGATTCACAGTTGGGTGAGATTGATGATTTTGATGATTATTTTTCTCTTCCCATAGAGTACAAGCAATGTTCACTACTATGAAAACTGTCTTAAAAGGGTGATTGTTTCAGGTCTATCCAAGCATATTTTTTTCTTATTTTTGTGGAAATCTCTGCATTATCGCCTTACCCTCTAATTCTACAGAGTAACCAATTCAAATGCAATAATCTGAAATAATGTAGTATCTATAGAATGACAATGGCCAATAAATAAAAATGAGCAATTTATTCCTCATACTGAGATATTTATTTTCCAGTATGTGGATCCTAGTTTTGTTGGGATTTTCCACACACTACCTAGAAGCCTCCTGAAATATATACATACTTACAAAAAATTATAAGTTATTTGAATAGTAGGTTTGCAATCAACTTTTTAAAATGGTGTTTGGTGTTCAATGTTTTATTCCATATTCTCTCTTCTAACATGTTTTGCAATTTTTACCCAATTTCTTTATCCCTTATTTTTGCTTTCAGCATTGTGGCATTCTACCCCTGTTTTACATGTTTTATTAAAAATAATTTTTATACAGTATATTCTGATCACTCTTTTCCCTACATCATCTCATCTCAGATCCCCCCACTTTCACACTCATCCAATTCTCTCTTTATTTTCTCTCTTTAGACACAAGTAGGAAAATAAAAACAAATAAATCAAATCTAAACAAAAAAAAAACTAACCAAATAAACAAAAAGTAGAGAAGCATACAAACACTATATTTATATTATACAGAAACATACATAGATACAGAGACAAAACTCACAAGTACACAAGTTCAGAGACCATAATATACAAGCAAAATACATGTAAGGTACCAATGAGTTCAAGACATTTCTTCTGCTTTCTCTTCCTCAGATGTGGTGTATCTGGCCTTAAGCTGAGGTATTTGAGCCATCTGGAGTGGAGTTTTTTTTTTTCAGTTTGATAAATGGGAATCTATTTACATTCTTATTCTTCTTCATGTATCCATTCAGCTTTAGCAAGCACCATTTGCTGAAGTTGCTACCTTTCTTCCAGTGTGTATTTCTGGCATATTAATTTTAAAAACTGAGGTGCAGTAAGGGTATAGTCAGGGTCTTCAATTCACTCCCATTGATCTAAATGTCTGTTTTTGAACTAATACCATGTTGTTTATATTACTATGACTCTCTAGTACACTTGATATCTGCTATGGTGATACCTCGGACAGTTCTTTTATTAACATAAGATCTTTTCTATCCTGGTTTGTTTGCTAGTTTTCTATGGAGATGGAAATTACTTTTTTAGTTTCTGAAAAGAATCTGTCATAATTCTTATGTGGATTATCTGAATATGCAGATTTCTTTGGAAGGTTGTTCAAATTCACTATATTAATCCTATTCTTCCATGAACTTGGAAGAACTTTCCATCTTCTGAAATCTTCATCTCTTTCTTCAGTGTCTCCAGATTTAATTGTACAATTATATCCCTCCCTTTCATTTTTTTATTGATTTTCATATTTCATTCAGTTGTATTCATTCCAAATTATTTTGAAATATGCTCATGTCTTTCTTGAGTTGTTTGAATATAGTGTCAAACATTCTTTTGAAGTCTTTTTCTGGAAGATTTTCCAGGTTATTTTAGAATGGAGGTAATCATTGTAAAGTTAATAATTTTTGAAGAAGAGATAATGTCTTGTGCTTTTTCATTGTTTCTGCATAGTGATGAGTGCATCTGAAATAGTTTGTGGTTTGAATCTGCTCATTTGCCTTTCTTTCTCAATTGCCTATTTATTTAGGTTAAAATCAATATCCTTTTATTAGATCTATTTACACTGGTGAGGAGACAAATAAATCTTTGCATAGAGATGTCCATTTTTCCTTTGTAGTGCTGTTGTTGAGGACTACAAACTTTATCCACTTGTTTTTGCTGAGAGTGGCTATTGATTAGTGCCTAGAATGTGGGTGGCATCTTCCATAGTAGACACAGGCCTGGATAGAAGGCCTTGTAAGTTGAGTTCTGAGAGCAAAATTATCCAGGGACAGAAATTCTCAGGCAGGAGAGACTGTATTCCCCTATTCAGTGCATGCTGAATTCATAGAACTAAATTCTGGAGTATAAATACATATAGTGTAAGAGGTCATTCAGCTGCACCCCAAGACCAAGGTTAGCAGGCAGTGTTATGCCTGTACTTGGTTGTTTTGCCTGTGGGGAGTTTTAGAATAAACTATAAAAATAGTTTTCAAATTAATATGCTTACTGCTCTGGTGATTTCAGTTTTATTCCTAAAACATAATTTTGAATATATTTTATATAAAAAATATTTTGTTATACTTAAATTGTTTTTTCTTTCTTTCTTTCTTTCTTTCTTTCTTTCTTTCTTTCTTTCTTTCTTTCTTTATTTATTTATTTATTAAGGATTTCTGCCTCCTCCCCGCAACCGCCTCCCATTTCCCTCCCCCTCCCCCAATCAAGTCACCCTCCCTCATCTGCTCTAAGAGCAATAAGGGTTCCCTGACCTGTGGGAAGCCCAAGGACCGCCCACCTCTATCCAGGTCTCCTAAGGTGAGCATCCAAACTGCCTAGGCTCCCCCAAAGCCAGTACGTGCAGTAGGATCAAAAACCCACTGCGATTGTTCTTGAGTTCTCAGTATTCCTCATTGTCCTCTATGTTCAGCTAGTCCGGATTTGTCCCATGCTTTTTCAGACCAAGGCCAAATTGTTTTTTCTTTATTCTTATTTTGATTTTAGATAGGGCACAAATCATTCTCTGGGAAGGAAATTCAAATTCATTTCTTTCTTCTAATTTTATTAGTATTTAGATAATTTTATGCTGTGTATTTAGACCATATTCACCTGCAACCTCCCCTCTTCCCAGTACTATCCTCTTGCCTACTCACTTATGTTTGGGTCCTTTTTTGTTTGGTTGGTTTAGTTTACACTTATCAAGTACATTTGGTGTCGTCCATAAATTCTTGGATGTGTGGCCTTCCACTGGAGCAAAGTCAAGCCACCAGGGATGAGGTCCCTAAAAAGAGAATAGCTGGCTCACTCTTTCCCAGTACTTCTCACTTGATTCCTCGTCAGTCCCATTTCAATTTCACTTGCACAAACACCACTTACTGACTGTTCTTTCAGATTTCTTACCACCTTCTGCTTTTCTTACCACCTTTTCCCAGGTCTCAAAACTGCTAACCAGGTAATGTCCTTATGTTTCAGAAATCTCTCGGTTTATAGCATACTTTTTATCTATGAGTTATGGTAAATTTTGGATCAATTATGTTCTGTATATGTTGTCTGTTTGGGCCACATTTTCTATAGCATATGTGTGGTTAGAGTACAATGTTTTGGAATCAGTTCTCGTATTACTACTTTATAGGGGCACCAAAGCCAGACTGAGAAGCTTTTGGCACAAGTTTATTTGCTGAGCTATATCAACAGACTTTAGCAGCAATCGTGTATCTATGTAATCCTGTAGTAAAGTTTTTACCTTTAGCCCAATTAGTGGCTATTTAGTCTAATTTCAATTTTGGGTATTTGCTGAGTTGCATTGTGTATGTAGTTAGTACAAGACATAAATGTAAAGAAATAACTATCAAGAGACTATACAAAGATTAATAGCCATGAATACTAAAGAAATGCATATTATATTCTGAGACCCATGAGTATGGCATCCCGTGGGATTACTTTAGTCAAGATAATTCAATCTTTACCTTTAAAAGCATTCTACTAGTATTTCTTACCACTAGATGGTGTGACTCCATGAGTCATTACACTAATATCTATTTTCCTAAAAATCAATTGCATAAGCAAGCCTCCAAGGAGCACATACTGTTGTAAATCTTTAAAATAATATAGAACTGAGGGATGAACTTTTTCTAGGGTGTTTAAAATTCCTGAAGCAAAGTGATATACCTGTCTAGTTAACACAGTTCTGCTCTATATCTTCACTTAGCTTTTTCCAACTACTTCCAAGTTTACAGCTTGCACCTGCATGTAAATCACGCTTTTCCTCACCTGAGCAGCTTCTTTTGGATGGCTTCCCAGATTGGACCCATTTATACATGAAATTACCTTTTTGGCAGCAGAGATTCTAAATGAGGTAAATAGTCTTGATTGGTTGGTACATAAAATCCACAAATGAACAGTTAGGAAAGGAAGAACCGATGCTGTAATTGTCAAAAATGCTGTGCTTGACAGTTGTAAAAAGAAGTATTTTTATTGAATCTTACTATGCTAAAAGGACAAGATTATAGTTTTCATTTGGTAAACCAAATAAATCCAGTCCTTGTTATTTACAATTCATTTGAATGTCTTTGTTGCCAGAATGTCATGAGTTTGCTCAAGTGAAATCACAGAAACTGAACTACAGACAAATCTAGAGCTGTCCAAGAACTCAGTGACTATGTAATATACATACATATGTGTGTATACACACACACACACACACACACACACACACACACACATATATATATATATATATATATACTACATAAAATCTTAATTTAGCATAGAGAATAAAGACAATGGCTAATCTATTAAGGAAGAGTATTCACATATCGCATATAACACCCTGTAAAGAAAAGCAAACGCTTCATATCCTCAACCCAGTAGTTTAAGTGAAGACAAGATATGTTCACAAATGCTTTTAATTCTATAGTATTCAGCATCTTCTACATTTATGATAGGCAAAAATATAGTTCATGCTTCATAGATTTTATATTAGGAGGCAATGAAGCAAGACATTTAAATAATTAACCGAAGATCAAAAAAGTTGATCTTATTCATAGGAGGAGGCAAAGAAGCTGGGCAATATTAAACTTTGCATGTTTATGTAATATTGTGAAGCTTATCCTATAAATTTATAATTATATTTATTTTCTTAACACTTAAAATACATCTTTTGGAAACTTAGTACAATTTTACTTATGAAGTAGTAAAAACACCAAAAGTTCAAGTTTCTTTTCATATCACGTAATCTAATAAATAGAGAAATATTTTCATAAAATCTGTGATTATTTTTCCAATAATTATAATAAGGACAATAGTAATAATAATAACAGTAACAATAATGCTAATTACTCTCCTAAATAATCTTATTGTTAATCAGGTGGAAATGTGCCTACTTTTTCTATATCTTTACTAACATTTCTGTAATCCTCTAGTTGACCACAAAGTTATTAAATATTTTTACTATACTATTTGTATTTTATATTATACAAGATTCATGTCCTATTAAGTGTATCAATCCTAATCACAAGATTAACTCGTATTTGTATTTCATAAAACAATGAAAAATTACGTCATTGACCAAAAATGTATGTTACAGTGATTTGAAAGTAATGTTTAATAAAAGTTGATATTGAATACATTTTGACTTTTCCAGTCACAAAAACTAAGTGATTTTAAAATTCTTCCACAATCACTAGTCTTACTCTACTTTTATGTTTATTAAACAAAACAAAAAAACTGATTTGAGGAAGTAAAATAGTACTCATATATTGGGGGTCACAGATATCTAACTTAGCTTAAGACCCACTTAAGGGTAAGGAAAGAATTCTTGGTCCTCGGAACTTACATAACTACCCATATTTGGGGAGATCGTGGATTGCAGAAGAAAATGCGTTACTACAACTTTACTATGCTAGTGTAACTCTCAAGACCTTTCTAAATACTTGTGCTTTTATTTATAGATAAGTGTCTCATTCATCAATCATCATAAATTTGTCTCTTCATGACAGAACTAGACCACTGTGAAACACCACTAGTAAAAACACTGAGAAAATCTGTCCATGGTGTTTCTAACTTGAACGGACATCTATCAAATTAATACTACACTTTATCCTCAGTAATCATTTTAGAGAAGTACCATAAAGATCATATGATGAAGTGTCCTTTGAGATTTTGGTGTCCCAATAATGATGAAGTGTAGGGATAAGTCCCGCCCCTTAGGGGGCGTGTTCGCCTCGGGCTAATGTTTGCCTATAAATTTGGCAAGCGTGCTCCCAGCCGCTGCTTCTGCTTTCCTGGTCTCCGCAGAACGGTGGTTCTGTAAGTCTATAACTCCATTAAAGCTGTAGATATTTTTACAATCTGTCTGCATTCGTTTACGCTGTTACAATGGAGTAGCTACACCCTTGAAAACTCAACGATATAGCTGCCTAAGCAAGGACTGATCAAGAACCATCTATTGCTACCTTAAAAGGGACAACTATCAAAAGGTCTCACTTATAGATGAAGAGATAGAGGCAATTAAACCACTGCTGAGTTAGAAGAAACTTTGTCACTGGGATGAGACTCCTAATTTTTGATCCAATATCAAAAGTTGACTCTGAAGACATAAACACACAAGGAGCAATAAACAACCTCAGAAAACTTTATTGTATATATATTGCGTGAATATTTGTGTTTGTATGTGTGCATAACTATAATAATCTAGAAAATGCGAAAATGTTTTTGAGAAGGAACCATGAGGGGCACTTGGGAAGAGCCAGAGGGAGAGGAGGAAGTTCCACATAGAATGATTATTAAAGTGTTTAGTTATGAAACTAAAAGGATGTAGTTGGCAGACCTGGGAAAGACAGTGGGAATAAAAGTAGCATTCTCACTGAAGCGTATATTTCTTATCCTTAGAGATTATTCTTCCTAATATTTGTAATCAGTATAATTTATCAAAGAATTCCTTCAGAACAAAGTCATATATATTAATAGGTATGCTAATAATTTTTCCATTGTTTTGAGTAAATAACTGAGAAAATCAAAATGAGGAGAAAATATATTAATTTTGCCTACAGTTTTAGGAATGTTCAGTCATGGTTGTTTTAATTTGTGGCTGTGGCCCTGTGGCAAGTCATACGGTGATGGAGATGGGAGTGTTTGACAGAAAGGACTGCTCACTCTGTGAACATAAGGAAGCAAACATCAAGATTCTAGGAGCAATATATTGCTGGAAATCACATATTTCTATATCCCAAAGATACATTTTTTATATATATTCTGCTTTGTTTTTATACTTGGCAACTACAGAATCCATGTTCAAATCTACCCTTTATAAAAAGTGTAGAATGGATACAAAATTTAATATTACATGATGAATGAAGTTATAGAATCTTTGGAACAACAGACTACAGCTTTATTATTACATGTGAATAAAACTGTTTGTGGCTGATTAAGATAGAAATACTGTAGCCATGTGCTAATTATGCCATAAGTAACTCATTAGGAACTGAGATCAGCAGACAGAACATGTGCATCTATTTAGTAGGAGCTCAATTCAGAGGTAATTATGAAATTAAAGTTCCTTAAAGTCATTCCATAATGTGATTGAGCAGAGGAAAATGCGGTCTGGTTAGTCGTATATGAAGGGAATGTAATCAGTATATGTCTGACCAAGTCATTTTTGAATATACTTTTGAGCAAGCAAATGTTTCTGTTTAGCACAAAACAGTGCTAATTTTTTTTAAAATTTGAGAATGGATTTCTGTTTCTTATAGTAATTTCCAACTTGAATAGGCCAAGGGGTTATTTTTTTCCTATTTATTCATCTGGACTTTCATTCTTTTTTATTTTATTTTTTGAGATGTTATTTTATTTATTAAAAAATTCCACATCCTCCCATCCTCTCATTTCTCTCCCCCTCCCCCCTACCCTTCCCTCTCCAATCCAAAGAGTAGTCAAGGTTCCCTGCCCTGTGGGAAGTCCAAAGTCCTCCCTCCTCCATCCAGGTCTAGGAAGGTGAGCATCCAAACAGTCTAGGCTCCTACAAAGCCATTGCATGCAGTAGAATCAAAATCCAGTGCCATTATCATTGGCTTCTCAGTCAGCCCTCATTGTCAGCCACATTCAGAGAGTCCGGTTTGATCACATGCTCTATCAGTCCCAGTCCAGCTGGCCTTGGTGAGCTCCAATTAAACCAGCCCCACCATCTCAGTGGCTGGGCATACCCCTTGTGGTCCTGACTTTCTTGCTCACGTCCTCTCTCCCTCTGCTCCTCATTTGGACCTTGGTAGCTCAGTCCAGTGCTCCAATGTGGGTCTCTGTCTCTATTGATCCTAGAGAAGCTAAATAAGAAGGTGAACCCAAAGAAAAAACATATAGTTATCCTCCTGGATATTGGAAGTAGACAAGATTGCCAGGCAAAAATTGGGAGCCTGGGGGTGGGGTGGGGGTAAGGAGAGATGGGGATAGAGAAGGAAGAAGGGGAGGATGGGGAGAGCTTGGGGGAATGGGACGTTTGGGATGGAGGAAGGGTGGATATGGGAGCAGGGAAGTACATATCTTAACTAAGGGAGCCATTTTGGATTGGCAAGAGACTTGACTCTAGAGGGGTTCCCAGGTGTTCAAGGAGATGTCCCCAGCTTGTTCCTTGGTCAGCTGAGGAGAGGGTGCCTGAACTGGCCCTATCCTATAGCCACACTGATAAATATCTTGCATATCACCGTAGAATGTTTTTTATTTTTTTATTAAAAGAAGACAAACTATCTTTTTTCTTTTTACATACCAATCCCAGTTTCCACTCCTCTCCTCATCCCATTCCCTCCACCCCACCCCCAATCCCAATCTACTCCTCAGAGAGTGTAAGGCATGTTGATTTGGGAAAGGTTTAAGGCTCTCCCTACTAAATCTAGGCTGGGCAAGATATCCATCCAAAGAGAATGGGTTCCCAAAAAGTCAGTTCAAGCAGTAGGGATAAATCCTGGTGCCAACGACAGCGTCTCTGCAGTTTCTCCCAGCCATACAACTGTTACTCATATTCAGAAAGTCCAATTTGTTCCTATGCTGATTCCTTCTCAGCTGGAATTAGTGAACTCTTGTTAGCTTAGGTAAACAGTTTTAGTGGGTGTCCCCATCATACAGATTTCAACCTGAAAGATAAAGTTCATATTTCCAATTGTGTTCTTTATGTCATCTTTATGCACACACACACACACATGCATACCTCTCATGCTTGATTCAAGAAGCTACTTTGATGCATGAATAAGAAAAATCTAGAGACAAATATTGGGATTCAACCTGAAGATCAGAGAAGCAAAGCAAGCAAATCACTAGAGAGCTCTTATCTCTTTGAAATCTTCAGACTAAAAGAGAGCAAGTTCCTTTCTCATTCTGCCTTATATTTCTCTCTAGTACTGGGATTAAAGGTGTGCACCACCACCATCCAGCCTCTATGGCTAATTAGTGTGGCTGCTGATATGGCAGAGAAGACTGCCTGGTTTGCATTATGGTTTTCAGGAAAGCTTTATTTATTAAAATACAAATGAAATATCACTACATTACTTTCTGATACTGACAGATCATTACAGAAAGCCCCAACAGAACAAAGTACAGAGAAAAACTAGCTTGGTAATCCACATATTTGAAAGGTTACTTGAAGAGCTTTGTAAATTAGGATGAAGTCAGGATCTCATATATGCTCAAAAGTTTCATGTAACCAAAGCTGTGTCCATGAGATTCTTTTAAGATTTAAAATTTTTAACAAACCTTTATATATAATTAACAAGTTCCTCAGGTTATTCTCTTGTAGCCATTGTCATCATGGCTAATAGTATAATTTGTAATATTCTAAGGAAGTGGTTCTCAACCTTTTAAATGCTTTGACCCTTTAATATAGATCCGAGTATTTTGGAAACTCCCCGAATCACAAATTTAGTTTTGTTGATACTTCATAACTATAATTTTGCTATGAATATGCAGTGTAACTGAAATGTGACTCCTTTGAGAGGGTTGTTTGATGCTCAAGGCATAGAGATCCACAGTGGTGGAGAACCACTGCTCTAAAGCCTGTTTGCTTCTTTGAAAATACTATTGAACATAGATAAGTTTAAAATGTGTAATGATTAGTACACTACTCAATAGTCACTTATTCTGGTATTGTTTATGGCTAATTGATTTTTGAAAAATTTAGGAAACTTATATACTTGGTGCCCGAGAATTGTCTGTAATCTGTCAATCATGTTATAAATAAACGCTGATTGGCCAGGCAGGAAATATAGGTGGGGAAACCAGACAGGAATTAGAAATGATGTAATGAGAACTGGAGAATTCTGGGAAGGAGGAAGTTGATTCCTCCCATTGCTGCCCAGATTACCAAAGCATCAGGATGTGACCTGCCCCACTGGAAAAAGGTACTGAGCCACATGGCTAACATAGATCAGAAAAATGGGTAAATCAAGATGTGAGAGTCAGCCAGTGAGAGGCTAGAGCTAATGGGCCAATCAGCTTTATAACTTATAAAGATCTTTGTGTGATTTTTCTCTGGGACTAAACAGCTGGGGGTACGGGCAGGACAGAAAACCCCATTCATGTTACATAGAGTAACAGAAGAGATCATTTCTATTTTATTAAAATAGTACATAGATAATGCTAATGGCTTAATTATTATTTTTGGATTTTTTTGGGGGGTGATTTATTTTATTTTATTTTTTTGGCTTTTTGATACAGGGTTTCTGTGTATCTTTGGAGCCTGTCCTGGAACTCCTCAATCTTGTAGATTAGGCTGGCCTTGAACTCACACAAATTAATCTGCCTCTGCTTCCTGAGTGCTGGGATTAAAGGGGTGCACCAGCAAAACCTGAATTAAACAATATTTTCTATAAAAGAAAAAGATTGACAATACTTACATATCATCAAAAAAAACCTGTCTGTTGTCCCCACTTAGGTTCTCCTGTGTTCTAATGGGGGATATATTTGCTTCCTTGGAAGGCTTAGAGGAAATTTTATGAAGAAAAACTGTGAGTTCTGTGTTCTTTCACAAAGATTTCATTATGCACTTTAACAGCTCTGGCCTTTTGTGCAGAATACAAAGGCCCTCTGCTGCGTCAACTTTAGAAAGTGCTTGCATTAGTGCATATGAAGTCTAAAAATGACGTGACGCTATGAATTCATTCATGTGCCACACAACTATATTCCTGGGCCTTATCTCCTCTCTCACCAAAGTGAGTCAATCCCAGGATAGAAAGATGTTTGTCTTCTTGCAGTGTAGAAAGCCCTGCAAATGCTGAGTAAAGCAACATGGAGATAAATATAAAAAGAGGCCAAGCACAGTGACATAAGCCAAATGCAGATAAATAAAAACTCTGGGGCTCCAGCAGTGAATAAAATAGTGAAAATACACCACTAATTTATTTTTTATACTTTAAATTTTGTTTGTGTTTGTTCATGTAAACAAGAATCTAACCTAAAACCAAGACTACTAATTTATATAACAAAAGCTTCAAGAAAATTACAACATTTCAAAATTGTTTGAGGTGAATAAGATACAGTACAAGCTATGCACATAATACAGTTTTATTTCTACATGATTAGCTTATATCATATAGAAATGTCCACGTTCAAGTACATAAACTATCATTCATCTTATGACATAACATAAATCTCCCTGAGGAAAAAAATCAGATAAAAAGTTTTCATATAGATTTTAAAATTACTTTTACTTAATGAGTCTTAGTCTTTGAGCGTGGAAAATCTATTCCTCCCAAATGCGTGTTTTGTGATATATAATATACTAGCACCTCAAAATTTAACTCTTTTCAAAACTGGTTTTCCAAGGCTTCTAGATTCTATTATACATAGACTATATAAAAATGTGTATATGTGGTAGTTGGGAAAGTGTGGGGGAGTGTTCATGCACATGTGTGTATTTATAAGCATTTGATATTTTCCTATAAATTTAGATGAGAACTTCGACAGTAACTAATAATCTTGTAAAAGAATTCCTGGAACCAACTCTCATCTTTATTGAGAAATATTCAAAGGATACAGTCTTCTAGATTCAGGAAGTCTGTTCATAGGAAAGGCAATGAAGAGTTTTGGAGGAAACTGTACACTCTTTAAATGATGCATAGACTATTTCTTCTGATGCTACAAGGAGAGCACAATTACGACAAGCAATTCTAACCGACATTTTAGGTCATTTTCTGTTATCATTTGATCAAAACCTCATACTTCAATTAATTTTTTACAAACTTTATAGACAAAAAAGCTCTCATAAATAGTGAGAAGCATATTGATTCAGATATGGCAAGAGAAAATCATTCTAGTTACATAAATGGCTGGTAAACTGTGACCAGCTATTGCTATTCTAGCCGAATCAAGACTTGTATAATTCCATATGTATAATGGATTTTAACAAGATACAATTTTCTTAAACTTCTCAAGTGTAATAAACATGTTTAAACATGATTATTGGATTTTATTCTCTTCCTTAACTCTCTTAATACAACATTTTAGTAACTCCTTTAGGTACTGAATGCAAGAAGAATTTTTTAAAACATTGCAAAATCTGGGCAAAAAATTATCATATATTTCAATAAGCAACTCACAATCAGCCAAATATCAATGCCATGTCAACATATAAAAATAAGCCTATTTATTGTTTTTGCCATTACAGAATAAGGACAATATTCAGAGCCCAGGCATTCAGCATATGGACCTTTGAATAACAATCAAGCAGATGGTGGGTTGTCTCAGTGAGTAAGAGCACTGATAGGGCAGGCATGAGAACCTGAATTCAAATACCAGTCATTCATAAAAAGAAATAATGCCTTTAATGTCGATAACCCTAGGGCTGTGGGAGACTGAGTCATGAGTATTACTCTTGAAAAGAACAAATAATCCAATTAAAAAATGGAATACAGACCAAAACAGAGAACTCCCAACAGAAGAATCTAAAATGGCTGACACTTCGGGAAATGCTCGAAATCCTTAGCAATCAGAGAAATGCAAATCAAAACAACTCTGAGATTCCATTACACCTGTAAGAATGGCCAAGATCAAAAACATTGATGAAAACTTATTCTGGGGATATTGCAGGGAAAAGGAACTTTCCTGCATTGCTGGTGGGAGTGCAAACTGGCACATTGCCTCAAGATGGAAGAAGAAAGTAAGTGCAGGATGCAGAGGCACTCTCTATACTCTTCTGACTTACATGCATATGTGTATAGAGCCCACATTCACACTAACACACACACATATACAAACATATACAAAAAAACCCTCAACATCCAATGAAACAAGAATGTAACATCCAAATATAATGATATCCTTTGTCATCGATGCTCTATGACAGCCATAATTAACAAAACTAAAAGTCCTAAACAAGATTATTCAGTTGTTGAAATGTTAATGTTAATAAAACTGTACACAATTAATAGAAAAAAGTCTAATCTAAGTGTACCTTATAATTAACATAAGAATTCTATTAATATTTTTGGTTGCTTTGTATTTTGTTCTTAAGACAGGATCTCATTATGTATCCCTGGCGTTCCTAGAACTCACTGTACAAACCTTGATGTTCTCAAACTCAGAAATTCTCCTTCATGCCCCTCCCAAGTACTAAAATTAAAGGTGTGTTCAGTTTTTTTTAGAACACGTTTCATTTTTAAGTGACACATTAGTTAGGAGATGTGTGACTAGCACAACTCACAAAATGTTAATTGTTCATTATATTTATTTATATTTCCAATAATTTTCTGTAAAAAAATCCCTAATTTTGCTACAAAGTTACTTTTTAATACTAATTATTATCTCTTAACATCCCCTTTTTTTCTAGAAGATGCTGCATAGATAGAAAATGCCTGTTCTGAAGCCCCAGGTCACAGCCATAGCTGTATAAAAGAGAGTGATTTATTTTGTACTTATTCTATTTTTTCATTTCACCCTGTGATTATTGCAACCTTAAAAAAAAGGAATCATACCAATGTAAAAGCTTTTCTAAGAAATCCATTTACGTTATCTGATCAAGGAAGGAAGCAGAGAAGATTGGATTAAGATGGGATCCCGCACTGAAGATTTAGGAGTAGGATGTAAAAGTAGCAACTGATATGCATTTGAAACAGTAGCAAAATTCAAAGGATTCATTTTAACTGAAATTCTGGTGCTCAAGTTTCAAACCAGCACACATGCAAAAGGGAGTACTAAAGAAGGGGAAAAAATTAAAATAGTGTTTAGATTAAATTTAGGTCAAATAAAACAATATCCTCACTGTCACTTATTTCAAGATACACTAAATAAAAACTGTCACGTTTCAAACTGAAATGATATGGTTGGTGATTCTTCTTCTGAGGAACTCTTTACTATGATTTGCAATATAAACTCTGGGTGATAGAACCAAAAATAAATTCTAAAATTACCTACCTCTGCTCTCTGCAAATCCTTCACTTTAATATATCTCTATCAATAAAGTTGCCAAGGAAACTATAGTATATCTAAGTCTCCAAAGACACCTGCACTTTGTAGATGACCATACTCAAATATATGTGAATATACACACCCACACACTTAGCACTTGGTTAGTTTTCTTATTTATTTTATTGCTTTTCCCTAAGAGAAATTTCTTAATTTTTCCTTTTGAACTGATAGTTCAAAAATGAAATGTTTTCCAAGTGTCTTGTGGCTAGAATATTAAAAATAGCTGTTTTAAATGGGCTAAGACCAGATTAAGGGAATAGTTGCCTTTTGATGAGAAAAAATTAAGCATAATATGCATCTCAAAATATTAGTATCAGAAGTTTTGTTAAGCCTGGATATAGTGAAGAGAAATGACGAAGTCCACATCTCCCCAGTCACAGTACTCATTCTCAAATATATCAAAAAAATTGAGCAGATTATAATGTACAAAATCTTTGTTTTAATAATGTATGTAATAAAAACGTGAGTAAAAGCTGAAAAATTTATTCATTCATTTATAAAGTAACAAATAATTTGGAAATAAAGATTATTCTTGGAATGTGCACATTTTTTAAAACAGAAAAAGTAATTTGTGGCATATTTTGTCTTTGGAAGATAAAAAATAGATACTATGTAGAAAGAAGTAATGTGATCATTACAAAATTAATAAACAAAATTTAAACTAATAATGAAGATCAATAAATACATAGAACATGTTTTGATAAATTAATATAATAGATTAACATTTAATAAAGTGAACATAAATGAATAAAGGCAAAAATATCATCAAGAACTGAACAGGACCTCAGAAAACCTTTTGGCCTCCTGGTCTCTGGTACTTTCAATATTTCTAAATATGTATATAAGAATTATGAAGGGTCTTTGAGGAAGGAGCCATCAGAGAGAGCTCCTTGAATTTTGAGAACAGATCCTAAGTTAATTACATAGCATCAATGGAGGGAGATTTGACCGGCAGGAAAGGACAAGAGAATATAGCCTAGTAACATGTGTGAAGATGATGTGAAAGACAGGTCAGCACGGAGAGTCCAAAATGTTCAACCTTAGTTCTGTGACTGCATGAATCCCTCTGTGGCTACAAATGCTGACTAGCACAAATCATTCATTTACTTAAAATATTATATTATTTTTATTATTTTCTCTGTGTGGATGATAATGTACTGTCATGTTTTGAAAAGCATCAACAAGTCTGGTAGACTATAATGAGAAGGGTTTTTTGCCCAAGAGCCTTCAAGGGAGTATACTATGCGTTGTAGTTGATGAAGATTAGTGCTCACTGCTCTTTTTTTCATTGTTGTTGTTGTAAGTATATGGAATGAGTGAGTATGTATGCGTTTGTGTGATGAATCGAAGGTGTGTGTGTGTGTGTGTGCATCATTACAGCATTGTATGTGGGTCTGGATATGTTATAAAGTATCATGATTGCTTAGCAAACTCTTTTACCTACTAAACTATCTCTATAGCCACGTGACTCCTAATTTAAATTAAAACTGTAAGAGTGTAAAGTTGCAAGTGTAACCCACTTTAACCTTGTAGCATTTTAATTCCAACACCCAGAAAATGACATATTATTCACGACAAAACTAGAGGGCCTGGGGCTGGGCTCAGCAAGAAGAAAAACATGTTCACAGACCTCACACGATAGCTTCTATCCCCAGAAATTACCAAATGAATCACAAGGTTTCTCCTTAGACCCAAACAAGCACATCATAGCACAGGTGTGTCTACTCTCCCTATCTTTCTCTTTTGCTTTTTTTCTCTGTCTCTTTCTCTCTCTGTGTGTCTTTCTTATGCTTCCATAGAAAAACAAAATGCACCTTTCAAATTCATTTTTGTAGATAAATATCAATATATGTAAATAAATATAATAAATATCCTGCTATTAACAGATTTTATTGTTTTAATAAGATAAAGAGTAATGAAAAATAATGAAACAAGATACTTCAATAATAAAAATATCAAGAAATTGCAATCATAACATTTGAATACCTTTATTTGCAAGGACCGCTTCATTTCAAGGTATAATATTTCATCAGATTTTATTATTTCTACTTTTAATATATCTGGCATGATATTTAATATATGTTTTGAAAACATTTGTTTGTCTTTTAAAGTCTAGTTTCCCAATCAAGGAACTTTAGTTGCACTGTGAGAAAATTTTTCTGTATGTTCTGAAAGCAGAATTGCACATATTTTACAGAATTATTAATCTGTTGGAAAAAGGCTGGGAGGATGTCAAAGCATACAAGGATCAATGAAAAATATTATGAGATATTAGTTTAAGCAATAACACAAGTAAACAACTATTTAGATTGCTAAAATTTCTTAATTTTTTCTTTATTTTTAAACATGAATATACAATGAAATATACTAACTCATACTTTCCATTTCTCTGTTCCAACTCTCTCCATATGTCTCCCAACATTGCCCAATCCAAACTTCACATCTATAGTCAATTGTTTTCGATGTTCAGCAAATTTAGTTCTGTCCACATGTGTACTGTATACAAAAAAATTATTCATATTTTATAACTGTTAGATTATAGTTAATTATAGAGATCTTATTTTTTAGTTTTAATTTTTTGGTTCTTCGAGGCAGGGTTTCTCTGTTGCAGTCTTAGCTCTTGTAGACCAGGCTGGCCTCGAACTCACAGGGATTGACCTGCCTCTGCCTTCTGAGTGCTGGGATTAAAGGCATGTGCCACCACTGCCCAGCCAATTGTATAGTTTTCAATAGCATCACAGTTTAGTAGTGAAAGTTTATGACTTTTCTTCAGTCAGGGAAATAGGTAGATTATTTGCACATCTTCATATCTTGCTCTGTTCCTCCAAAAAAGTCCCCCAGGTCTGCATCTGGCCTCTCCCCTCCTAATCCCTTTACTTACTGCTCCCCATCCCTGGTGGGTGATATATATATATAACTTTTCGCCAAAGTTCTCCTGTCTGCTCATTGCTTTTACTCTGTGCCCAAGTCTAGCAGCTGTTCCTTGGGAATCCTTAGGCCACTTCAGCCAAGAAACCAAGTAGGCTAACTTTAGATTTTCATCTATTCCTTCGCGTCTCCTAATCAAATTACCGAGTCTTATTCCCAGGTCTGTAACAAAAAAACCTACTGTGAAATTGACTTCTCTCATCTCCGTCTCCTAAGGAACATGTAGATCTTGTCCCCCCAAACTTCCATTCCCTCACTTATCCCATTATCTCAATCTGATGCACATAGGCTTTTCTTGGGAACAGGCCAGTATCACAGACCAAATAGACAGGTAGGCTAAAGGTGTAGATCTTTAACTCCTTTCCTCCTAATCTAATGTTCTATTTTCATCCAGAGATCTGTAGACATGCCTGTCTTCATCTCCAACAGATCATGTAGAGATCCTCCTCTAACATTTTTTTCCACTAATTTTATTGTGACAGTCCCTAACTCCAGCAGGCATTCCCTTGAATTGGTCAGCCAGGTTGACTAGGTAAGCAAATAAAGTGAAGCAGGTGGGTAAGCTTCAGGTTTTCATTTCTGTCCTCTCTATATCCAATCTTCCAGTCTCATCCCCAGCACTTTAATAGACGACTTGTGACCTTTCCTTACTCACTGCCCCCACTCCCAGAGGACTAAGATGATTCTAGTATAATACCTTTCTTCCTTCCTTCAAGTCCACCTCCTAGAACATCCACATTCTTAATGTCAACTTGTCATGCTAAGAAACCCCTTTGCCCTGGAGAACCAGTGGTCACACCAATCAGGTACCCATCCTGGAGGAATTCTTACTTGGCAATGCACAGCCTCTATACACTCCTAATTAAAGGAGAAAAAAACATGCTTGCAAAATCCTGACCCAATCTTAGACTAAAACCGAGGTGAGCCTGAACCTCAGTTGTGCAAAGTACTTTACAGGAACCATAATAAATTTGCCACCTGTAAGAATGGCCAAGTTAAAAAACACTGATGACAATTTATGCTGGAGAGTTTGTGGAGTAAAGGGAACACTCATTACTGGTGGAAATGCATGCTGGTACAGCCTCTTTGGATGTCAGTGTGGTGATTTCTCAACACCTGACTTCTGGTCAGCTAGTTATTGGCTCTGCCCCAACATTGAAATTTAACTTTATTGTATTAGTCTAGGAGTATGATCAAATATCCCCCAACTCTATGGAGATGCGTACTTTACTACTTCTATGCTTGCATTTTGTTCTATTGTTCCCAGTGTCTTTTTAAATGGTGATCCCTTCAGATTTGATTAATTGAGTTGTATTGTAACATATTTTCAATTACAATTGTAATCACATTTAATTTATTCACTGTGCTCAGAATTATGGTATAGAAGCATTTTGGTGGCACCAAACAAAATATAAGAATATAACATCATTTTCCTTACACTTCGAAATTTCACTGCCATTTTAAATTAGGATTCAATTATCAATACAACATTCATTTCTTTGTTCGTTTGCTTGCATTGAGCATTTATTTAATTTAAAAAATATTGCCCATTAGAGAACACAAGAACTTAAATTTATTGGGAAATTAGTGTAGAAACAAAAATACTAAACAGGAGTTTACATGTGAACATACCATTATGTAGATATGTCATGAACCAAATAGAAACCAATAGAAATCAAAACAGATTATCAAAAATAATTTCAAAAACAATAATAGTAACAATAACAAGCTAATCAACATGCGTTTTTCAGGGCATTGTAAATTTAAAGTTTAACTAGCTGTCACTATCCAGTAAAAAGGCAGAATCAAGATCAACAGGAGTTCTTTAGTAGACATCATGTCAAGACAAAGGCCTCTTTGTTGTTCTTGTTACTAAAATCAGTTTACTTGTTTTGATTTATTTACTGACAATGTTTCACTCTGTATTCAGACTAGATTTAAACTGATTTATTCTAGTTACTGGCAACATGGTAGGTATATGTCACTATCTCAAGACAACTGAATTTTAATTAAGTAAAATATACCTTCAGATTCTTATTAGTAACTTTCCACAATGCTGTGTCAGAATTCCTAACAAGAATGAACTAAAGGCATAAAGGAATTATTTTCAATTAGTGATGGATGGGATGCACTCGGAGACAGAGCAAGCATGAGGGCACTAGCTGGAAATAGCTTGTCATGTTGTTTCGGTTGTCAGGAGTAGGAATAAACCAGAAGGAATGACGTTATAAAAATCTTGAAAGCCCCCTTAGAGATGAGCTTCCTCCAACCACACTGTCTCTTAAACTTTCCACAATCCTCTCAAATAATTCCACTAGATGGGACCAAGTATTAGAACACATGAGTCCTCAAAGTACATTTTATATTCAACCCACCATATACCAAGAGAAAGAATAGATATTTAGATATAAGAGGTATATAATGTAACTAGTTCACAGCATTTTGTGTCCATCAACTTCCATATACTAATGCAATTTTATTATCATAGTTATTAAATAAAGTTAAAACATGATGAATTATGTTTGCACTATATATTATATTTGTTTTATCTTATTAAATGTAACCACAATCATAGGTATTTATTTTAACTCTGCTGTCACACATGTTCAAATGTTTTCTCAACGGTATTTTACAACATTGTTTGGAATGTTATAAACATCGTCATTCTAAATGTTTCTGTCCACATGATGGTTCTAACATACATGAAAATCATAACAAAACTAATGTCATAGGTATATTATACTAAATATAATTACAATTAAATTTCTTTGTTGACTACACAAAACATTTAGATAATTGCTGAGAAATGAGCCACACATACATATTTTTTTTCTGAAAGTCCTTTAGGTGTTTTACTTAGACAATTTTAATGAGAAACAACTGTCACCATTCTTACTTGTCGACCAGGAGTTGATATGACGTTGGCACAGAAAGTGAAAGAATGACAGCGGGAAAATCAGCTACGTGCTGTACAGACAAGGAGTCTCCTGGAGACTTCACATCACATGTTGTTCAGTGGTTGGCATTTTCAAAGGTCACGTTGATCCTCAGTAGTAGTCAGTTATTAAACAGAAAGTGTTACTGACAGTTAAACACTGCTGCACAATTAGCTAAGGTGTGAAGCATTTCACTTCTGAAAGTAACACTCCTCCTTGGAAAATTCGTCTCAATATAGTCTCCTACTCCTTAACTAATCTGTATATAAAGTATTCCATTCTGTTACCTAATCACTTCAAAGTTCCAGACTGTGAAAAGTATTTTTCAGAATTTGAATTTTTAATGTCTGTTCTGAAGATTTGGATTTCCTTCTTTAATGCCTCCTCCATTAATATTTAAGCAAAATATTTTCAATGAGCTGAATCATACAAAAGTGGTAAAAGAATATATAGTCCATATATACTGAATTGTGTGTAAGTATTGTCATAATGTGGTAATAATTAGTAATATGTTAAATCAGTTAGCAAATGCAGAGGATTAAATATTCTCTAAGAATGTTCATATTTTAAACTTGTACATGTGAATTTGAAATAGTTAAATAATATAATGGAAACTAACCCAATGCTAGTAGATGTTTTGAAAGAAATATCTATGGCTGGAGAGATGGCTCAGAAGTTAAGAGCACCAATTGCACTTCCAGAGGTCCTGAGTTCAGTTCCCAGCAACCACATGGTGGCTCACAGCCATTTGTAATGAGATCTGGTGCCCCCTTCTGGCAGGCAAGCATGCATGGAAGGAATGTTGTATATATAATAAATAAATAAATCTTAAAAAAAAAGAAAGAAAGAAATATCTAAGGATCAAACTTTTGGAGGCCATACATTTATATATAATGATGATACTTTTATAGTTATAGTCAGGGAATATAATGTGTGTTTTAGGCATTCATGTTCTAGATGGCCTCACAATTTTGTGCATAGCTTCCAGAATAAAAAATTAAATGATATTTTTAATTCATACCATTGATATTTCACGGATACTGAAAATTACTTTTAGGTTTTTAATATTAGACTACTACTATACTGAGTAAATTAGGAAAGGAGAAAAAACTAAAATACAACCAAACTCCACGCTTAAGCAGGATTTCCAAACTTAAAAAAATTGTATGTAATTTGTTTTGCCCTTAGTAATTTAAATCTGTTTGAAAAAGTATAAAAATAATTGAAAAGTAATTCAGAGAGATGACTGATTTCATCCCAGATAGTTATGGCATAAAATCTTCCCTCCACTGGCCTCTAAAAGGCATTTAATTTCTTAATGCTTTACATAATTTTATTGAGGATGTGAAGAATTACAAATAGTCATATTTTCAGTACATGAATTTCACATTTCACTTGAAGATTCCTATAGTACTTATTTCTAAGTATTGTGTTAATAGATGATTGGTGAATTTTTTTCTTGTAATGCTGTTCTTAATTCCATATATTTAAATACAAAATAAACATACATATATAGCACCCTTTCTCACAAATATCTCTGTTCCATTAATGTAACTCAATTCCCAATGTAAGCACATCTTTTAAAAATGTGTTCCAATGGCCGATATTGAGGAGATGCAAAGATAATATTCATAAGAACCCTCAATGAATGCACAGTTGTGGCAGGGGGCTATGTGTGCCGAGGTCCCAGAATAAAAAAATTCCTCAGAACTGTTGGTAGACCTGATACAAGTGGCCTTGGCTGAAATCCACAGTATGTCTCCCAAAAAATCAGATGTTTTAATAACTTATTTGTATTTACTATACTCATAAAAATCAACTTAAAAATGTTATATAAAGAATAAAATTAAATGATGTAAGTGAACAAATAAAATATTTACTACTACCAAAAAAGATTGTTTAGTCCATATTAGTCTTCATTTTCAGTTTATTCCATCTTAAAAATTATTCATGAATAAACACTTTAAAACTTTTACCTCTTGATAGCTTTCACAATGACATTATAGACATAGTGTGTTTTCTAAACAAAATAGAGTGATACAATTTCAAGACATGTATTTGAAATATCCAATTATTTCTTCCAGATAAATTACAATCTTTCATCAATGGGCTTTGCCATCAGTTTGATTCATATTAAGATATTTTTTTGAATTTTGAGGACCATTTTCATAGAGATATAAAGAAAAAACCAAGGGAAAGTAAGTTGTAACTGGAAGAGGAAGACAGTAAACAAATGCAAATAGCCATGTGATTTGAGTTAAACTAGATTAGAGTCCAGTCTTATGGTAGATTAGAAGTCAGATGGTGAGGAGTGAACACACGGGAGAGAATGAGAAAGCAAGAGTGAAGTCTCAGAGACAGCAGACGTAGGCTCTGATCTACATCTGAAAGATGAATGATTTCATCCCAGATAGTTATGGCATAAAATCTTCCCTCCACTGGCCTCTAAAAGGCATTTAATTTCTTAATGCTTTACATAATTTTATTGAGGATGTGAAGAATTACAAATAGTAATCTGAAAGAAAAAAGACGGAGAAAGTAACAGAAAAGTTATAACTTCCTGAGTTTGGTGGACAAGAAAGAACTTCATGGCAGATCTGGATCAGCTGTAACAGGGGGTGAGAATTGTTGGAGGGAAAAGAACATTATTTCCTTAAAGGATGAATGAGTCCTCCTATTTCCTTAACATGACTTAGGGTAAACTACATCACTGAGAAGTAAACCCTTGGTCGGAAGACTGTGAGAACAATTGGATTCATTCTTTTAAATATTTTTAAATGGTCTATAAAATAAAATATATTTTTCAAAAATTCACTTCTAATTCAACCAAAAGGGCACTGATACCAAATATTACTCCATAAATACAATTCATGTAACTATTAGGAGTATTAAGAGCATATAATTCACTTGTCCGTGATATTTTTCAAATTCGCTTTCTTCTCAGGAGATGTGCTACCATTCTTTTTAGGCCTGAGATCCAGGTTGGAAGTATCTTTATATGAAGAGTTTTCTAAAAAGTCTCCCTAGAGTTCCTTTAGTTATCCAGTCACTAAGGCTGTGGATTAGTGCACGCAGCGTAGGTATGATTACTATATAAAAGATAACCGAGTGACTTCATCCTACATTGTAACTAGATGATGGCTGGAGGTATGTATGAATTAAGGAATCATACAGGAACAGCACAGCCAGGATTTGAAAGCTGTGGGTGAACAGAGCTTTGAGTGGGGGTAACAACTGTGTGTGAACTGTGGAAATATCTGTGATACTGGGCCATGTAAAAGAAAGAGAAATCAGGGAAAGCACAAATATAGTAATTACAGGTTTTATAAGATGTAAGTATTCAAAATGGAAGAACATATATATATATATATATATATATATATATATATATATATATATATATGAGTTTTTATACATAAGTATGATCAGAAATGGAGTTACATAAGGAAGCATGGGTAGAAAATAAGTTATGAGCAAATGGCTTTAATCTTAAGTGAATTTGCATATGTTTGTTTAGATTCTTGTCACCATTCTGTCTTCAACACATGGATTCTGACATTGTAGCAAAAGTTTAATATATCTGAAATGATATCCTATTATCTGCTTCTTGGCTCAAGGGCAAGAGTAGAATAAGTATTCAAAATGGAAACAAAAAAATACATATATTTGCCATCTGTTACTAGCTCAAGCAATATTTACTCTACCAAGACCAATAAAATACAATACTTGAAACTTTCTTCTAAGTAAAGTAATTTTTATATAGTACATATACAGTATGCAATTATATTTATATATAGTAATAGATATATGTAATATTGTGTACATATTGTAACAGCAATGTAAATTTTGGAGAAAATATAGCACTACAGTTTTTTCTTTCCTCTTATTTTCTTCTTCATTGATAAAAAAAATTTGATAGAGGTTTATCTGTGTCTTTTTCTCAGCTCCACACTGCATCTCTTGGTTTATTTCTGCTACTGTATTTTCCTAATCAGTACTTCTTACTATGCTATGTCTGTTATATATTTAATTCTTTTTTAAATTGTGCATATTTGTTTTGGACAATCTCAGTCAGTAGATCAAATTGCTTTTCACAAATGGACAGAACTTATGAAAATCATGGACTTCTTTCAAATTAAACCCAATGTGTATTTATTAACATTTCAATATGCTGTATTTTTGAGATACATAAATACAATTCTACTTCATTTAAATTCATTTTCAAATTTAAATGTGGCACAAACCTGTATGCAGGCATAATGAGGAAGGATGTGATGTATAGGCTAGCTTGAGACAGAAAGGGAAAGATGTTGGGAAATAGATAAGAGACAAAAAGAGAGAGTGGGGTGAGGGAAAAGGGGATTGATCAGAAGAAAGGAAATGAGGGAGGAAGAAAGGAAGAATGGGTGAAAATCAGATTGTTTTTATTCCAAAACATTTTCAGCAAAATTGTATAAAATGATTTTTTTCTGTTTGTTTATGAATTTAGAATAGACATGGAATATTGTATAATGCAATATTTTAGCAAATGTAATAAGTATGTACAATATGTATTACATTAGATTGCTTAATGTTCAAAGTGGATAGAAGCTAGTTAAAATACATACTATTCATTATCTTTACTTGCAAGCACAATTTTGCCTTTTGAGTTTCTCCTGGTTAATTCTCTCATGTGTGGAGGTCAAAGTGAGGGCTGGGTTAATAACACCCTATTCTGTGAAGATATTATCTATATTTGCATGTGTAAGGAGTGAAGGTATTAAGCCTTCTTTGCAAATGCAGATACTATGGACGTAAAAGATAGAAGATCTTGGTCAACAGCGCTTCACTCGGTCAACAGTGCATCTCAGCCTTGCCCCTTCGACAACATTCAAAAAGGCACTTCCCTCTCATTTACTGAATTTCTGTAGACTGTTGTGAAAAATGATTATATCCTCATAAATGAAGTCAAAAAGGCATTTACAGGTGATGAGGGATTGTGGAAACAACATTTTGATATCAATAGCTTTAATTGTATATAATATGGAAATAGACAATTATCAGCAAAGGCAGTTTTGGAAAAAAAATGTGACTCTGTAGTTGGTGCTTTCAGTAACCTTCATAGAAATAAAATCTAATTCCACTGGTTTGTGAAAAGCAAGTGTAGGTCCATTTGTGCTGTGTCTCTTTATGTTGGGAACGTATCATCATTAGCTCATTGGTCCCTTATGGTTTCCTTGGCTACTCTCTCTTTTTTTTTTTTTTTTACGTTATGCAGTATCATACTCATACAAATAGATTTCAACAAGTTTAAATGCTGTTAGCTTAAAGGCATCACAAACTGCTGGTCTTATTAATTCTAAATTCAGAAAATAAAACGCTTTATAGTTTTTGTATTAGAGTGATATCATTTTTCTTAGTTACTTAAGATTGACTAGAACAAAATACCCAGTATAAATGACCTCAGAAAAGATAGTTTTCCTATGACTCACAATTTGGAGGTAGTGATTGTCACAGCCTAGCAGTCATTTCTAGGAGTTGGTTTAGCTGCAGCTGCTCCTTCTCTATACTGTGTAAGAGGACAGAATGTTGAGTACAGGTAGTCCCTTCACAAATTCCTTTTAAATTCAGTTCAGCCTTTGATCACACCCAGTGAACTTCATCTAGAAAAGACCTCACAAAACCTTCACTAGAAAGCTCACAAGTGCCTACATCTGCAATTTCAGGGAATTCAACATGTCTCTTTGGCATCTTCCGGTACCTGATGCCATTTGAAGATATCCAGCGATACACATAAGCGTATATATACAAAAATATTAAAAATAATTCAAAATAACAATATGTAATTTTAAATTTTATATCTGGGAGGACCTAGGACGTACCACAGGGCAGGGAACCCTGACAGCTCTTTGGACTGGAAAGGGAGGGGGAGAGGAGTGGGGGGAAGGGGAGAGGGGTGGGAGGAGGGGGAGAAGAGTGGGAGGAGGGGGAGAAGAGTGGGAGGAGGGGGAGGGAAATGGGAGGCGGGTGGGAGGAGGTGGAAATTTGTTTTTTTTCTTTTCTGTATCCTCCTTTTATCAATAAAAAAATTTAAAAAAAAAAAAGAAACAAAAAAAAATTTATATCTACATTTAAAATATCTAGAAGAGAGGATTTTTACTGTTTACAATATATATAATAGGTGTTTAAGATGATATACTAATTACCATGATTAGATAATTACATATTTTGTTCCCTCATTAAAATACTACATTCCGTAATTGCCTATCATGTTTTTGTATGAAAATAACAATGTGCCCCACAAACAGTGCAATTTTTTCCTTATATCTTTAATTATGTAACAATTTTATATTTTTAGGAGGCATGTTGTTTATTTAAATCATTTTGTTGTTGTTTTCTTATAGTGCATCTACTCATTAAAACTGTATTTTAAAATAAGTTCTGTATTGGTGCAAATTAAATACCATTAAAAATTAGTGCTATTAATAGCTGTCATTATTCAATATGTTGCCTTTTATTTTGTTGTCCTGTGTATAAAGCCCATAAGTTTAAACTTGCCATATGGAATATTTTTGCCAAAGTTAAATATTTCTCAGATATCTGGTGATGTGGGAGTGTCATATATCAATCTGTTGATTTCATTGGTTAATTAATAAAGAAACTGCTTGGCCTGATAGGTTAGAACATGGGTGGGTGGAATAAACAGAACAGAATGCTGGGAGGAAGAGGAAGTGTGCTAAGACGCCATGCCCCTCCTCTCCAGGGCAGACATGATGAAGCAAGCCGCTGGGTCAGACATGCTGAATTTTTCCTGGTAAGACTGGTGCTACACAGATTACTAAATATGAGTTAGGCAAGATGTGAGAATTAGCCATTAAGAGGCTAGAACTAATGGGCCAAGCAGTGTTTATATGAATACAGTTTGTGTGTTGTTATTTCGGGTGTAAAGCTAGCCATGTGGGAGCCGGGCAGGACGAAAAGCAGGCCTGCCTGCAGCTCCTACTACAATCTGGTTTTGACACTTCACTGTTTTGCTGTTTTACAAGTGTTGAGAACCATATAGGTTACTTCCTGAAGACAGTTTAGTGCCAATATAAAGAATATATTTTACTGTGGTAAAAGCACTGTATTTTGGAGGAAATGGTGTTGATAAAACACAGTTGGGTTGTCATGTGTTCTTAATGCATTCAGGACTTACTCTGAATACCTAAATTGCCTGTATTTAGAAAATGCTTTTGTACCACTAATGAAATCTTTACAATTGTTCAACTCTTATTATCTGCTTCCCTTTTCAACCATATTGTTCACTGCATCTGTACTTTCAACCAATCTCTAAAGTTTGCTTGCCATTGATCATAAGAAGTTAAAAAAAAAGTGATGAACCATGGTCCGTCTATCAGCTGATCCTGAGAATGAAGCTTGTTCCATTTATTGCTTCTTCTGATAACTGACTAGAGCAAGGTGCCTTCTCTGGAAGACACCACTTCATTTCCTACGCTTACACAATTTCCCATAACACTTCTTCTAATCTTAACTGGACTTGATAAACACATAAAAATTGTCAAGCTGTCAAATTGATTTTCAGATAGTTGTACATTTTAGATGTTAGAATGTTTTTCCAAATTGTATTATTCTCCCTGTCCACCACCCTGTAAAGTACTTCTCTTTCTTCACCAGTTTTTTTTCCAGTCCTGGGCAAGTCTCTTGACTTAAGATGTAAAGAAAATGTTAAAACTGCAGTACCAGGATTATTTTGTGATGATTTTAAGCCATTCCTATTCCTGCACTATTGCAGCAGACATAGAGCTCAGGACAATTGGTAATTGATTGGAGTTACTTTTCTCATGTCACCAAGAATAAAGATCCATGTCATAGTAAAATTCATGAAAACTCTTAATCAAAAGTCTATTATTCTCCTATTGCGATCTTTTACACAACAGATAGAAACACCAACTATATTATAGGCAGTGCACCATAAGAAGTGTTGAAAGATGACAGAACAAATACCATAAAATGGCTCATAGTAAGCCTAAAATTATTCATGTATCAGGCTAGAAAAATTTACATTTCGGCATATATTTCTGACAACCACTGAAATTATATTGTTGGCTTACATAGAAGAACCAAAACAAACAAAGCTTATTTAACATCCAATAGATGCCTAAAGGCATTTCAAATTGATAGATGAAAGAAATTGTAAGGTATTATTGCAACTTATTGATTTAAGTTTCATTATCTTTTATGTAAGCATTTATTTGGAGTAAGTTCACAAGCTTGGGAATGAATAAAAATTTAAGGAAACCCGTAGACATGTATCCATGTATGTTTCTGAGGCATTAGTATTGAATTTACCTAAATGTATATTATAAAGTTATTATGTTTATGAACCTCTGGAATATAAGAATTATATATTGTTTACTTCTTCTTCTCTGAAACACAAGGAAGTAGGTTCTATGTAGACAATAGGTTTAAAAAGTCTAATGGAATGGGATCATGATTTTTAAACTTTTTTTCTCAACTCTTTTAAGTGAAAATTTCCATCTTAGCATGTACAAACCTTTACCAGGATTCTGTAGCAAGGTAAAACATACTGGATAACTTAGCAGGAATACGTTGTTTAAAATGTCTTCACTCTCAAATTCTAAAACTGATGTGTCAGGATTATTTAAAGGATATATACCCAAACCCACACCGTATTCTCCAAAGTAGTAGAAAAAAACTTGGTAATTTAATGAGCCTTAAATCAGGATATGTTGCTCTTGCAACCACTCTGCCAAGAAAGAAAAGCAAGGAAGAAACTTACCTTTATATCTAGCCAAGCATTTACAACAAAGTATAGAAAAGCTTTCAAGATGGAAACTTACTAGTCCTTATGTAAATGAAATTGACTGTTCCAGTGGTCCCAGCTCTCCAGAGAGGACCCTGCTCACTGGGATACACGCTTCTGTCAGCTAATTTGTTTTAACTCAAAACAAAACAAACTCATCAGAGCCTAAAAGAGAAGACAGAATTCTAGCTTGGGACTAAGTGCCTTTAAAAGTTCCTTTATTATGCTGTCACAGAAACTAGGGAACAACACTAAAAGACATGGCTCTAAAGTTTTAGGGAACAGACTCCTGAGTCAAATACATGACAGAAATAGCTTTAAAATTTAAATACTTACATTTCACCAATGCAAGAAAATACAAACAGTATTCCACAGAAACCAGCCTCAGAACAGAACACATGTAGCAAGGTATCAGATATGATTTTAAGCAAGGATAGTTACTGATTTTTTTTTATTCATTGTGTTTCCTTATTGGAAGAATGATCTGAGACAGGACACTTTTCCTTTGTCTGTACATTAGTATCTGTTCTCTGTTTTGTCAAGTATCTGGTAGTATCCAAACTCTAGATAAGCTTTTCTGTGTACCCTTACTGAAATCTTTACCCTACAAAGAATTAAACAAGTGTATTATATTTTTTGTACTTAACAACTCAAAAGCAAATGCATAAAATCCTTCTAGTTTCCTAGTAAGTGCTGGTGTGATAGAGCTGAGGAGTTTAATAACATCACCCTGTGGCTTCAGAAAACATCTTCCAGTGTCAAACGGAGGGTAACAATAGAATTAAAGTGATATCAGGAAGCCACTCAATAAATCACAATCTCTCTTTACTATATTTGCCAAACCCCCTTTCCTCTTTTTTTATGTTTCTCAAGTAGCTATGTTAAACTCATTCATCTTGAATTCTTCCGTATTTACATAAGGTTGCACGTAAGCTGAGCATGCCTACCTTCCTGCAGTAGGAAGGACAATAGATTGTAAAGTGTAGGCAGAAAAACTGTGTCTCTACAAAAAAAATTAATAATGTTTACCCTGGTGTTGCTGAAAGAGAGTATGGGGGGGAGTTCTTTAACTTGTAATTCAGTGTAAATTCTTTTATTCTTTGTGCCACAAAGTCTGGCAATTATTATTATCTTGCATGATACTCAGTATGTAACCCAGGTGACTCTCCAATTCATAGGTAATGTTTCTTTAACCTCAGCCTTATGCATGGTGGGATTTCAGCTGTGAGCTAAGGTTCTGTTATTATAATTTGATTAAGAATTTTTGGATTGGAGATAGAGATTTAGATGTTTTTAGTCTGTAGGGTAGAAGCATTGCAAATTCCCTTTGTGGGTGGCCTTACTATGATAGGTATACTCTTCAGTGTTGAATTGTAAATTAAACTGTAAAGCAAATCCTGTATTCTCAGGACATATGGAAGACACTCTGTGCCAAAGTAAGTAACAGTGGTTTGGATCTCGCAGACTTGTAAAGCTGTGAGAAAACACGTTTTATTCATTATTGGAACAGAAATTTCCTCACAGTTTCACAAAACAGATCAAAGAAAATCCATTTACTCTATTGAACACAATCCAAGAATCATGGATATTTGTAAAGCCTACAGCTATTCTGTACTGAAACTTTATTGAAATTTGCTACTCTAGCTCACTCTCTGGAGCTGGAAAACACACCCAGGTGAAATAGTCTGAGGTCTGCTGAGTGTATTTTTAAACTGAACTTTGAGACCGTTCCTCACTGGAGAAGTATTTGAATATAGGATTCATTACAAGGGCAAGTGAATGATTTCGAAGAGCCAGGACATTTTTGCAGCCAATTAGGTGATTACATCGACAAGAGACATTTGTTTGGTGTATTTTTTTTTAATTGTTTCCCTGTCTGAGAAATCTGGAGCTTTTATTTGCCATTGCTTTTAGAGTCTTCCTAATCTTTAAGCATTGACATTCACTTATAGGACATTAGAGTTATGTTAAAATTAGAGATCAAATTAAACAATGAAGCCAAAATGTGAGCATCTTGGAAGCATCTAGACACACCAGTGCCTTGTGATATGAATGGTAGAAGCAACAGACACAAATACTAAGTGTAGGCACTGCGATGTAAACACAAGGAATTGTGAGAGGTGGTTAATGCATTAAACAGCAAGACGTAAACACATCGTTAAGGGCTGGATATGTGGCTTGATGCATAAACTAACAAAATAAAAGCAAAGTCATTTTGTTATTCATGGGTGATTTGTTAGCTTTTTTTGTATTTTTTTATTTTATTTTATTTTTGTTTTTTTTTAATTTATTTATTAATTAAGGATTTCTGCCTCCTCCCCGCCACTGCCTCCCATTTCCCTCCCCCTCCCCCGATCAAGTCCCCCTCCCTCATCTGCTGGAAGAGCAATCAGGGCTCCCTGACCTGTGGGAAGCCCAAGGACTGCCCACCTCTATCCAGGTCTAGTAATGTGAGCATCCAAACTGCCTAGGCTCCCCCAAAGCCAGCTTTAAGGAGGCATAAAATAAAGTAAAATACCTTCATCAAATGAACACTGAATACTTTAAAATACACACCGATGTCACTGTTGCAGTGCTTCCCATTGTGTGGGAAGTCTGGAGCTCTCTTTCTGGTGCATCACAAAGCGAGTCTATGGAGAGAGGAAATGTAAGTCCAAACTCACAAGATAACTATTGTTGTAGCATATTATTTTAAGATGTCTTATATTTGTTTATTCTGTGGGACATTTGTTTTAATGATGCAAAGATGTGTTGCATTTTTTATGATGTGTTTGCTTAGCTATCTGAAGCTATAATTCTCTGCCTGCCTGAACACCTGAATGCCCTAATAAAGAGCTGCATGACCAAGAGCAAGGCAGGAGAAAGGATAGGTTGGGCTGGCCGACAGAGAGAATGGAAGAAGCAAGAAAAACGAGGAGAGGAGGACTCAAGGGCCAGACACCCAGCTACACCACAAACCACAGAGGAAAAAGTAAAGAAAGCAATACAGACAGAAAAGTAAAAGCTCAGACACAAAAGATAAAAGGGATAATTTAAGAAAAACTGGCTAGATATAAGTCAAGCTTTTACAAGTAATAATAAGATTCTGTGTGATTATTTGAGAGTTGGGCAGTGGACCCCCGAAAAAGAAAGAGTCAAAAGAATAAAGAGTAATAAAACAACCAACAACACACTACAACATCTCAGTTTCCTAAATATAATTTACAATATTACTTTAAAACAAATTATAATTTTAAACATTGTTTAATGGCTGATTATTATATTAAAACAAATTATTTTCTTTTCTGTTTACTGTCAATGTACCAAAGTTATAAAATTGTGAAATTTTTGTGAAAAGCATAAATCCAGAAAATAAATACTCAGTCATCAAAAAAGCACAACATTCACTAATTTTTCTAATTATATCAAAATAGCAGATGAGAAAGAGTCAACAGTTGATTTTTTATCTTATTTCATGTTTTTGGAAGTTTTGCCTGTGCACTAAATGTATATGCACCATATGCATGCCAGGTGCCCATGGAATCCAGAGGTAGGCATTCAATCCCCTGGATTATAGATGGTCTTGAGCTATTTTATGGATGCTGGGAATCACACCCAAATTCTATGCAAGAACAACAAGTGTTCTAAATTGTTGATTCATCTCATCAATACCCTCAATTGTGTGTTTCATGGAGGCATGGAGAAATATATTCAATATTATCAGATCTAATAAAAAGTCTAGCAACATAATTTAGAACCAAACAAAACAAGGTATTCCTATAAGTATTATTGCCTGTTTAAGAAGTAAGATTTTGATTGAATTAATTGAATATATATGTATTATCCATATCACAAAGAACTACATGTCAGTAGCGAATATTTTCAGTGATACATATTTTAAATATAAAATATACACATTATTGTAAGATAATTTGTGTGATATAATTTGTATGACTTGTGATATAGATGATCATTTTTAGTGGCGCTATGCAGGGAAATAAAATATAGCCTTTTCAAGTAGACAAAGTGTTGATTTTTGTTGGCATTTATTCCTTGCAAAGAATATTTTTAATGGTCTCCAGGGGGGAAAAATGGTGCAGTATCCCTTAGTGACTCTCACATCTTAAAAAAGAAGAAAATTATTCTTTTGAGTGATAATGAGCATGAATTAAATGCAGGGACACGAATGAGTTTACTTTAGTTCAAGCTCAGTTCTTGTTTCAATCTTTGTTTTGAAAAGAAGTACAAAACTGTTAACAACTGATATCGTCAGAGCAAATAAAGGTAGCATAGACCTCATTTTTTCTCGGAGACTTTGTAAGAATAGGTACCATGGAAACAATATCTCAGCAACAAAATCGTGCAAATTAGGAAATAACACTCATGATTACTTGCCATTTTTACTGAGATATCTGTGTTTTAAGATGCTTTAATTTTTTCTTTGAAAACACCATCGAGGTAAAAATATACTCTAATTTATTTGAACTGGAAAGCCAACCATAGAATCCTGGATTTTGTTTTATTACATAATTAATTATAATCTATTTACTATATGTAAGAGGAAAACAAGACCCTAAAACCTATGTGTTGTAGCCAGAGCAGAGAGACACTTATTCATAAAGCCTTCAGAGATATATAATACCCCTATTATTTGCCAGTGGCTATATTATTTTAGATATAATAAATAATAGATATTAACTGAGGTAATTATTCACATAATACAATATATACAGTTATTAAACTGCTCTTTTGAGAATTAAATTTCAAAACTCTTAAAATCTGCTCTCTCAATATAAACTTTGTAATTAATACTGATTAGAAGTAACTATACTATAGAAATTCTAATGAATAATATTTGATACTTATTAAATGTGTGTCAATAGTTATAATACCATACTAATATTTCATAAAAGAAAAATAAGTAATTCTAAACCATTGTAAAACGTAACACTGAAAATATCACAATTAAACCCAGAAATCTAAATTGCTATTTTTAAATAATCACTAGATAAATAAATGTTTTCTCCAAGTTTCTATCATCCAACTAAATGTATTTTATTGACTTTAATTGATTTTTTTTTACATAACATGTATTTTTCATGTGAGCAACTGCCATCTGTTCAAAGGAAAGAATTCTGGAATGCTCTTTTAGCTTGTTTGATTCTGAACAAGTGGTTCCAGAATTGCCTCTGGCACATTAACACTGAAACAAAAAAGGAAAGAAGAAAACACTGGAGAAAGTTAAAAATGAAAATTATTTCATAAGTTAAATTACTTTGTTTTAGTGAAATTATATTGCAGTCAGACCTGTAGCTCAGAGTCTATCTGCTTAGAAAATTTTATATTAAGTATTTAGAGAAGAAATAGTAGATCTTCAGGCTTTCTTGGACAATTTGATGTTTTGTTAGAAAACCTTGACAGGTTCTAAATCCATCTACTTGTTTCAATGAATGGAGATAAAAAACTATCAATAAATACTCACGGAACATATAAATTCTTGTGCATTATCAAAGCTATGATGAAGCAGTGCATACTGACTTTTGAAAATATGCAAAGAGATTTGATCCTTTGAGAAAAATCATGGATATGAATATTTGTTTTTAAATGAGATTTAAAAGTGAAAGTAAATAAAATAGAAGGCTTTGAGGAAGAACAGCAAGTTGTGTTTCGCAAGTTGAAGACAACATCTTTAAGAAATTTGGGACAAAAAACACGTTTTTTATGATCCAGTAATAGATTTCAAATAACATATCTTTTATAATCTAGTAATATATTTCAGTAATATATAGGAATCCATTGGTTTATTTGCCAAAATACTTTAAGTATGAGGAGCAACATAAGATGGGACTTTGTATTTAAAAAAAAAAAATCCCTGAACACGGTAAAAATAAAAGGTTGGTTTTTAACTTATGAATCTCTTGTTCATGCAATCACAGTTTCTGTATTTCCTATGTAAATCAGCACTGTTGTATTTTGAAGACAGCTTAGTGTTATCCACCATCTTTGGCTTTAATATTTCTGTCACCTTTCTCACATTGATGCCGGAGGGAAGAATTTGGTAAAGATTTCTCATCCGTGTGAGGGTGCTCCAAAGTCCTTAAATTGTCCAGTTGCCAATCTTCATCTACTACAGAGAAAAACTTCTCTAGTGAGAGTTGAGCAATACACGCAGCTAGATATATCATTTTTTTTGCTATAATCCTATAGCATAATAATAATAGTAAATCTATTGGTGTAGGCTGCTTGTTGCTTCCCAGCCACACAGCTGGCTTAGGCCTGAAATAATTGCATGAAAACTGTATTAGTTAAATCACTGCTTGGCTCATTAGCTCTAGCTTCTTATTGGCTAACTCTCATATTAATTTAACCCATTTCTATTAATCTGTATATCATAATGTGTCTGTGGCTTACTGGGTAAAGTTCCCAGCATCTATCTCCAGAGGCTCCATGACTTCTCTCTGACTCCACCCTTCTTTCTCCCAGCATTCAGTTATGTCTTCGCTGCCAACCAAAATTCTGCCCTGCAATAGGTCCAAAGCAGTTTCTTTATCTATTAATGGCAATCACAACATACAAAGGGAAATCACACATCATAAATCTCCCCACCCCTGGGAACCATGACTACCTATTCTCAAATTCTTCACTTTTTAGCTCTGTCAGATATGGTCTTTCTCTCATGAAGTGGGTTTTAAATGCCACAAAAAAATTTTAGTTAGTCCTGTAAAGTTTCTGCCATTAATATATCAGTATGTCTTTCAGACAGATTGTTGATGTAAGAAGAGGATTTATAGCTGGATAATATAGATGATTACTTCTTTACTCCAGTAACATTTTAGGTATCTTTCAGCACCATGAATGTTCAGAAATAAACTTGAACTCATAAGTACAGAATTATCTTTCTGAACAGGACAACAGTCCTTACTGTTAATTCCAATTGAGGCTTTGCAGTTAGATGAGTGTTATTTGATAAATAAGTAATACTTCCAAATCAAATGTGTGGTTTTTTTAGTAACTTTTAAAAAATATTATCTTGGTTCTTACAAAATATCTAATGCTCATACTGTGTAAAAAACAAAAAAAAAAAAACCTTTCATAGGTTCATGTAACACCCGAGTTCACTCTATGTAAAATAGCTATGTAAAAGAGCCATGCCTCCACTAAGGTTTTACATAGAAATAACATCAAACAATGGTGTTTCTTTTTAAATTGGTGTTAGTGTTACTAGAACTGAGGTGTAAGTAGAAAAAAAAGAGAATATTTGTAATAGAAATGAAATCATTTAAGCCAAATAAAAGAGTGAGAAAAAAGAGTAATGGGTAAGGAAAGGCTACAATTTATTAGCACAATATAGGTTTAAAAAATTAATCATTTTCACACATTGAGTTATTCAAAAAGAAGCACTGCCAATGACATCCTTTCAAACTCATAGAAAGTGCCTTAAGTCAATAAAGAAAAATAATAATAATTTGAGTGAAGATCAACTACAAAGAAATTTCTAAAAGGCCATCCTGAAATAGTTTTATGATATGCCTAATAATTATCTTATCACAAAATTGAATGCTATAGTTTAACATTTATACCATGGTGTGTTTAAAATATATTCATTTCATGATGTATTTAATACAATGAATCACTAAATTTAAATATGAGTGTGAGCACACCAATTCTTACAAGTATATTCTGGACAATCACACACGCTAGCACTCTGTTCATCCCAAGGTGTCATGATATAAATTCCTTCTGATATGTATCAACTGAATTCTGCATTGTATCATTATTTTGCTTTACAAGTATCCATTAATATTTCCTGTTTGTCTTGTAATATGTGGGTTATCATTTGTGAAGAATTATTTCTGATTCAGAATGCAGAATTTCATTACAAATTTAGTCTAAATGATTATAACTCAAATACTAATCTAGCATGGGTTTGTAAGCCATTCTTAATAAGATTTTTGGGTATTAAGAGCAACATTAGATATTTCAGCAGTAACAATTTTGAAATATTCTTGAATGCCAAAAAAAAGATTTACTAGGTTTGCTCACATTTGGAATATTGAATTGAGATAAAATTTGTAATGAGAATTTATGATGACCTGTGCAAAACTTATGCATGCTTTTAGGGAATTTTTTCTTAGTTGGATTTGATGACATTCTTTGACAGTTTGAGTCTGTATATTATGGATCTTTTCTTGAATAAATATCCTTAAAGTTCTGTATTCCTCAAGGGCTCTTCCATTCTGTCTTCATTAATTTCCCTCATGAAATTCAATGGGTGAGCCATTTCAGATATTCTCAGGTAAACTCACCATGTGGCAAGGGATTGAATTTATTTCATCCACATCTAGGAAAATCTGACTAGCTTTTAGGGACCAAAAGTAAAGATACACAACTCCTAGCTAGTGTAAAATAAGATTGCCCTTGTTGTAACCTCTATTTCCCTTTCTATCAGCATGGTTTCACAGCACAACTGAAAAAAATGTCAGTGCCATGCAATCATGAACATAACTGTTCTCCTGGATAGTTCTAATACTTGTGTCTGATAGTTGTAAGTGTGCAGAGAGAACCAAGTTGAATGGACATACTCAACCAATTACTTTTCGGTATGTTTTGATAATGCTGTATAGTTGCTAGCACTTGGAATAGATTTAACGTAGAGCAATAGGGCATCTAAGAGGCTTGTGTGAAATACTAACATGCATGGTATTCAAGCTGATGTTATTTAAAAAGTTGCATTCTACAAGCAACAGGAATAATTGAAGTAACTACAGCACAAACACTGATCTAATTGAAGAGATTGATTTGGAGAATAACCTGAGATGTTCTTTTTGAGTTCTCATCAAATTTCCTTAAAGAAAATGACTTTCATGGGATTTGGGGGTGAGTCTGACATATATCATTGAAATTTAAGGGGACAACTATCTGAGGTTTATTAGAAAAACAACTGTTATTTGAGCAACCAATCCGTCACTTTATGTTCTCTTTCCTCCTGGGATCCTGGCTGTACGAGGGTTTTGGATTTTCCTCACAGAATTTGGTGCATTTTAGCAACTGCAATGGAAAAGAAGTTCATTCTAACAGTTGCAGATCATTCTGCCCAACCCTCCTACCCCTCCTATTCTTCCTGCTCATTTGCTGCTGAGTCTTGACACACATACTTCTCTCTCCCCTTCCTCCTCCTCTCTTTTACTCTCTGTAAGTCATATATGAAGATTTGTGTAATGGCAAAATGGAATTTCTATCTCCAAAAGATACTCTAAACTATACAATGAACATGAAAAAGCTTCCATTTTCATTGTATAACTAGAATTTAAGCGTTGCTTATACTTATTCATTAATAGGTGATCATACTTGCCTGATATATTTGAAGATCACAAAAATTTTACTAATAAAATTCTTTCAAAGCACCCCAATATTATATCTCCCTACATGCTGGGGGTCAAAATTTTCCAGTTGTTATGTTTAAACTTGTGCATTAGATATGGACTAAGAAGAAGAACTGAGTTGTAGTAATTTGATTTTGCTTCGGTATTTTTTTTTATTTTTTCCTCATTATGTTTAATCTTACCAGTTTGATTACACTGAGGCATCTGTGGATTGCTATAGCATTCATATAAATGTGAATGAATTTTAAGAGGTCATTAGATTACAAGGTCACTGAACTAATTAATGCTTAAGTGCATTGATGAATTCTCAATCTGTATAGAATATTTTAAGGTGGGGAAATTGTATTAGGGGCATAGTTGGATGAAGTGAGTAGCTGTGTCATGCTTTTGAATTGTTGATCTTGGAAATGATCCAATGTTGTGAGTCCTCTATGTTTCCTGATCACCTTGAATGGACTTCTTCTTTTCATCCCATCCCTCTTCATCTTGTTCTATTTTACCACAACCTATAAATAATAAATCCAATTGACTATGGACTAAATTGCTGAATCCATGAACTAAAATATAGCTCTTCACCACTGGAAAGTTTCTGAACAATATCTGACACATGCAAACAAAGCCAAAGAAAACATTGCCTCCCCACGCTAAGTCTGTGCAGTCTATTTGGGTAGGTCACAAGTAGCAGTAGAATGTATGGACCTCCACAGTACATGAACAACAAGAAGTTATAGCTTACTTAGGTACAAATGACATTAATCTCAGAAGTATTATAATTATGATAAACTGATTATTCTAAAGCTTATTTATTCACTGATATGGATTTGACATTTCATTTGAATATAAGGCAATGTTCATAACTATGTACCTTTTTGATTATGAAAGAATATACCTCCATTTATAGGTGCAACTGCATTAGAAGGTTAGATGCACTACACTCTTTTTGGAGAATCACATGTCTCTACCTTTTATATCTATGGTGGAGAAAATAAAAGAGGCAGCTGTAATTGATTGTACACTGGAATTCTGATAAATTCTAGTCAGATCAACATACGGATCTGATTGTACAGTGGAATTCTTATAAAAGAAGTCATTGGTCTAATGATCATTAGGTGTCAGTGGGGCTTACCCATGACCTTTTACTGTGGTGGGGACACCTTAAGTTAAATGAGTGATATGCAACCTTGCCTTTTACTCATTTTACAACTCAACCTTGTGGATCAATGATAAGCTTAGCGCAAAAATGGTCACCTTTCAACTGTATGAATGGCTTTCTATATAATGTTTCAGATTTGCAAATCCCAACTCACAATGTGTTCATATAACATACTCTGCTACATACAGAAATAGAAATTATCAGTTTGATCAGAAAACACCCATAGCAGTGAGTGTGATCACTGGCAAGCTGAAAGGCTTCTGGAATGGTCTTAATTTAGATTAAAACCAGAATTTAATAAATAATGAGTCTTTTTCATCTTCGTGGTGTGTGTATGTGTATGTGTGTGTGTGTGTGTGTGTGTGTGTGTGTGTGTGTATATATATATATATATATATATATATATATATAATCACTGACTGAACATAAAGCAGGATATAAGTTCAGTCAGTGAAGAATAAATGAATATTTATACTTAAGTATCACAAGGAGGGAAGTTATAGAATTTCTAGAAAAGATAGCTAGGTTATGTTTCCAAATAGAAATTGCTAAGGATAGTTTATTTCATCAGTATCCACCTCCTACTAGGAACAAATTGAATATATTTTTCTAAATAAAAATATTCTTATTTTGTATGTGTCAGATAATTAGTAGGTGGGCTGAATTCATTTTTTCTATTAAATTTGCTAACTCTTTTATTACTAATTACACACTTTTAAATTAATAGACTTGGTTAATTTTTTGTAATAAATTGGAGAGTGTGGAAAAGCTAAGCTTCAAGAAAAAGACCCAGAAACAATCCAGATACTTTAAAAAGATCAAAAGGAGTCTAGGCAAAGAAAGAGAGGAGGAATTATATGAGCAAGGTGCTCAAAATTATGACTGGCTAACCCACAGAGACAGCTGACTGAGTTCCTGGTAGCTCATGAACTCTAGACTGACAGCTGGGGAGCCGGAAAAGGCCCTCTCCATGTGGGTGGCAGTTCGATAGCTTGATCTGTTTGTAGGGCCTCTAACAATGTAACTAGGATATGTCCCTGGATAATGAGTTAGGTTTTGGAACTCACTCGTTATGGTGGGATACCTTGCTCAGCCTTGATGCAGGGGAAGAGGAGCTTGGTCCTGCCTCAACTTGATATCCCAGGCTTTGTTGACTTCCAATGGGAGGCCTTAGTCTTACTGAAGAGTGGATTGGATGGGGGTAGGTAGAATGGAGGGGAAGGAAGGAAAAGGGGGGTGGGAAAACTGGTTGGTATGGAAAACAAATAAATGTTTCTAAAAATATAAAAAATTATTAAAGCTTATTTTTTCATGAACTATTTTTAGGTTATTACTTCAATGGGATGACTATTGAAAACATAGCTACACCTTTGTAATCCTGATTAATATTTGTATTTGATTTTTCTTCTAGTTATGAATTAATATTTGCAACATTAAAGAAGGTATTGTTTCCTTCTTTAGAAATCCAGAATAGGCATCTATGAAAATATTTTTGCGTTATTATCTGCAGATTACATGTGCACAATTTGAATACAAACATACAAAAGTGAATAACCAACCTTGCTGTTCATTTACTATTCAGATGTAGCAAGTTGTTCAATAGGTCTGTTCATATCATCTCTACAACGTAAATAATAGCACTAAATATGAAAAGGTTCAGAATAGTAGCAAAACCTTAGAACCTGCTCAATAACAATAGTCAGTACTTTGCCATAAAAGTATAAGCACCTTGAGATAAAGTAAGCAAGGAGGTTAGTTATATATGCTTTTCATTTTCATCTTGCAAATATCTGTCATTTATAAAGTGTGAAAATCTTTTCAAGCTTGAGTATTTTATGACTTTGCTCGATTTTCAATAATTATTTGTGTGTTAACACAGATAAACTAATTCTCAAAATATTGGTCAAGGTAATGATATAGCATTTCTTTGTAAAAGAACATACCAAGTGGATCTTCCTGAACTTACTTACTTCATTAATATAGCATAATTTAGAATTGATAATGTATACTCTTTGCTTATTATTTTTTCAATCAAGTATGACAAATGTGCCAAAAATGCTTAGCATATGCTTAGAAACTGAAAAATGTACTATTATTGATTGTTAGTATTATTGTAATATTGTAAGTATTATTATTTATTATTTGACCAATCATTATAACTGAGGCATCTTCTATGCTATAATTGCATCACGATCTACTAGGTCTAGTTTATTCCTTTGACTTTCATTAACTTTTCACATGCTTGTTTTCTCAGTAGCTATGTTCATACCCTTTTATAATCCATCTGTTCTCACTCGTACATGACTGCAATGAATGCCAACTGGTGACTCATTCAAGTGATGTAGAGATAAAGTTCTTTAAATGTAAAATGAAGCAAAGCATTTTTTTGATCATTTTTCATGTTGTTTTTACTCACAGGAGATATTATTTAAGAGGGATGTCACACAGGCACAGTGCAAATTCACAATTTCCTTCAGAGATTTTTTTCATTTGGTGATTTCATTTATTTATTTATTTAGTTTTTTCGAGACAGGGTTTCTCTGTGGTTTTGGAGCCTGTCCTGGAACTAGCTCTTGTAGACCAGGCTGGTCTCGAACTCACAGAGATCCGCCTGCCTCTGCCTCCCGAGTGCTGGGATTAAATGTGTGCACCACCACCGCCCGGCTTTCATCTATTTATTTTTGACTTTATATTGCAGAGGAACACTTGATCAGAGCATTGCTGCTTTGATGCTGGAAGCACAGTTGCTAAGTGTCCTCACAGTTTCTTTACACCTATTGTCCTTTTCTTCATTTTCTCACTGACAAAGAAAAAGCAAGTGAGCTTTGACATTGTTACTTCTCAACAATTATTTTTAGTGGATATAATTTCTGTGGAAAAAATCAAGTCTGTCTCCCAATTAATTTTCTGTCCCTAGCATTATTTTGAACACATTCCAATTTTTATATTTTAAGGTTTTCTTTACATTTATTGCTATTATTTTAAGGCAAAATGCTCTCCAAGTGTTTACCATATAGATATATATTGGCTGAGTCTGAGTGTAGACAACAAAGACTAAGAATTAAATAGAGTATTATCTCTGGATGTAACACAGCAGTAGATTTGAATATATAGGGAGTGTGGGTACGCATGTGTATGTGTACAAGATCGTTGCACTTATAAGGTATATATTAGAGGTTTCTAATGCATTCATTTCTGAGAAGTGGTAAATGTGTATTCATCACAAAGCATGTCAATTTTCCAGATATTCACACTCCATGAATGTCCTCTAGTCCATTGTCTTTACTGTATTTAAAAAGACAGATCTATTATCATGAAATAAACCCATTCTTTTATTTCATTCACATAGTCACTTTTTCTCTTATTTTTCTAATTAAATGCTGTCAACAAGGAGACACAAATACACTAGATCATTAAAAAGACAAATTTCCTGAACATTTGTTAAGTATAATTTTAGAAATTTTTCTATTTCTTTAAGTATACCTGTAGGTACCTTTATAATTCTGTAGGTTAATTTAAATTACTGCCAAAGTATTTAGAGCAGCACTTTGAAAGTGGTCAGCTTTTTATTACTGCACTATTTGTTTGGGGCTATGGATTAATTTCTACATTATTTTGTCTTCAAAATTGTTTTTAATAACTGGTTTTCACTTGTGTACATTAACTGATTAACCAGAATATTACTACCTTTAGTAGAACTCAATTACAATTCTCTCCTGGAATATTTCACTGGTAATATAGCCTGAAATGGCCCTAGCCTATAGCCATACTGATGAATATCTTGCATATTACCATAGAACCTTCATCAGGTGTTGTATGGAGATAGAGACAGAGACCCACATTGGAGCACCAGACTGAGCTACCAAGGTCCAAATGAGGAGCAGAAGGAGGGAGAACGTTGAGTAAGGAAGTCAGGACCGAGAGGGGTGCACACACCCACTGAGATGGTGGGGCTGAGCTCACTGAGGCCAGATGGACCGGGACTGAAAAAGCATGGGATAAAACCAGACTCTCTGAACGTGGCAGACAATGAGGGCTGAATGAGAAGCCAAGTACAATGGTACTGGGTTTTGATTCTACTGCATGTACTGGCTTTGTGGGAGCATAGTCTGTTTGAATGCTCCCCTTCCTACACCTGAATGTAGGGGGGACAAAGGTTCTATGATAATATTTATGATAATCATCAGTCTGACTACAGGGTAAGGTCAGTTCAGACACCCTCTCCTCTTTTGCTGGGTTTATCCCTGTGGGTTCTTGGGCATTTTTCTATAGCCAGGATTCTTGCTAAATCCATAATGGCTTCCTCCATCAAGATATCTCTTTCCTTGCTCTCATATCTGTCCTTCCTCCATCTCGACCATCCCATTCCTTCAAGTTCTCATCGACCCCCCATCTCCCCCTGCTCAACCCCCTGCCCCCTGCTCCCAAATTTTTGTCTGATTCCAATTTCCAGGTGGGTCTATATATGTTTTTCTTTGGGTTCACCTTATTACTTAGTTTCTCTAGGATCCTGAGCTATAGGTTCGTTGCCCTTTGTTTATAATTAGTATCAAGTGAGTACATTTTGAGGAAGAGGGTCTGTGGAGGGAGAGGGAGGAGACTGTGAAGAGGGAAGGGAGTGAGAATTTGGATTGGAATTTTTTTAAGTAATAAAAAGAGGGGAAAAAAGAACTATAGCTCCTACTCTAAGGATGCATCTAGGAACACTTCATTAGAATTTTATTTAGTAACATTGTTCCTGCTCTTGTGTTTCACAGAGCCATCTTCCGTGTCCACTTTTATCTGTTGGTCTTATAAACAGGTGCAGAAATGAAAATTTCTGCTTTTATCTATGTTTTGAAAACTAATATAGTTGGACACTTGAGGATTCAGAAAAGAAAATGTTCAAAAACACAGCCTAAATGAGACAGGCATGATAGATTAGTGAAAAGCATCCAGTATTATTTTTTACTGTTTAATGTCTTCCTTGATAGTCATTTTAGACACTATCAGAATGTATTACTAGAAGGACAGTGCATTCTTAGAAGGGATATGGCACCTTCATATGAGCATATCATCCTTAGTCATTGCCAACTTTGTTCATGGTGGGTTATTTTAGTTTATTCTTGAGGTTGAATTTCCTCTATGTGGATTTTATTTTAAGGTAAATTTTTTAAAAACTGGATATTTTTTACTCAGGAGCTAGAGTTGGGGAGATAGGATAAACTTTTCTCCTTTTTCTGTAGAAAAGACTTTCATCTACTTGAAAATATAGTGTCCCTTTGGGAATTTAGTATCTCTTTTAGCTCCAGGCATTTCTTTTTGATCATTTATTTTTTGTTGAAATTTTCTCTTGGTCTTCTCATAAAAATTTGTAAAAATGATTTTTCTATCAAATGTAAGCCGAATGTATACATTATCTAATATTTGCCGATGTGCTCCCAATTCACAAAGTGTTTACTCCACAAAATATGCAAGAATTTACCAAAAACAGTTCACCAAACTAAATGTACATTTATTTTACTTATTGTGATTTATTGGTATGCTTTTGTTGTCTGATGATATGTATATTTATTTTTAAATTGAAGATGAATAAATAATAAAGAAGAAAAACAGCCAAAATTAAAGAGAAAGCATAATTAATTTGTAATAAGTACACTCTCAGAAAGTACTTTATATTTATTAGTTCCAACTGAACTAAAATATTTTAAACACACCTCTGTAGATATTCTGTGCACTTCTACATTTACACAGATTTGCATTTAAATACCTCTAAACATTTTTTCTAAATTATTTGTTATTCATTGAACCAAACTAATGATTATTGCATTGAAGTTTTAATGAATAAAGGTTGAGAATATTTAATATAACTCTGCGATAATAAGTATGGGGAGTAGATTAATGATGAAAAATGCAGAATTTGCTCTTCCATTATTGCTGGAAGGTTAAGGAATTAATTTTACAGACCATGAAATGGAAATAGCTTCCCCACTATTTTATTAGCCAATATTTAGAGCCATCTAATCAACTCTCACGTCTGAATCATGTCTATTACTTAGTGCATTAGATCAGCTTTCCATCAGTTCATTAGGTTAATATGATTCAATAAATAACAGCAAAGTAAAAGCTAGATCATATTACAAGATTATTTCTTGATAAACCACCATAGTTCATTAGAGTAATAACATCAACACTTCTGATACTGAAACAAGTGTATATTAGTAGCTTACATTTTTTTTCTAATTATGCAGCACGATACTGCCATCACTAAAGGAAATAATTAGCACGGGTGTTAAAACAGTGTTAGGTTTTCTAGCACTGTAAAGCATAAGGCCCCAGATTTAATCTCCATCAAAATACCATTATACAAGAAATAAATAAAACACAATAAGTGTTCAACAGGGGACAGGAAACCTTTTATTATTGATTTAATTGTTTATTTGTGAGGGATGCATATATGTCAAGGATCCTTCTGTCCTTTATACCTGTCTTGAAGCTAGAACTCAGGTTCTCACACTTTAAGGAAGGTTCCTTTATGCATCGGACCATCCTTCTAACCAGAGAAATAGACAGAAATCTTACAACATGGTCAACCTTTAAAAAAAGATAAAAGTCATTCCCATTAATAATGATTTGGGTTGCAAATTTTAAGTTTTCTTCCATAGAATTGAAATTAGGTCATAGTATAGCCAAAAAGTATATGTCTAGCTCTATAACTGAAAACAGTGATGTACATACCTTAAAAAAAAAGAAGTGAATATATTTGTATATGTGCTAGCTGTACACATGGAGTCTACTTACACTTGAAGGAGTTGACTTAACACTCTAAAATTTATTTTCCTTTGACTAATATGAGTTATTTTGAATCATCTGTATGCTACCTTATGCATGTTTTCATTGCTTAATACTTGATTTATAAATAAAACTAACTGTTGTGCTCTTCATTGGAGAACATCATTCCCACTCTCAGAACACCTTAATTGCCTGAAATACTTTGTATATAGTTGAGGCTTTATCATCTTTCCCCGTACACTTTTGCATGTTATTATTAATTTCTTTATTCAGCTCTTATTTAGGCAACCATGCTCATGAAATTTCAAGAGCACAGCTTCTGCAATTACTAGACTGAACAGTTTATATCTAGTAATATATATGATATTGCTATATATATATGCATGAATAATAGTTTATAAGAAAGGGGGCCATGAATTTGAAAATGATCAAGGTGTGTATATAAGAGAATTTGGAAGAAGGAAAAGGAAAAGGGAAATGTAATTATATTTCTAATCTCAAAAATAAAAGAAATTCAAAAAGTCATTCTGTTACTGAAGATATAGCTCAATGGTTGTTGTGCTTTAATTAAGAATGGCCATCAAAGGTTCATATATTTGAATGCTTGGTCATTTAAGAGTGCTACTACTTGATGGAGATTAGGAGATGTGGCTTAGTTGAAGGAAGTGTGATTACTAGGTGTGGCTCTTTTGGTTTGCTCTAGCCAGACTCAGTGTCTCTCTATTTTTCTGCTACCTGTGGAATTAGATATAGAACTCTCAGCTACCTTTCCAGAACCATAACTGCCTGTGGGCCTTTATCCTTCTCAACATAAGGATCATGAACTAAGCCTATTATACTATAAGCTAGTCCAAGTAAATACCTTCTTTTATAAGAGTTGTCACGGCCCTAGTGACTCTTTGCACAAAAAAGAACCCTGACAGTGGTAACTATCAACTATCATTTGCTGCTTTTGCAGAGTACCAGAGTTTATTTTAAGCACCCACATCAGCAGAATTACAGCTATGGTCAATACACACACACACACACACACACACACACACACACACACAGAGAGAGAGAGAGAGAGAGAGAGAGAGAGAGAGAGAGAGAGAGAATGAGACAGTCACATTCAAACAGATACACATACATATAATTAAAATATTGCAATATTTCATTATATCTGTTAGGAAGAAAAATATTGCAATAATTAGAAAAATTATTCATTGTGATCAGTACTTGCAATCAGAATAGAGTTGCTACAATATGTTCTTGGATTCCCCTGCCTGGACTTTTTGATTATTTCTTTGAAAACAAGGGAGAAAAAAGACATAACATTTTATTCACTATCTATAGAAAATGATGATTTAGCGGATGGTTTTGCTTATTTTTCTTTCTTCTCTTTCTGTGAAAATAACTTTATGAAATGCCGAGCAAGTTTATTTGTGATGAGTGCAGCTGATGGTGTCTGATGTTCTATGTGATTGTGACATAATGTTAGACATTTTTGAAACTAAAATAGCTATTAGGCTCTAGCCTTATTTCCTATGACCACATATTAACTCGAATTTGGTATTTCATTATTTCAAAAAAACACTATACATAATCTCTATACGGGTGATTTGTTTCTGTCTCCTGGTCTTTCATTTTTTTCTTATACGTTATTCTCTGCCCTAGCTCCTGAAAGATACCAGGCCAGATTTTCCACTCTTGTCTGTTTTCACAGTGTGAATACAAACTTCATTCTTTCTTCTTTTTCTTTCAGAAAACACAAAGCGCTTAACCTTTTATTTTCTTTCTTTTTTATTGAAAATAAATGCTTCACAAATACAATGCATCATGACCACAGTTTTCCCTCTTTTCACTCCCCCTAGCTCTCTGCTACCTCTCCTCTCCCCTGGAACCACTCCCCATGGTTCTCTTCACAAAGAACCAGGCGTCCCAAGGACAACAATCAAACTGACAAAACAGGATAAGTAAGACAAAGCAAAGGCCCTCATTAACTTTTAAGAAAACACAGACATTAACTTTTAAGAAATTGCATAAACTTATGCATTATTCTGAGGCAAAATAATGTGTTACAAATTTCTATATAAGTTTTCCCCAGCACAGAGGAATTTTCCATTCAAGAGATAATTTACCAGGCTTTATATTCAGTTCATTCTTTAAGTATGTTGTTGATCCTCTTGCTTAGCATCATGTCATAGCTAATATAACTAAAAGAATATTTGTTGAATTATTTAATGCTTTCTATGGAGATGTATTTAGCCCATTTTGTTATTTTACAAGGCATTTTAAATATGTTTTACTGTGTATCCTGATCCATGAACTGCATTGCTTCAGAATTTCATTCTTAGAAGCTTGGCAAGCTGGAAGTACTGTTAAAGGAGCAGGTTACTTGGGGTGACAGGAAGATAAACTGGTAGAATGATTTGTTTAGACCCTATGTTCAACCTTCTTAAGTTAAGTGAGCAGGGTAACTTGCTTGATGGACAGCCAAGTCTCATTGGAGGAGGTTTCTCTAATGGTTGAATGGACTGTCACTTCTTAAAGATTATCACTGTGCTCTGTAGTAAGAGTATATGTGCTGTATATGTGAAGCAAAACCTTCAGGTACATATGCACTGCCCATGTATTCTTCACCATAATGTAATTCCAGAAATTTGCCTTGTCTCATTGCAATAAACTAAGCAAATATTTTATTAAGACTTAAAATTATCCATCCCCTTTGGACTCCTATTGTGTGACAAGATTTTTTTTTTTCCTAATGAGAGATAACGCTGCACACAGCTACTCATCCCAGATAGGGATCTCATTACAGACCAAAGTATGGATACTACCAAAGTCCAACTTGCTCAAATAACAAGTGTGTGTGCGTGGGCGGGGGGGTTACTTATAGGAATATGGGTAAAGGATTACTTTCAGGGGCAGAAGTGCATCACTAAAATCCCCATCCCAGCATGGGTGACAGCTCACAGAGCTAGAACCCCGGAGCACACTGCACAGCCTTTAGGAGGCTCTGTAAGTTGGAGACCATCCTTTCCACGTGACTTAGTTGGTCTAAATCTATTTCAGGCAGCTCAGCTGGATTCCTTTTCTTCCGGGCAATTGGTACGGTCTCAGGGCCTTTTTTGAAGCTTGGCTTGTCTGAGAGCTACTCTCAGCAGCTTTATTGTATACTGTGGTGTTGAGGAGCTTAGTGAATAAGATCAGTTTTAGGGAGACTCTGAAGCTATTTTCATTGATTTTATTCCTGTTTAAAGAGATTCCTTGAAGGATGGGATGCTTCAGTCTTTGGGAAAATTATTTTACAACACTCCATTTGTTGGGAAAATAGTCAGAAATTCTCAACACTCCTTGTTTTGATCCAGGTCGATAAAATCACAGAAACAGAGAAAAAAGTCTTACAGAACCTGTCTTCAACCAGGTCATTCCTACTGACTTGACAGATTTTTTAAATATATAATTATAAAACATGTGAAATCAAAAGTTTTACCATTTTAATCTTCATATTCTTTATTCCAATATATTTAGTTGCTTCTATTATCCATTTTCTTTGAAATTAACTATATGTTTTAAAATAAATGTTAAAGATTTACTTTTTAACTTTTTTATTGCTATTTAATGAAAATGACTAATTTATGAGCAAAAATGAGAGGATACAGCCTCTATTAAATTCCATCACCATTTTTTACCATCCCAGTGACTTAGGTGAACAACTGACCTTCACAGTAACTAAGATATAGAATATTTGTACATTTCATATGCCTTTAACTTTCATATAGCTGTGCATCATACACATTTATACAGTTATAACATGACCAAACTTTTACTATTATGCTCTCTCTGTCTCTCTCTCTCTGTATAAGTGTGTGTGTATAAAACATGTGGGAACACACATTTAATAGACATATACACATATATAATATTTGCATATATATTTAATGTGTATGCACACATACATGTGTAATAAATATGAAGGTTCTCATTAGAGTACATAATGTAGAAATCAGTTATATTAACAATACCAGATAATTTAGAAAACATGCTTTAAAAAATTTCAATAGTGGGAGAGGTTTCCAAAAGAGCAAAGGACAATTTTATTTTCTTACCTGAGATTCAATAGTCTCATGGCAGAAATGGAAGAAAGCTGAACTAACATCCGAGTCTGAGAAGTTCTCTGGAATATTTTGGACTGAGGGGTTGGAAATCTCCCAGGCTCTGTGCATGTCCCAAAAGCCTAGCCAGCACGACGACTATGCGTCATTCAGAATTGTTTACTGTGCCTAGAATGGAGCGTGAGAGTGCTCCTTCCCCAAACACACACACACACACACACACACACACACACACACACACACACACACACACACACACACTGCCTCCCTCCATTTCTGACTCTGGGTTTGTCATTGACCTTGACTGTATGGTAGCCGCAAACACAAGTGCCGGTTATACACCTTTATTCGTCAGTTACCCCAGCGTAGCTGCTGTGCTCTAATTACTGCCTTGTCCACAGCATGCTGTGGGTCTAATAGATGCATGATTTTTGGTAGAAGTAACCATTAATGACCAGTTAGTCTTGCATAGCTATTTGCATTTTGAGTAAGAATAAATGAAAAGACAATTATGAGTTTCTTATGCTCCTCAAGGGCATGTGAGTGTGGAGGCATCCCCACATCACTGGTTTCTCCCCTGCTCAGAGAAGTTTCATTTAAGTAGCTAAGGCATACCACCAAGGCAGTAACATTAATTCTGTTTACACATCTTTTAGTCCAATGAGTAAAAGTAAAGTGATTTCCTTATTATGTCACGTCACTGAATCATTCTTCTCTAGTCTTCATCTGATCCGCTCTGGAAGATTTCTCACAATGGGGAAACAAACATTCAATTAAAGTGAAAATTTCAATACTTTTTAAGAGGTAAAATACAATGTTTCTTTGTATTATATTAAATGTTTAATAAATATTATCTCTTCTTTTTGCAATGAGTCATTCTTTAAAACTTTCCAAAAATTGCATCATAATAATCCTTAGGTATTTGTTTATAATATTACGAGTATTTGATACATAAAAATGCTTAGTCACAGACTAGCCAACTTTAAATTTATTCTTTATGAAACATGGCATTTGTTACTTAAATTGTGTCTATTTCAAAATGGTGGGCAGTTTTTGCCCCCAAAAATAATCACCCTGCAATCTCCTGCGAATGGTTGTCTTGGTTTGCTACTCCATTGAAAGCAGACCAACAGCAAGCAGTCTGCATGCTTTTCCTACCTGAAGAAATATCCTGATTCACTTCCTTTCTTCTTTTTTAGAAGACAACACCTATCTTCTGTTTATAGACAATTCTATTCATTAGTAAATCATCATACTTCCTATCATCTTTTCTCAAGAGCCATACACTTTAGTCTTCTTGATAAAATTATTACTAGACACAAGTGTTGTTGCTTTTCATTATACATTTTAAATTAGTTATAAATTTATTTTCTTTCATTTAGTATATATATTTTTAAATTTGTTTTACATCCCGGTTGCAGTTTCCCCTCTCTCCTCTCCTTTCAGCTCCTCCACCCACACCGACCTATGTTGCCACCCCGCAATCCTCTCCTCCTCTATTTCTGTTTAGGAAAGTTCAGGTCTCCCACGAGTATCAAAAAAACACAACATATCAAGTTGTAGAAAGACTAAGCACCTTCCTATGTATTAAGTCTGGGCAAGGAGAACCTGTATGAGAAGCAGGATCCCAAAAACCAGTAAAAGAGTGGGAGACAAACCTTGTTCCTACTGGTAGAAGTAACACAAAAGGATTAAGCGACAAAGCTACATATATGCACATTTCCTAGGTCAGTCCCTTTTAGGCCTAGAAAGTTCAGTCCCTGTAAGCCACTGTGAGCACAGTGTAGTGGGTTCTTTGAGTTTTCTTGCGGGGTCCATGACCCCTCTGGCCTCTATAATCATGTATCCCTCATTTCAGCAGGATTTCCCAAACGCTGCGTAATATTTGACTGTGGGTCTCTTTGTTCCCATCAGTTGCTGTATGAAGCCTATCTGATGAAAATTGGGCTAGGCACAAAAACGAGCACCTCCCACAGGCAGGATAGATGGTAGATCGAACGTTATGTGGCTGGCTTGGTTTCCCATTCCCTCTACTTAAACCCTTACCTGGTCACTGCAGATGGTTAATTCAGACTACATGTCCCACTGTTTCTAGGAGTCCTAGCTGGGGTCATCTTAGTAGATTCCTGGGATTTTCCCTTGTGACAGGTTTTTTAACCTCTCTCCAAAAAGCTCCCAATTTCTTTTCAGTACTCTCTCCCTCCTTCCCTTCCTCCAAATCCTTCCAGATCATTTCTACATCCCTGTGCAGTCAGCATCCGGTTCTTTCTCATTTGCTATAAAAACAAAACTCAAACCAAAGCAAAGAAACAAACAAGAACCCTCCAAAGAAATAAGTAGAAAGAAAAGCACCAAACCCAAGCAACACAACACCAAAATAAAAAGCATAAAAATTACAAAGAATTCTGTTTCATTGATTTACTCTCCTGAACATGAAGGAGGTCTACCCTGTAGCGTGGTTGATAGACTCAATGACTCTCAATTGACGAGAAAGAATTTTTCCTTTCCAAGCCAACATCAATAGCAAACATCTCCTGAGATACTCGTACTGTCTTTGTGTTCATTCCTCCTTCTCAGTACTTGTATTTTTTTCAGTTTAAAATGGTAGAAATTCAGGGTTCCCTGCCCTGTGGGAAGTCCAAGGAACCCCCACCTCCATCCAGGTCTAGTAAGTTGAGCATTCAAACTGCCTAGGCTCCCACAAAGCCAGTACGTGCAGTAGGATCAGAAACCCATTGCCATTGTTCTTGAGTTCTCAGTAGTCCTCATTGTCCGCTATGTTCAGAGAGTCCGGTTTTATCCCAGGCTTTTTCAGACCCAGGACAGCTGGCCTTGGTGAGTTCCCGATGGGGGGGGGGGGGCTTAATTGGGGGAGGGGGAGGGAAATGGGAGGCGGTGGCGGGGAAGAGACAGAAATCTTTAATAAATAAATAAATTAAAAAAATAAAATAAAATTTCAATAAAACTCCAAAATTTCCCCCTTAAAAATGGTAGACATTCAAATATATTTTTAATATGATATTAAAAACTGAGAATTTATTTATTGAAGTTCAGGTTAAACGCTATCTCTCTCTTTCACACACACAAACATACACATTCATAATTACCATTTCTCATTTAAAACAAGTATTTATGAAACAATTGATTTGGGGCTCTTTTTTATCTCTGCAGCATCTTTGACAGACACTGCATTTATTCAAATACAATGCATCGTTTGATAAATCTTGCAAAAACTTAGTTTATTGTCCACAACTATATATATATATAATACTGTATATCCCGAGTTAATGTCATATTCTATGAGTAGACATTAATAGTTCAATAAACATTTGTCCACACTTAAACAATCGAAACAGAGGAAGAAAATTCATAGCAGAGTTCATCCCTAGAGCTATCTCAGATTACATCGGTGTCTTCTACAGTTACTTCTGAACCACTTTTCCCTGAGTAAATCGTGTTTTACACTCAGAGAGATAAAACACTTCTGCTGTGAGATCTACTGCTCCAAGGAAGTAAGTAAAATGAAATTCATTATTATAAATATCAGTTTATTTCATAAAAATACAAAAATATAAATATACACTTATAAAAATATGAGTGAATTAACACAAAGACGTCTTTCAGCTAAATAAATATGGCAGTAAGAGTCACTCCTAGATCATTAGGTATATTTCTTTCAATTAATTTACAAAGCCGTTGCACAATGTATAATTTCATAGTATATGTGACTGACAATCAGTTAAGAAAACATTTATAAATTTCCTATACTAAGACAAGGCACAAAAAGCCTTTGAAGATTTTTTTTTGATAATTAATGTGATATATTTTTCCAAGCTCAATAGGCAAAGAGGGTGAGATGTTGTTATTACTGTTTTAAAATCTATGTCGTTCATACTCATTCACAGAAACTTACTGATTAAACAAAGCCTTACAAGACAACACTTATGTATTGTTTGGAGTTGATTTTTAAAAATTTCCTCCAAAAAAAAGGATAAAACAGGCCACTCAATCTGGTATCAAAGGGTATTTCCACTCGTTAGTGTGTTCAAGCCACCAGGACTCAGTCGCGGTCACTGTCATCACCCCCATACAGGTCTGCGAGTTTTTTGAACCGCGGCCCCCAGTCGCTGAGGTAATCATAATCCTGGTTACAATCAGCAGTGAGAGATTCTAAGGAGCTGAGCGAATTGGCTACAGAATCGTTCCCTTCATAGGCGTAAGTGGCCAGGGAGTCGTAAGGAGGTGCACTTGGGTCTGAGTCGTTTTCTTTTAATCTCCGGTGGATGAAATCTTGTACATCAATATTTTCCCACAGGGGTACAGTCCTTCTTATCTGAAAAATAGTATCAGGCATGACATCTCTTCTAAGTTTGCTGTCTTCTCTTGCTTCCGGGTTCCTCAATGTGCCGATGTCAAAAGCCTGGGTGTCTTCCTCTCCACCACCTTCATCATTATAGGTCACAATATTATCCCGGACGTCATCCTTTGAAATGATCAGAGGTTCCTTTTTTCGTTGCCTCTTCAATGCAGCAAACAGCACGATTAGAGCTGTTGATGAGAGATGAAGTGATTCAATCAGTAAGATTCATGATTAGAGAGTATATACATAATTCTAGTGTATGTGAAATTTAGATGAACATCTGGAGACATGGGTAACTGTCCAATTAGAACAATAAAGGGAAACACTGCACCATTTAAAATAAAAACAGTAAAATTAAATTAAAGTAATAATTAAATAAATTAAAACATTAATTACCTTTCAAAGCCTGTTGATTTGGGGTATTAAAGATATTATTTGTGAATTACTGCATTTGTTCAACTAAGAATAACTGCATTCTTCTTCTTACTGAACATACATTTATCTCAACATTAAGAAAATAATTATTTAGTCATTTCTATGAGTAAAAATTAAGGGCATGTTTGTAAATGGTCGGTCATATAGATTCATATTAATGGACACTTTATATGTACATATATTTATTTTCCACATATGCACATATATATATATATATATAATGTGTCTAATGATTTTATTTTATTAAATATTGAGGCAACATTTATTTAAATTGCGTTAGTGGAATGGTTTCGAAATTTGTGGAAAATCTGAAATGCAAGTTTTAAGACCTCACTATAATATCCAAATTTCAAACCAAGTTAAATTTGCACTCATGCATCGGGCAGCTACAATTGGATTTTTCTTATTGAAACCATTCATAATTAATAAACTTACATTCAGATTTTGAAACTAAAATTATAATTTTGTTTAATTAATATATTATTCTATTTTTAAATTTGTGTATGTTTCCATGGATGTAATTAAGCATTTCCTCATATAGTCAAGTCACAGCTTTTCTCAGAGAAGTTGAAATAAATTTAATGCATATATTTGACAATCTTCTTTTCCTATTGCTTATACAATAAGATTCATTCTCTATATATGAACATTTATTTATGTGTGTGGAGTCTGCAAGTTAATATTGAGGTTTTCATTTGTCATTTTTTATGATGTGAATTAGGATCTCTCACTGAACTCAGAAATCACTATTTGGTTAGATTGGTTTTCCTTTATGTCTCCCTCCTAACTATTGCGCAAAGGGCAGGAGAGGTTAAAGATGTGCTCACACAACACAACATATACCCTGTGTGTTGGTTTTCATGTTCCAAGATTTGCATGAAAAACATTGTACCAAGAAAGTCATCTCCTTGACTCCTATAAAACGCTTTAAGAAAATTAAAAATCTTATGATTTCTGAATTATGAAATTGATATTAAAACTCAATCAATCATTTTATATATGCAAGAGAAAAATCAAAAACTAAATCAGAATATAATAAAAATATATTGTAAGAAAAAAATATGAAGAAAAATAATCAAATCTGGAAATTTTCTCACAAATTTATTTAAACAGGAAATTGAAAACTACATTTCACCTATTTTAAGAAGTCCAATATTTGCCAAAACTATTTCTGAGCCAGTCTTGATTATGCATGTTTGTAATTCCAGCAATTTAGAACCGAAAGGAGTAAGAATATTTGGATCTGTCCTGGGCTGCCTACTGAGATTTTGGCTCAAATGGTAGAAGAAAAAGGAGGTAAGAGCATGCATATTTCTTTAAAAATAACAAAACAATTTTCTGTTGCCTTTGTTGTACTCTGATTGAATTTTGCTATATTGAATTATTTTTCATTGAATGTTCAGCCTTGAACATGATGGGAATACAGCGTACCATTGTCTTAAATCTCCAGGTCAATTGCAAAGCTCAGATAAATTCCAATGAAAAAACAGATTGGGGACTTAACCTTCTTCAGGTTTTTCTGAGAGCTATTGAAAATGAATAAAACATTACTGTTTTAAAACATATAAAACTATAATCTTTCTTATTAAAGAAAAAATCTTAAATAGTTGAATATCCTCTAAGAATGAAGGCATGTACTAGAAATAGTGTTATTTTGCAATTTAAAATTGAATAAATGTACTTTTGTTTTCTAAATGTTGTAAATAGATAATAGATCACTAAACACATCTTATCTTCTCTAGAAATGAATGAATTTTACCTTACATGAATGGCTCTTTGAGTCATTAATATCTATTTTCCTTTCTGTTCTGCTAGGTAAAAAAAAATGTCTGCTTCATTTACTGGATAGAAATAAACATTTGATGTACACTAATATAATCAGGCTATTACATAGAAAATTGCATCAATATTTTCACTAATGTATAACTAGAATGTAGCATTTATTCATATTATGAATATTATATTCCTAAGTACAGGGTTATGTAAATAGTAAATCAAAAGAAATCATAGACCCTTTTTATAGCATTATCATTTTGACGGGTATTTTTAAACTTTAAATGATTTCATTAATTTTCTAAACAAACTTTTACTACTATGCATTTTATTCATACAGATTTTATTAGTTATTTTTGGTTTGTTTTACATATACTGATGTTAACCCTAGGGCCTTGCAATGCTAAAATGTGTTACCTCTGAGCTATACTCACAACATTCTTCTAAATTAAGATGGTACTGTAATTAAATCTCTAAGATTCATCATAGTGCCAGAGGGTCTCTAAGGCCAAAATTTACAAAATTCTTGCTGTAGGTTTCATTTCCACAATCAAGTTTCAAGCATCCCTAGACTGGACAAAATTTGTGTCTTAAGTGCAAAACCACTCTCATTTTTTTTCTAAAGAGCTGGATGATACTAAATGAAATAAATGTTCCACTCACTTTTGTCAAAGCCTTAGTGAAGTTCTACAAAGATGTCTGGCCAGAGGGATTTTATCCACAGAGCTTGGAAAGATTTATGGTGAAAATAAGCCAGCACACAAGAGCATTAGAATGTCAGCTTGGCAAAGTCTCCTGCCCTTAGTGCAAAAGTTTTGGATGAATATTTTATAGAAATAATTTTTGGAGTGGTTTTCAGTGAAACAACCATTTGATTCAATTAAATGTTGTATTGGTGAATGCTTAGATAAAATATATTCTTTCAGAAACACGATTTAATTTGAAAAATATTGAGTGGGGCATTTGTGATTACCCTCTCATAATGACATTATAAATAAAAGCTGAGGTTGTATGCGTGTGATTGTGTATATATATATACATATATGTATGTATCTTATGAAATTTCTCTGAGAAAAATATCTTAAGGTGTTTTCATCAATGCCTGATATATTTCTACATATTTTATTTTGTTAGGCAAAACATTTTTAAGGGTGAAAAACTCGTACTTTCAAGATTAGAATAGAGAGTTTTAAGGTAGAAAATTTGCATTAATGCATCAATAAATACATTTTAGAAATATCATTTGGAGGTGGGGAGACAGCTCAATAAATAACCAGCTTGCTTGACAAGAATGACACTCATAGTCCCGATTCCCACCAGACATGTGCAATGCCAGACAAGATGATAAAGTCCTGGAATTTTAATTATAGGAGTCTGAGGAGGAACCCAGAGCATCTCTAACCAGCGATGCGGTATATCAGTGAGCTTCAGGTCTTGTAATCTATCGAGTGTCAAAAACAAGGTGGAAATCAATAGATAAAGTCACCCAATGCTGATGTCAAGGCTCCACATATAACTATGTTTAGGTGTGACCTGGACAAGTACACAAAGCCATGCAAACACACAAGGAAAAAGATGCACCTGTTTTCTAGTCATTGCCTAGTTGAACAGATGTGATGGGATTAAATTAAGCCCTTAGAACTGTGGTCATATTACCTTCATGCTATAATTGTAACTTAAAGTTAGACAACTAGTCCTTTCTCTCAAAAACAAACAAGGGGAATATTCTTTTTACATTGAGAATAATTTTGTATAATGTTAAATATGTATGATTTCATATAAAATGCCTGGGGAATGGAGAAGAAGACCTTAGGGAGAGGAGGTTTGAGAGATGTGTATCTTACTGAGCAGGATGACGACACAAAGCAAAATTGCAATGAGCGCTCCTGTGCTCAGGCCAGCAGCAAGCATCAGGGCCTCTGCATTGCAGGACTGCATGTTTCCTTGGCTATCACATGCACACACACGGATAGTGAGTGTGCCAGTGCTGCTTTGAATAGGATAATCATTGTCAAAGATTAACACTGGCAGTAGATAGGTGTTCATTTTGGAGCGGCTGTACCCATCTTTTTGAGTTATGATTCCTGCTGTGTTATCTGAAAAAGAAAAAAAAAGAATGTTAGAAAAAAAATCATTGTATTCATTTCTTTCTCCCATTCATCTATCTTTTCCTCCTTCTCTGGTTCCTCCCCCACATTCTTCCACTCTGTAGTCTTGAGATGTGTTTTCCTGTAGCCTAGGCTAGTCTCAACTACCCTATCTAGAAAACGACCTTGAGATACTTGATGTTCCTGAGATCACTTCCAAGGTGTTGGAATGACAGAAGAGGATGCAACACCTTGCTTCATGTTCAATTTCAATTCTTCCTCCTAATAATTGACACTTTAGAGTTTTATACACATCTTTTACCTTTATTGTCTACAATGGTAAAGTTTGGGTTAAGTGGAAATTCTGGCACTGCCTCAAAGAAGAATTTGTGTCCTCTGGGAGGGTCATCTTTGTCCATGACACTTATTGTCTGAATCAACTGAAAACAAAACATAACCATTAGTTTTGTTCTGCAAAAACATAAACAGAGCTTAGTTTATCCAAGATCTTTTAAGTTGCTATAATTTGCTAGGGCAACGTTCTTATTTTTACATAATTAAAAATTTGACATAATTATCGTTTTCGGGAAAACCCACCAAAGGTGTTGTTTTTATGAATCTATTGCTTTCATCTAAGATAGCATTTAATCAATAATGAAAATTATCTCTGAAATAAAGTTTGGTAGTGTATTATTCAGGGACTGTTTTCCTTCCTGGTGACTTGAACATTGAAAATTGATTAATTCAATTTATAACGTTTTATCATTTTTCTAATGTCCTAATCTCTTGTACTTTTAATTTTCATGATTATGATATTATTTTATTATGAGAAAAATTTTAAAACAAGCCCCTCAAAAAACAAAATTAGGTATTAAAATATAGTAGAATTGAAATTTTACAATTACACAAAAAGTTAGATTAAGCCATACTTTTCTAAGTTACTTAATGCAGCAAAACATAAACAAGGAAACAATTTACAATTTAATATTAAAATATAAATATTTAATACATTTCAATGTTTATTAAAAATGTATGCTTAAGACATTAGCAAATATAACTCACAATCAGCCTATGTATAACTCTATGTGAGAACATTTGGACATGCTATAAATGTATTTATTTTTCTATAGTCATGTTAAAAAGAGTTTTTAAAGTCATATTTTAAGTATCATTGTGAGTGCTTTAGTAAGTATACATCAGAGAAATATAATATCAGTATAACAAAATTTCATACAAGCAAAGCATTGACTCCTGTCTTGCCAAAGGTATGTTTATAAAGTTTATAATAGCTTTATTTACCTGCCCAGATTTTGCATTTTCACAAACAAATGTTTCATAGTACATGGCAAATTCCGGAGCATGATCATTTATATCAAGAATTCTGATGAAGACAGGAATTTGGCTACTTTGTTTTGGGTTATCTGCAAGAAAACTTCGTGTCAATTTTCAATGTCATTTATAAAGGAAGCTTTAAAACCACAATGAGCATCAGTAATCAAGTAACTGATCAATCCCTGTATTCTTTAGCTCATTTGGATGGATGGCAAATATCTTTATTACTTGGTCCCAAAATAAAGCATAATAAAAAAGAAATTATAATTGCGTTTATTAAGGTAAATTTGACAATGTCTATAAGCTCTGTATGATTTTCATGAGGCTAGATGCAATTGAAATCCATTACTACTTGTAAATAAATATAAAACTTATTTAAAATAATTTGTTATCTTTTAATAACATTTTACATAAAGTACTAACACCATCTGATTAATTCTTTCATAGATATTACCACTTTTATAAATAATGTCACAAAAGAGTCTATTTTTTGTCTTTTATTTGCAACTATGGTGAAATAGGTTTAGAAGGATATACCTTCAACTTACTTATCTCTGTGGCTGTAATTGTGATGTTGTGCCAAGGGGATGATTCCCTGTCCAGTGGCTTCAGAGTGAAGATAGAGCCATTTTCTGAGTGAATACTGAAAACCCATTCCATATCAGTATGTCGGTCAACAGAGTATCTGACGGAAAAGAGACTTGTAAATTCAGACCTATCTGACAGCAAAGAGACTTGTAAATTCAGACCTATCTGAAATTACTTACACGGTTCTCTATTTCATGAATTTATAGGAGGAAATTCTCATATGATATAGCAAAAATATGAGTTGTAAAATGATGGCATCTTTTCGGCTCTTTCATCCCTATGAAAACAGTTTGAGGCTCTGACTGTTCCATTATGACCACCTTGTTGGTGAGTGTGTTTGGAGCCATTACTTATACTCCTGGGTAGTTGTGTAAACATTAAACAAAATACTAATTGTTTTTTGATTGATTTATTTTTATCATAACCAAGTATTAAAAATTACTGTAGTGAGGACAGGAAAATAAACAAGGGCAACAAAGCAAGAACTATCTAGCCATCACTGGGTGCACTGCTCACTTTTCTACGTGTCTCCTCAAAGGCACTTAAAAGAACTTTTGATCTGCTTTGCAAGTGCTGTATATTTTAGTGTCGTTACTTTTTGTTTGGTTGGTTGGTTTCACTTTGTAGTTTTATTCTCTTGTTTGTGTATTTGTTTTCAGACAGGGTTTCAAGTAGCTGGGAATGGCCGCTCATCAAGTAGCTCAGACTGTCTTTAACAACTTGTCTTCCCGCCTTCCTCTTAAAATTAATGATATTATTTTTTGAGGCATGTTTGTTGATATAGCCCAGGTTGACGTCCAATTTGGAGTTCTCCTACCTTCTCCTTAGCAACCCTGGTACTGACGACACAGAAAGACTACCCAGCAATAGTTCCTTTTTTTGTCATATGTAATGCATATATGCCCATGAATATTGTTATAGGAAATATACAATTTTATAGAAACAGAAAATTCAGTTTTTTAAGGATTACTTGTTTTTATTTCGTGCACATGTTAATGTGCTGCTGCACTCATGCTCAGCAATTGTGGAGGCAAGAAGTGGGGATTAGATGCTCTGGAACAGGATTACCGAAGATTGAGAACAACGTTGATGCTGGGAACGAAACCCAGGTTTTTTAGAGGAGCACTGCTTTTAATCATTAAAAAATCTCTTTAACATTGTAAATTCAATCTTGAATTTAATTTTGCCAGTTTAATTCAATGTATTAAAGTACTTGTTAAATTTACTTTGACAATAACTTACAATTATCTCAGTGTTTTTTGATATTGTCTCATTATAGTTTTTGCGTCTCTTAGAAAGTTGAACAGTTTCATCTGAGAGGAGAAAAGATTACAAAAAAGAGGCCTAATTGTTTATTTACTTTATTCATTTTGTTTTGTTTTAGTGTGGTTTTGAGACAGTCTCACTGAGCCCGGGGTTTTTTTTGAACTCCTTGCTTAGCTAAGGACAACCTTGAAATTCCTATTCCCCTTACTCTTATCTCCAAGTTCTAGAATTACAAGGATACCTCTGGACCTAGGAGATGCTCACTTCTCATAAATACACTAATTATCTCAGTCACCAGTATTATGACCTTCTGAAGGATGCGTGATAACATTATCTAAAACTGGTTGTTACTTTTTTTTTTCAAATTTTCTCTGACTTTCTTAAGTGCTGTTACAATTACTTGAAAGATAAAAACAAGGCAAAAACATTTCTATGAAGAATGACATATATATTACAATATATTCATGTTGAGTAAAGTGCAATCTACAACATTGTCTTGCAAATTTGTCTCTTCCTTGCTGGGAAAGTTCGGTAGTTAATCAATATTTGATCATGTTACGAAAGGTCTTATAACTTTTTTCACTGCCTGTAATGAAGGTCACAAAAGAAAAAAAAAACAGCTCTTTTGTTCCCAATAGCTTTTTCCTAGATATTAATATAAGGACTCTCTGGTGAAAGAAATAATAAATAATAATTCTAATATTATAAAAGTCACTAATTGACTCTCTTGTAGTTTATGGGAGATCTGAGTAGTTCTGAGCATACGCCAGACTGCTAATTCAGTTAAATCTTAATTGGCAATGCTTTACAGGTTATGAATTCATGGAGACTCACTTTGACAATGTAGAAGTATGCTCACACTTTTTATCATCAACAGTACAGACTTTCTGGTCTATATTTCAACATTGCCCTCAGTGAAAATGGTATCTCATGATTTATTAAAATTCAGAGATATTATTCATTTGCATACAATCTATATTCTACTTTCAACATAGAATTGGGACATTTTGAGTAACTAATTATTAATAAATAGAAGAATTAATGCTAATGAGAAGGAAAAATATGCTAAACACTTATCACAAAAATCATTTCTGTGTCCCTGAAATTGGTTTATAAAATCAATAGTGTTTTATTGATTTTCCTTCATTGAATTTTGAACAGTTATCTGAAACATACCACTGGCATAAACTTTCTCTGGAATCCTTAGTTCAGAGAAAGGAACCACTTAGATGGGTGACATAAAATCAGGAACATTACACAAAAACTCACCTGTAGAATCTGAGCTCAAATATGGTTTTCATTTCATTTTTTATAATAAAGCATTAAACACATTTACCTGTGTTTTTCCCCTAAGACATGCTATTTAGAGACTGCAGTCATACATAAGAAGACTAGTCGTTGTTTTGATGTGTAAAGTTCTTAGTCATATTATCATTGATTAACTCAGTGTAGCCAGCTACAGACTTACTTTCTTCTTTCTTAGTGATTCTTTCAAAAAATATGTTTTTCAGAACTATATAGTGAGAAAATTTTAATTGTTAGAATGGTTGCTGACTATATAATGAAGATACTAATAGTTTCAGAAGAAAATAATAAAAGTAATTTACAGAGATTAATAGTTTTGATTCCAGACCAGTGTTATTATTTGTGGATAGTGTCTATCCTAATGATTGCTATGTAGACCCCAAATGATCTTATAGTGGTGATCCTATGCTGTAACCACCTATGTCTCAGAATTAAAGTCTCTACCACCACATCTGGATAGATCTTTTTTTCACAACAGAAAAATAAAGAAGCCCTCTGTGTATTGATGTTCCCATGGATTCTTTGCACCTCAGTTTGGACTATGTATCTTTTACTAAACTTTAATTCAAATTCTTGCCAATAAATTTGTTTTGCTACTTACTTTTAATTTGAAGGCAACAGAATTTCTTCTAAAAAAAATCTTTGAACTTTAAAAATGCTGAACATAAAATAGGTGTGAATTGAGGCAAGATGTTCTTTCAAAATGCACAAAATTGTGAAATTATAAGTAACCTTTTAATTTGAGAGATTTCTAATAACTGATGAGGTGAAGCAGCGGTGGCAACAGCTGTTAACTGTGACAGTAAATTCATATGGCCAGTAGCATTTATATTGAAGCCAACCGGTTTGATAAACAGATTTTCTGGGTGGTAGATGAAAAATAGTGATAATTTCATCCTCTCTCTGGTGCTTCAACCATACTTCTTTAATCCTTGTTGACTTATTGCTAATTTTTCTTCCCACTTTCAAGAGGTGTCTAAAGATGATTTTATTACATTTCTTATTGTAATAGATTTTGGTGTATTCTCATCCTATTTCCAGGTACAGCTTTATTTGCTAGCAAGTTTGGTGATGTAATTAATAGAACCATAATTCTTGAGGAATTAAGTGAAACTGCAGCTCATCCCCTATACCCAAACATGAAGTTTGACAAGAACTGGAAACTTTAAAGTATACCAGGCATCATTCTATACAATGAAGAAAGGGTGAATCTTTTAAGCCAAAAACATCCCCTTAAAACTGAATCCTCAAGATGTTACCATATATATATACTCAAAAATTATAAATATTCATGAATAATGTATTACATACGTTGTAGTAATTTTTTTCTTATTTTCTGTGTAGCCCAGGTAGTTCTTGTACTCATAGAGATCCACCTGCCTATGCCTCCATAAAGTGTATTTTAATACAGAAAAATTATGAAAGTATTCAGAGATTAGAAATCATGATTAACAATGTAAATGAACTAATACTTAACTAATAGTTTCAGAATATAGCAGAAATCTAGGTTATTTTATTGAAAACATAATTTAATAGAAAGGTAAAAACAACACTGATAACTACTAGGTGGAGAATAATAAATTTTTATTTACTATAAAGCTTATTTAATCCAAAGAAATGTTTCTTAACTTCCTAATGCTGCAACACTTTAATGCAGTTCTTTATGTTGTGTTGACTTCAACTAACATATCATTTTCATTGCTACTTCATAAAGGTAATTTTGCTTTTGTTATGTATTGTAAGGTAAATATGTGTTTGGGTGATCTTAGGCGAGTCCTGCGAAAGAATGGTCCAAATCCAGAGGTTGAGAATCTCTGATCAAAGTAAATCTTTCAACTCAGAAAGTAAGGAATATAATCAAGTATAACTTTCCCTGGCTTCTCTCAGGTAGATGTAAGGTTTCAATTTACTGTACTTTTCTAATTGTTAATACCCACCAAAATAAATAAAAGAATGCAATTCAAACAACGTCTAAACCAACAAACTTTGATTGAAAGTGAAGGTAAGTTTTACATATTTTAATGTTTAAGAATGAAAATATCTTAAGATGCCTAATCATAAATGAATAAATATGCAAATTGTGATATTTTGAAATGGGAATTCTACTCAGAAAACTTTCTTAGGTTTCTACTATATTTCCCCAAGAGAACAGTGTTCAAGCTCATCATAATTTTGTATATATATATATATATATATATATATAAATTTATTTTGTAATGAATTCATTTTTTAAATGAATGCACAGTAGCTATATATTTTCCAAGAAATAGTTGCAATTTATATCCACTAATAAAAGGGAAGTAAATTTTGGTTAAGTATTTGGCTATGCTCAGATAAAGTATTAAAGGTGTGTTAAATACCTGTATCTTTGTAGGTCGCAAAGGAGATCAAAAAGATACTTCCTTTTCCAATAAAAAAAAAAGTAATTCCAACTAATAGGTTACTTAACTCCTCATCTGTTGAAGTAAGTAGCCCTTTAATGAGCATTTTTATAGACCCAAGGATAGTCACATCTTTCACCCATTTGGAGAGATCTATCCTCATATTTTTTACCCAGTTGTCTTCCTCACCAATTTTCCAATCAAGCATTTTCAAAGTATCTGACCAGCCAACCTATTCATTGGCTACAGCCCATGAACAATCACAAATTTCTGGTTATTTCTTCATTCAAACAAAATATATGAGCATGTCTGCTCCCAGAAATTCTGTGTACTGTAAGATTTCCCTTTGCCAGTGTCTTTCAGAGTTGTTCCAGGAAAGAACTCTAGCTGTACACGTACAGGCTTAACATGCAGAAGCATCAGTAAACTTCTTTGGTCAACCAATCATAGGCCACATCCCATGAGGCTCTAGGTGCATACTTGGCAGCAGACGCCATTGTAATGGGAGTAAAAAGCAAAGGCATTTGCACAGTTTCCTCATGTAACTTGCCTCTGCCTTTCGGAACTGCTCAGGTATTTATCATTTCCATTTGATAATGGATTGCAGCTGAGTACATACTACATCATAGCTTGGTGGACCCAACAATAGCTAGCTCACCATGGGAAGCTGAGATTGCATCGTAAATTGGTGACCCATTGTCAAATGTATACTGTCCAGTGAAGCCCAGTATCAGGCCATGAGCTCTCTCTCAAAGGGAAAACAGTCATTTACAGATCAAGGTGGAGCCTTATTTCAAAATTCCAATGGTCTCATTTATGATTCACATATAAGAGCCTGCCAAAGGCTCTAAACAACATCCTTATCTGTAAATGACACTTCACATTCCATCAAGTATGCTGGATAATATGATCTAAGTCATAGAGCAGCCTTCACAGAAGTCTGGACCTGTTGAAGAGCCTTTTCTTGTTCCAAGCTTACTTAAGGATCGTTAGTTGCTTTCTGGGTTGTTTGGTACGTTGGACACAGTAACATACTCAAGTGAGGAATGTGCTATCTACAGAATTTGAAAAGGCCTCCTTAATATTGTGCATCTTTCTTGATGGTTGGAAAAGCTAGGTACTATAGCCCATCCTTCACCTTAGAAGAAATATTTACTGTATATTCCACACCATTGGATTCCTAAAAGTTTCAATGTCAAAGCCTGACCCATGTGGGCTCATAGGCTCTGAAAAGGCAAGCATGAGACCTACTTGAAACTGTACAAGGTTCTCTAAGCATATGTTATGGCTGATATCTTGGTGTTTTTGTGAGACTCTCAACAGTAAGACTGGCTGAATCTCTGACTCTTTTGTCTTCTCTGTGGACACTTTCTCTATTGAATTACCTTGTTCAGTCTCAATATTAGAGCTTTTGCCTTGTTTTATTATATCTTGTATTAGAGTGTTTACCTGTAGTCTCTTGGAAGAGTGGATCTTGGGAAGAGGGAAGGTATGAGGAGGAACTGGGAGAAGTAGAAGCAAGGAAACAGTGGCCAGAATGTATGGTATGCGACAAGAATCTATTTTCTATAACAAAAGAAATCATTTGAATTTGGTTGGTTAGTTACGCAGCCTCTGATATATGTGTTACCAACTCCAGAGTGGTTGCTACTCTCTGTTCACTTGGTTGGTCAGCTATACAGTGGATCAGTGTACTATTTTATTGAAGTGACAGATTATCAGAATTTCTTCAAACTAACTTATGACACACGGGGAGATAGCTAATATATCCTTGAGGAAAAACTATAAAGGTATATAGTGAGCCCTGCCAATTGAAAGCAATTGCTTCTGGTGGTCTTTATGGCCAGGAACAGAGAGAAAAGCATTTGCTAAATCAATAGTTGTATATCATGTACCAGAAGATGTGTGAATCTGCTTAAGTTATAACACCACTTCTGGTACAGCAGCTACAATTGAAGTCACTACTTGACTGAGACTTTTATAGTCAACTGTCACTCTTTAAGATTAGTCTGTTTAATTCAGTGGCCAGACAGGAGAGGAAAAAGGAGATGTGGTAAGAACAAGCACCTTGCATCTTCCAAATCCCTGACCGAGGCACTGATTTCTGCTGTTCCTCCAGGGATGTGGTTGTCTTTGATTCACTATTTTTCCTGGTATGGGCATTTCAAAAGGCTTCCATTTAGTCTTTTGAAATACAATATTTCTCAGTTCATAGGTCAGGATCAAATATGGAAATCTGCCAACGTCTAAATACACAAATCCCAATTATACTTTATGGGACTGGCGAAATAATTACAGTGTTTGTTTAGATACCCTTTGGATCAACTGTGAATCAGACGTCACACGAAGCTCCATTAATTACCTTAACTCCAAGAGGCTTTGCAATTATCCTATGGGGCTCCAGGAATCAGCATTACTTCAAAACCAGTATCCAAAAACCCTCAGCAAATCTGACTATTTCCTTTTATCCAGTGCACAATTGTCTTTGTGAAAGGTCTCTCTAAGGAAGGACTGGAGAAAGGCTAACAGCAAAACTCCAGGTATTTTATCTAGATCCTTTCCCATGAGATCCTGGCCATCCCTTAATTCAAAGGATCCTGTGTCTGTAAAGTGGCTCCAGTCTGAAAATTCATTCACGGGAGACCACATTGGGGCGTGATCTCTCAGCAGCTATAGGCTGAAGGAGCGGAAGGAGCTCATGCAACACGAAAGTATATTCCTTCCCCACAATAGAGATAAGAAAGATTTTGTCCCGACTTCTTTGCTCATGTTCTCCCTCCTTCTGCTCCTCGTTGGGACCTTGGGAGCTCAGTCCAGTGCTCCAGTGTGGGTCTCTGTCTCTATCTCCATCAATCACCAGATGAAGGTTCTATGGTGATATGCAAGATATTCGTCAGTATTGCTATAGGTTAGGGTCATTTCAGGTTCCCTATCCTCAGCTGCCCAAGGAACTAACTGGGGACATCGCCTTGGGACCACGAGGGGTGCACCAACCCACTGAGACAGTGGGGCTGATCTATTGGGAACTCACCAAGGCCAGCTGGACTGTGACTGAAAAAGCATGGGATAAAACCGGACTCTCTGAACAGGGCGAACAATGAGGGCTGATGAGAAGCCAAGGACAATGGCACGGGGTTTTGATCCTACTTAATGTGCTGGCTTTGTGGGAGCCTAGCCAGTTTGGATGTTCACCTTCCTAGACATGGACGGAGGGGGGAGGACCTTGGACTTACCACAGGGCAGGGAACCCTGACTGCTCTTTGGACTGGAGAGGGAGGGGGAGAGAAGTAGGGGGAGGGGGAGAAGGGTGGGAGGAGGGGGAGGGAAATGGGAGGCTGGGAGGAGGCAGAAACTTGGGTTTTTTTTTTCCTTTTCTCAATAAAAAAAAAAAAAAAAAGATTTTGTCTTCCTCAAGATCCAGTAATAACATTTTGGGATATATATCCAAAGGATGCTCAATTGTGCCACAAGGACATGTGCTCAACTATGTTCATAGCAGCATTGTTTGTCATAGCCAGAACATGGAAACAGCCTAAATGTCCCTTTATTGAAGAATGGATAAGGAAAATGTGGCTTATTCACACAATGGAGTAATACACACCAGAAAAAATAACAACATCTTGAATTTTGAGGAAAATGGATGGAGCTAGAAAACATCATTTTGAGTGAGGTAACCCAGGTACAGAAATACAATTATCAGATGTACTCACTCATAGGTGTTTTTTTTTAAAAAACATAAAGCAAAGAAAACCAGCCTACAAATCACAATCCCAGAGAACCTAGACAACAATGAGGACACTAAGAGAAATTTATACAGATCTAATCTACATGGGTAGTAGAAAAAGACAAGATCTCCTGAGTAAATTGGGAGCATGGGGACCTTGGGGGAGGGTTGAGTGGGAGGGGAAAGGCAGGGATGGGAGCAGAGAAAAATGCAGAGCTCAATAAAAATCAATTTTAAAAAAGAAAGATTTTTGCCTGGAGCAAGGAGATCATTTGGGGTATCTCTTAGTCATCCCATGTCTTGTAATTATAGTAACTACAGCAACCTAATCCAATCAGAATCACAAAGAGCACAGATGCATCAGCACTGAAGTCATGGGTCACCTGTCAAAATAGATTCAAGACTTCCTGAGGTGTTGAGAAAAAAGGAAATACAGAATGGGTAGTAGGGGAAGAGAGAAATACATACAAGCTAAGATTACATGACCAATTACAGAAACAAGGATTACAACTGACATCATGTTTATGTTACATTTTATTAAGAATGTGTTAATGGAGTTTTTTAGCAATATTTTGTTTTCTATAATGTAGCATCAATTTAAAGAAATGTAAGCGGTTATCACATGATATTGTGACACTAAAAGAGAGTCCTTCAAGAGACATTTCCAACTATTATAAATTTATAATACATTTGTGGGTGTATATGCATGTTACATGATGTTAGAAATAATTGTGACTCTGTTAAATATAGAATGTTCTTGAAGTTGTACATGACATAGTTATATCATATAAGAATAAAATATGACCTGGTTTTTATTAAGTGTGAAGTAAGATAGTATGATTTTGTGTCAATTAGACAAGGGGTGGATTGGGATGGCTAATATAGGTTGTCAATATTAACTAACGCGGAAAGTAGTTGCATACACCCATGAGGGATTTTTCTTAATTAGATCATTTGAATTGAAAAGTTGCCCCTCTAATTTGGGCCACACTTTTTGGTGGCTGCCTAAATAAACGAGGTGGAAAAAGAAAGCTTTAATTCTTTGTCTGATTTCCCTCCCTCTTCACTGCCAAGTCAATTTCTTCAGTAGAATTAGAGCCTCCTTCTTCGGAATTCCCGTGTATACAGAAGAACAGCTGAGACATCTAGCCTTGTGGACTGAACAACTATTGGATTCTTGGACCTTTCTTTAATTTGAAGTAATTTTTGGCTTAGCTGATCCACAGCCTATAAGTAAATTGACCCTCCATCTATCTGTCTGTCTCTATGTCTGTCTGTCTTTCTCTCTCTCTTTATCTCTTTCAATTTATTTATTTATCTATCTAACTATGTATTTATTCATTCTGCTAATTCTCATACTCTGATGACCCTGAGTAATATAGAAGATAAACACATATACAGTAAAATAATATACATGAATAAAGAATTTCAATAACTAGTTAGAATGGTACTTATATGTATCTCATATCATCATATCTTCTATATCATCCTACACATATCAGACATTATTACCCATCTGCATAAATCATTAACTAACACTCAAGTATATTTACACATTTTTTAATCATCAGGCCTTTTAATCATAGTAAATATTTCTGAAACATCATATACTGTTCGGAGCAGTGAGAACCCAGATCCTGAATTTCTTGTAAGCAACTTGTTTTTCCCTGATCTGAGTGCCTACAGCTGCTCTGAGCACCAAGACCTTCAGGAGTTCCTGATGGCAGGAGAGTGGTTTCTGGTGGGTTTGGCTGGGGCGTGGCTATCCCTATATAAGCTGCCCCTGGACACAATAAAGGGGACATTCTTGGGGAAATCAAGGATGACCCGTGTCTCTGTTTCTCTGTCTGTGTGTGTCTGTGTATTTTAACCCCCAGCCCCTTGCCCAAAGCTCGCAAACTGGTGGGTAAGAGCGCATCGAGTGCAGTCACGGGGACGCGGTGCACCGCAATATACATTCTGATTACACACACACACACAAAACATCTTTTAAAAGAAATTTAAAAATACTTTGATGCATAAGCATGTATTACATAGGATACCTTATACAGCATACTGTACAAATATGTACTAAAGGGACAAAAGGCATTAAGCCAAATACCTGCATAATGGACTAGGAAGGAAACACAGTGGGTAAAGTGTTGATAGGAGAAAGATGTAGTACATTTATGCAATCGAGTATTACTTAGCTGTCAAAATTACATCATGAAATTTGCAAGCAAATGACTGCTCTAGAAAAAAAATCATATTGAGTGACGCAATCCTGACCTAGAAAGATATATGGTATGTCTTCATTTACGAGTATGTATTAGCTATTAACTAATTGATAACCAATATATAAACCGAGATGGTAGCTATAAAAGAAGGATCAAGTGGGGATTTACTCATCTTTTGTGGGAGTGGGAAATAGAATAAATTTTTTGGGTGGACTTGGAGTGAGAATCAGGTGGGGAGGGAGAAGAGAGATAGGATCTAGGGGGAGAATGTGGGATAAATGGCTGGAACTGAAGGACATTTGAGGGATGATATGAAAACTCGGTGTAGTAGAATCTTTCTAAAATAAATGAAGGCGATCGTAATGACATTTCCTAATATTGGATGGCAGAATCTCAACTGGCCATCCCTTGTCAATAAATGAGGCTTCCATAAATGGGTCTGGATTTCATTCAATCAAGTTGTTGAAAATAGGGGTCCTATGGAAATACCCAAACAACTAGGATATTGCTAAGACAGTGTTTTGCTCTCTGCATAGTGGGGCTCTACTATGAAGAATAATCACCACACAACTCATTGTACATGGAGAAAAAGTAGAGCTGGAGCCTACATGAAGACTTAACCCCTTTGTTCTAGTGTTTTTAGTAGAAGAACTTACTCTGCACACTACCACAAGAGAAATGTCAACACCAACATAGTCACAACAACCTTCGAAATAAAATCTCTCCTGCCTAAAAATCATGCTAGGGATATGAGAACAGAGCTCAAGCAGGTAACCAAACAATGCCTTACTTTACTTATCTTTTAGATGGAACTTATACATGACATTGCTAAGGAAAGTAATTAGAGAGTAGAAAGCCCAGAAACTTAGAATACTGATCTAAAATATAGTATCAATAAAATGGCTTCCATTGATATTATGCTACACTGATAGAGCGGTTTATAATTCAGTCATCATCAGAGAAGGCTCATCAACAGCAAATGGAAACAGATGCAGAGACCCAGAACATTACACACATAAACAGAGTGTAAATGGGATGTCTCCATCAGATCTTTCCTTTCAGAGTTCAGGAAGCCCTGTTGAAAAGGAGGCAGAAAGAATGTAGGCGCCTGACGGATACCGAAAGAAAGAGGCCCTCAGAGTCAACTAAACAAGATGCATCTGAGCTCATAGACCGAAATAAATCTCTTTACATATTTCTTAGTGGATAGTTCATAAGAATTATTTAAATTTTATAACACTCCTCTTTAAGATGTGAAAATACTAGTCAAGTTTGGAAAATATTGTACTTACTAATTGCTAATACTTTTATCTTTCCTCTTGCTTTACACTTATCTTTTTTAAAGAAGACTTTATGTGGATATGTGAACATAATTAATAAAGCTGTCCTTCAAAATTTCAATATGTAGAAGTTTTATTGTCTATTTAAACAGAGTATATTTATAGAAATATCTACAAAAGGTTACTATAGGGCTTTTATTCTGGATATTTGCTTCTATATTTTATATATATGTATATATATTTATGTGTATATATTCATATATATGTAGTAGGTTGTTAGATATTCAGCTACTTTTTAAACCCTTGTAATTTAAATGATCACATTAACAGTTAAAAGATTAAAATCTGTGGTTTAGTCTGAAATTGACATCCTGTCTCTATTTTTAGAAATTAGTTTTTCTGCCATTGTATAATTATTCACAATGCTCAGACACTCAGCATTGTTACTCTCGGTAAGGTACTTAATATAATAGCATCTACCTCTTGGGCTTGTAAGACTCAAGTTGTTTCCCCTGCCTGGAGCAAGCAGAAGAGGGCAAAAGTTAGACTTGATTTTTGGCATGTGTGTATTGCAGGGATTCCCCATACACAATTATACAGCTCAAGTTTTTATGTAACTCTTAAAGTGGATTGCATGTTTAACAAATACATGTTTTTCAGGTACTTACTTTATTATGTTGTTCATAGAGTCCGGGTCATAGGCTGTGACTTGTCCAATGATGCTTCCCTCCTTCACGTCTTCATCCACTTCCATTAAGTAAGAGAGCTTGCTGAATACAGGGGGTTCATCTACATCTTCCACAGATATCTTCACCATTGCCGAGTCTTTGAAGGGTCCGAGGTGTAAGAAGCGAGGATCTGGGTGGGTATTACTTGCATCCACTCTTATAGTGTATAACATTTTCTTTTCAAAATCTAAATTCTGAGTTTAAAAGAGTAAGAAATGTTAGGATGTATTGGAAGACATAGTAATCATTGAATAAATGAATGTTTAATAATATTTTAACATACTAAAGTCCACTATGGCTAAATAACTACCCCAACTTTATCTTAATAGTTCTATCCAGTCAAATAGCATATTTATTTTATGATTATACAATACAGCTATCATGGAATGAATAGTAGAATTGACAGTCATTGTGTAATTCATTTTACTTTTCATAGGCATAGCTAAATAAAGTATTATCTAACTAAATCCTGATTAAATATCATCATTACAAAAGTTAAATATCAGAAGATTAACTAAAATTAAATATAGAATAAGTTTTATATTTTGTCAATTTGAATATTTGTGGAAAGAAATACATAAAAGAAAGAGCGCAAAGTAGAAATGATTAATATTGGCTGTATTAGTCTTTACATGGTTTGACGTCATTCTCAAGTATCCCATCAAAGCTCAATAAATAAATATAAATCAGAACATCTTGCATAGTACCCTCTGATACTTTGACTGCTAATTCTCAGGTAGGAAGGAGTCTTCAAGGTCAATTCTAGCTCTTAGCTCTTCTTCTTGTTTCACTCATTTTACATAAGCCATCACATTTACAAAAGATACAAGAAATTCATGATGTAACAGTGATGATTGCTCATCTCATAGAGAAATACAAAGCAAATGCCCTGTGTTTACTCTGCATCAGATTCTTGTCTGACACAATACAATCATTTGATAACGAGTAGCAACACAACCATCAGGAATGATGTGTCTTTGACTTGAAGTAAAATCAGTTTTCCTACTTTCTACAAATGATGGACAAGACATAAAAGATGATGATAGATCCATGGTTGTTTTCTTGGTACTGAAAAGCAAAAATAAACTGAAAAGCACTTAGTGAAAATAGGAAGACAGCCAAAAGAAACCTGTTTGACAGTTATGATCCCTTCCTGGGTATCTTTGTCAGTGATCACGTCAAACATGTCTGATCCTTCTCCTTCTGAAATACTGTATTCCAGCTCAGCATTCTCCCCGGTGTCCAGGTCATTGGCTTTGATCCTTCCAAGATGAGTTCCAAGGGGTGCAGACTCCAGAGAATTAAATTGATAAGTACCTGTAAATTGAATCACAGCTGCCTTGACTTTCACCTTCAGATGACAAAAATTTTCTGTTTCCCTCCAAGTAAAGAGATTTAAATTGAGAGACATTTCTATCTTTTGATTTGATTTGATTTTAAATCTGTCAAACATTAAAGATTTGTGGAGTGCAAAAATAGCATGTAGAAGCTAAACTTTCTTGGTTTATAAGTGAGAAATATAATATCCAGAATGATTAAAACAATGTACAGAGTTACTTAAACAGTACACAAATTCTTGATTTAATTACCTAGAACATCTGACTTACAGTCATGAAAAACAATTGTTTGTTATCTGATTATGATTCCAAATATTGTCACCTCACATTTTATGCACACAGAATAAAAAAATGAATGTTCAGTCTTTTGAATAGTCCATATTTTCCCAGTAATTTTTGAGCAGCAATGTTTTTTATTGTGGTTGCTGTGCTTATATATTTAAATTTAATGTCTTTAAGTAGTACATGTTTAATGTTTACAAACACAACTACACATCACATTTGATCTTCTGTTTTGGCAAGTATCTTCTTTACAGACTGTCTATAAATGTGTAAATATGGAAATTGAAAATAAAGAAATATCCTTAAATATGGGTGCTAGGTATTTTATAAACTCAAGGGTTACATATTGTAAACTATTTAGTCCTTTTAAAGAAGTAACTTGTATAAATTATTTCCAGTGGACAGCCAAATGAAATTATCTTGCTGAGCTATGAAAAGGATAATATGGAATTCAGACTCTCTGACATTGAAGACTAATACCATTCCAGGGATTTCTGGTTAGGATCAGAAGGTTTAATCTCACTGTTGGATTCTATATTCACTTCCCTAAACTTTAATATCAAGTCCAAGGGAGTAAAACAAGGAAATGACAATGAATTCACAAATTTATCATGAAGAATTTGTGCTACTGTGTCACTATGTCTGTTGTCCATTCAATTCATGACCCAGCCCTCACCATTTTATCATAATTATAGTGGACACAGTCCTTCTGTTATTATCCCAGCAGATGACAAAACTGCATTGTGGTAACTTATCCAATTATACACTATGTTTATATTTAAAAATTAAGAATGGAATGTTTCTGTGACAAATGGAAAGGAATTTACTGCTCTTTAAGTTTCAGTGAATTAAATAACACTAAAATTTAACAAGTTACATACTAGATGATCTCAATAGTAGTAAGATATTAGCATAACCTAGTTTCCATGACTTTTTAAGTAAACCAAAAGAATATCAAAATGCTGCCAATTTAGCCCACATGCATTGCTTTAAATATAGATCCTGTTTTTAGAGATGATGAAACATCCAATCTGTGTTTTAAAATTCATTTAATAAAGGCTCATAATGCTTGTTTATAAATTAGCTAAGAGTTGTGAACAGTGTATACTTTGGATGTAAACAGGCAGACTTTTACGCCCACCTTTGTACCCAGGCTCCTCAGAAGGGAGGGATAGCAATTGTGACAGTGAGAACATGAGCCTGCAAAGTCAGCTCACTCCTAAAAAGCTAACAAACATTAACTGCACAAGAAAGAAGTATTGGTTTTGTAATGTTTTCTTCCAGGTACTTATCAATTTAATTCTCTTGGGGATACATATCATCACTTTTAGTTTTAGGAAATTTTAACTTTTTTTCTTGTTAGGAGGTATGCATTTATTTGCTCCCGCCAAAGGGAAAAGCAATGCGGACATTTAGTTCTGCTGTGATGGTGTGTTTAAGAACATTTCCAGCCTGCCTTACTCTGTGGAAACCGAGGAGGGTTGTTGTTGACGTCCGTGAGGGTGATGTTCACTGTGGTTGTTCCAGAAAGGCCTCCCATCTGGCCGCCCATGTCCTTGGCCTGAATAACCACCTGATATTGCTCTCTCTTTTCTCTGCTCATGTCTGGTAAAGCAGTTTTTATTATGCCTTTAAAAAAAGTGGAAAATTAAAACATAGACTTTTAAAATCAAGTTATACTTTTCAATATCCATTTTACCAAAGAGAAAATGGGAGTGTCCACAATTAATTTAAGGTACTTCACAAAACAGGAAACATTCCATTTTGTGTGTTTTCTATTTTAAATAGTCTACTTTGCTTAATTTTTATCATAACAGTCTTTAAGTTTTGAGTATTTCCTTATTCTACAAAGTAATCTCTGTGAAATCTTGTAGTCTCCCACATTTAAACCCAATGAATAATAGATAAAAGAGCTAAACAATCAAATAAAGAGCTAAGCAATCAAATAGGTTGTGTTAATATAAGGATATTTTATTTCATTTCCATAAAATAACTGTAGGAAGCAGCTATACAAAACTGTTTGGATAGGTTTTAAAAGAGAAAACTGAAGTATGACTAAAAAAAGCCCAGAGACAGATACTGGTGTTCAACCTGAAGATCAGAAAAGCTAAACAGTCAGGCCCTGGCTCTTACCTCCACTTCAGTCCAAAACAGCAATTCTGCCTCCAGGAATCTCAGAATGATACCGTGTCTGAGAACTGTCTCATCCCATCTTCTATTTATCTCTAGGGCTGGGATTAAAGGTGTGCACCATGACCACCTGGATTCTATGGCAATCTAGTCTGGCTACTGGAATTAAAGGCACGTGTTACCACTGCCTGATCTATAAGGCTGACCAGTAGGGCTTTTATACTCTCTGATCTTCAGGCAAGCTTTATTTATTAAAATACAAAAACAATACAGAAAACACCCCCAAAGAAATTGTGCTTCTATATATAAGATGGAATTGACTAAGACTTTGATGTATTTACCTGACTCTGGGTCCACTGAAAAGTATGGCTGCCCTTGCAGTATGCTGTAGACCACTTTAGCACTGTTCCCATAGTTGGCATCGTCCGCATCAGTGGCAGTCACTTGGATGACAGATGTGCCTGTACCCAACCCCAACCCAAGCAGAAGTAGGTCAATTCTTCTAAATTTTATACTATTTTATAAGCAATTTTCTTACTCACTATTTTCTTCAGTAAAAAGAAATCCTGGATCTACTCTTCACCACACAAGTTTTGTAAATATATGTTGTATTTTTATCACAGAGATTAATACATTCTAAAGAATTAAAACAAATGTTTAATTGAATATTATGATAAGGAAAATTCTTACTAAATACAATGAACATTTAATTTTCTCTTAGCATATGTGTTGCTAAATGATAAGGCACAAGGAAAAATTTGAGATTTTTTAAAGCTCCTGTCTATGTTAATTGTGATTATAAACATATCAAAATATAGAGAGGTCTTGCTATGAAGAAGGAAGCAAACAAACCAGGTGTATTGCAAAATGTAGCTGAATCAGGTCAGAAAGCTTGAGAATTAACATCAGAAATAATCCCATACATCAGTGAAAAAAAGAAAAGAAAAGAAAAACGAAGTGAACTATAATTTTTCTTTGTAGAAGATAATTATTAAACAAATATTTACTGTCCATAGTATCAAATATTTACTAAGACTTGCAAATCCATAAATAGAGCTGGGCGGTGGTGGCGCACGCCTTTAATCCCAGCACTCGGGAGGCAGAGGCAGTCTGGTCTACGAGTGCTAGTTCCAGGACAGGAACAAAAAGCTATGGAGAAACCCTGTCTCGAAAATCCAAAATAAATAAATAAATAAATAAATAAATAAATAAATAAATAAATGAATGAATGAATCCATAAATAGTGAGTAATATTATTAAACTTGCTCAAACGTTAACTTATAAAATTTATATTTCTTTTGTTACCAATTTTATTTCCTACTACAATGAAAATAATTTAAGCCTTTAAATTATAAAGCTAAAGACAATCTCCAATCTAATTTTTACACATTTCAAAATTTTTGTGAAATTATTTGTTTTATTTCCTTTGTTCTTCTTTTGGAGACCATAGGAAACAGACCAAGTGTATTTAGGCTTGGTTAAATACGTGGATTATTGAAATGACACATGCCTGTATAGACCTTTAACAAGGAATGCTCACCTGTTCTCTTCCATACTCCTTCACAATAATTAACTTGCAAATCAATGGGGCTAATACTCTTTTTTCTAAGCATTTATGTTGGGGGACTCAAAAGGGAGCAAGATGATTTCATACAGTACAGTGTGAACAAAAGCAGTCATTTAATTAGATGTGGGAATAGTAAGTCTTCATATGTTAGGCTTAAGTTTTGTTTTTTTTTCTCCTTTGAATTCCAATGAGATTGAAAATTCAGTATGCTGTTCAAATATTAAGGCAGGATCCCAAGCAAAATGTCTGTAAACAAGCCATAATCTTTCCATAGGATTATTAAAGTAGACTTAGCAGAGTGCCAGCAAGTCCTTTGTATTAAAAGTTAATCCTCATGGCAAATGGAGGCCATATGCCTTTGGGCCATATATCACAGACCCAGTAAGAGACAAGAAGGAAATTAAAACTAGCTAGTCCAAATAAAGATTACTAATTGTAAGTGATTTTCCCAACAAGCTACTTAGGGGTACTTGTTGAATTCATAGGCACTGAGCATTTTAAAGATGGCCTAAATTATTTCAGCAAAGAATGAGAATTTGCGTTAGTTTCAAAACTAACTACCAAGGAATGCTAGGTTGGATAGGTCTTTTAGAATATAAATTGGACCATATCTAGGATTTATAAAAGATATATTATTTGAAAAAATAATCTATTTGAATAAATGAAAAAGTACATTTTTTACACTAAACATTAAAATATTTGGTAGAGGAGTATTTTCTTTTTATTTTATTTATTTTTATGTTTATGTGTATGAGAGTTTGCATGGATATTTTTATTTGTCTGATTTCCTGGGAAGGCAGGAAAGAGCATTTGAAGTCCTGGGACTGGAGTTACCGACAGTGACAAGCCACTGTATGAGTTCTGAGGATCAAGCCTGCCTCCCTCCCCAGACCCAAAAGGAGTCCACGCCCTCTATCCATGAGCCATTCTTCCTTTGTTTTAAATGGAAATAAAGACTGAACACATGGTACTAATGTATTGAGGACTCTCTCTCTCTGTGTTTAAAAACAATTAATGGAAAAGAGAACCATGAATTCAAAAAACATCAAAGAGGGCATTATATGAGACTTTTTAAATAAGAAACAAGAAGTAGAAAGTTATGTAATTATGCTATAATCTTAAAAGATAAAAGAATAAAAAAGAAGTAATGCTACAAGAATTTAAAGTACACAAAATTATATATAGTTCTGATCAAATTTTCTAGTTATCAATATTGAAGAAAATCCATGTACTCATACATTATGTAAGTGTCTTATGATTCAAAAGACTCCTGTCTTTCTATATAAATTTATTTAACATTATAAGAATGCAAAGTAGGAGAGATGTTAGAATATCAGTTTCTTCAAATAGGTGAGCTACACAAGATCAAACTTCTTCCCAAACTCTTGATTCCTCTGCATACATTAACTATCTCATTAAAAAGCACACAGGCTACACTCTCAGTATAGAGGTAAACAAGATTGATTTTTGCTAATGGGCGTTTTATTATAATATTATATAAGTAGAGAAAATACTCAAATGATTAATGCTAAATATAAAAAAATATTTCTTAGATATTTAATCAGCATTATTTCAGCAATATTTCAAGACAATATTCATCTTTTTTATATAATGTAGCTATTATACATTGATAGAATTAAATGTATTGACACACATAAGAGTAGGAATTTGATATACTAATGAGTAGTGTTTAAAATTGGGACAATCATAGAACTGTGGGAATTACTGTCTCCGATTGGCTTTTAAAGGCAAATAGATGAAAATACACAGAGACAGCAAACATCTGTGACTCTTAACATGTTTCTACAGATTATTTGATCTTCATTCAGTTGTTAAATTCTTCTGAATTCTGAATTCCTAATTAGCAGATGGATTGCAAATTTCTATTTCTCATATTTATAGAATGAGGCTGCTTTGGTGATTCACTGAGACAGTTATGTGGAAGCAGTTTGTCAAATGCAACAGTTCTCAAAGAACTGGTGACACAGATAATCGTCCCCCTTCAGGCAGCAATGCATTCTGCAGGACAGCTAGTCAAAACAACAAAGCAGGTGTTGATTCCCCTGGACTCAAACATCTGCCCTCAGTAAATTATAATCAAAGGAGACATTGCTATATTAACAATTGGAAAGGAGTTGCTTGACTAAGTTTCAAGATATAGCTCTAATTTCGAAAGGACACAATAGCCACATGTCTGTAAATTTCGTAGTAAAAATGTACTACAGCAAACATGGGTTAGTAGATACCTACCTACACCAGACATCTCAGGAACAGTGGCAGTGTACAAATCTTTTGTGAATTTTGGCTCATTGTCATTGATATCATGGATTTTAATGATAAATTCAGATTCCGGCTCCACTTGCCGCCCAGTCTTTCTGTCTATAGCCTTGGCACGAAGAATGTACAGGGATTTTTCTTCTCTGTCTAACTTCTTTGCAGCATGAATGTCTCCTGTATTTTCATCTATAACAAACAGATTGCCAGCCCCATCGCCTGTCAAGATGTATTTTAAATTTCCATCTCCTTTATCTTGGTCAGTGTGAAGCTTCAAAGAATAGAAAAGAAAAATTCCATAAATATATGGGTGGACATTACAGTGAAAACAATGTGATATGCACTAATTTCTCCCCATATTGTATTATGTCAATCATGATCTGAATAAGTATCTCATATTAAAGGGAAAGTAAACATCTCAGATTTTGTTATTCTTAAAATATTACACAATTATAGTCACCATAATTGGATGAACTTCTACTATAAATAGTACTTAAATTCTTTCAAAACATAGTAGTTAAAATATACTTCTGAGAAGAATATTACCAAAATGTAAACCTCTATTTACTACAAGAGAGAAAAATATATTCTTCTCCATTTTGTGCTTGAAATATCAATGTGAGTTACATTTTAAGCAAATGAACTCAAAAATATGCCATGAGGCACTTATCATTTATTCTATGATTACTGTAGAATTAATTCTTTACTTTTTAGCTAGTGTTGTCCTTTGGTGGCATAAGCCTGTGTATGTCTCTATGTTTATGGAATTCAGTCAGAAAGATGAACAACTTTAAATGTTCAATCATTTGCAGTATGACTTTTAAAAAGTGCTTTTCCACTATCACGTTCTCATACGTGAGAAAAGATCTTCATTTTAAATTGTATAAACTTCAAGCAATACAAAACAAGTAGTGATATCTTTTTGGCTAAGTCATTTCTTAAAGAAAAAAAAAAGATTAGTTCTAACTAATGTTTATTGGGTAAAGATAACTTCTTAATAAAAGCAATCTCATGGAGGAAATTCACCTGTAAAACAATGTCTAAATTAACCTCAGATGAATCCAAGATACCACAATAATGTTGATAGATTAAAAAAAACCATTATGAATATATAGACAATCAACTTCTGAGAATTTAAAATAAATGGACTAAATAATAACACCCTTTCTGAATTGAATGAAACCTTAGTTTAGGCAACAATTTTGGCTAATATGTTAAATGGAAATAATTTTATCCTTCTATATTGGTAGAACATCATGATTTAACAAGTTTTTGGTTTTGAATGATTAAATAAAAATATTTTATGAATTGATCCCTCACAATTTATTTTTCTGCGGTGAAAAATAGAGAAGAGAGTGGATGTGAGATTATATGATATTGACCCCAGGGTACAATTTCAGCTTGGCAGAGGCATAAGCAGTAATATGCTATATATAATGAGAACAATAAATCTAAATATGTTTTGTTTAAATTACAAAGGATCACATTTCAAATATAATGGGAGTCTGAACTGGCCCCACCCCTCTATTTTATTTTCCCACATGGACCTTAGTCATTTGTATTTTGAGGGAAATGTATTTCACCTCCATTTCTAATACTTCAAAATGAATTGTCATATAAAGCACTTCAGTCCTTAATCAAACAATGGTCATATACTAAGAATGAAAAAATATAGAGTCAACAAATGAGTATATTTAATGGGGTTACACACAGGAGCATCAAAAGATGGTTGATTAAGAAACACATGTGATTCAAGCACCCACATTACAAAAGCTTATGCCATCATGAGTGACATTTTGTCTCTGGAGCTACATGTACACTGCTTCTGTTAATGTAATCTTGGGTAGGAATGTTGTGACTCCTTTTTTTCAGAAGCTTCTCCAACGCTTTAAGTTTCCTTTACCTTTGAGTATTAGGTGCTCTAACCCTTTCTTCAGGAAGGAACATTTCAATTAAGAGGACTCTAAGAAAGACATGGCTAGAAACCAATTATGAGTGAGTACATCCCATGTTCATCTTTTTGGGTCTGGGATACCTCACTCAGGATAGTGTTTTCTATTTCCATCCATTTGCACGCAAAATTCGAGAAGTCATTGTTTTTTACCAAAGCGTAGTACTCTAATGTGTAGATATTCCACACTTTCTTCATCCATTCTTCCATTGAAGGGCATCTAGGTTGTTTCCAGGTTCTGGCTATTACAAATAATACTGCTATGAACATAGTTGAACAAATGCTTTTGTCATATGATAGGGCATCTCTTGGGTATATTCCCAAGAGTGGTATTGCTGGGTCCAGGAGTAGGTTGATCCCGAATTTCCTGAGAAACCGAAACACTGACTTCCATAGAAGTTGCACAAGATTGCATTCCCACCAGCAATGGATGAGGGAACACCTTCCTCCACAACCTCTCCAGCAGAGGCAATCCTTGGTGTTTTTGACCTTAGCCATTCTGACAGGTGTAAGATGATATCTCAAAGTTGTTTTGATTTGCATTTCCCTGATTGCTAAGGAAGTTGAGCACGACCTTAAGTGTCTTTTGGCCATTTGAACTTCTTCTGTTGAGAATTCTCTGTTCAGTTCAGTGCCCCATTTTTTAATTGGGTTAATTAGCATTTTAAAGTCTAGCTTCCTGAGTTCTCTATATATTTTGGAGATCAGACCTTTGTCTGTTGCGGGGTTGGTGAAGATCTTCTCCCAGTCAGTAGGTTGCCTTTGTGTCTTAGTGACAGTGTCCTTTGCTTTACAGAAGCTTCTCAGTTTAAGTAGGTCCCATTTATTCAATGTTGCCCTTAATGTCTGTGCTTCTGGGGCTATACATAGGAAGCGATCTCCTGTGCCCATCTGTTGTAGGGTATTTCCCACTTTCTCTTCTATCATTTTCAAAAAAAAAAAAAAAAGAAAGGCATACATAGATGTAATATACTTGGGAAGGAGATAAAGACAAGTTCTACTGAGTAATTTGGGAGCATGAAGACCATTGGAGAGGGTATAATGGAAGAGCATGGGGGAAGATAAAAATATATAGCTCAATAACAACAATTAAAAAAAAATATACAAAGACTTTTATTTATACTTGTGCCAGAGAGAATTCTCAGCACAGCAAGGAATGTCTGGAATCCTTCATTGAATTTCAAACCCCTCTCATAGTCACTTTATTCAGGATTGTTTGAGTAACTAAAGTTAAGCATGAGCTTAATGCTTCATAAGCTGTCAGATTAATTCATATCTTGTTTATAAGAATGCAATTAGTTTAATTTATTACTATTGGGAATGGTTGTAGATGTTGAATTTTTAATAAAAAATTTTTGGGAGATTAAAAACTGACACTTAGAGATGGCAACAAATTACTTATTTATTTATTGTTTGTTTATATTCTGCCAAATAAGATTCTTCACATCAACACTCCTCAAAGAGGAGTTTATAGCAAAATTTCTCCTCATTCTCTAGCCTCATTAAAAAAAATGAGTTCCTTTGTACTCACAGAGCAGGTTGAGGATGGGAGGATGGGAGGAAGTGGAAACAGGGATAGGAATGCAAAATTTATAAAAGATAAGTTTTTAAAAATAAGGTAAAAAAGAAATAAGAAAAATAATAATTAAAAATGTGTGCTGTTTCTACACATTTTGCTATAAACTCCTCTTTGAGGAGTGTTGATATAGAGAATCTTATTTGGCAGAAAATAAACGAACAATCAAATAAATAAGTAATTTGTTTGTAGAACCTTTATCTCGTGATGGATGGAGATAGAGACAGAGACCCACACTGGAGCACTGGACTGAGCTCCCAAGGTCCCAATGAGGAGCAGAAGGAGGGAGAACATGAGCAAAGAAGTCAGGACCACGAGGGGTGCACCCACCCACTGAGACAGTGGAGCTGATCTATTGGGAGCTCACCAAGGCCAGCTGGACTGTGACTGAAAAAGCATGGGATAAAACCGGACTCTCTGAACATGGCGAACAATGAGGGCTGATGAGAAGCCAAGGAAAATGGCACGGGGTTTTGATCTTACTTCATGTTCTGGCTTGGTGGGAGCCTAGCCAGTTTGAATGTTCACCTTCCTAGATATGGACGGAGGGGGGAGGACCTTGGACTTTCCACAGGGCAGGGAACCCTGACTGCTCTTTGGACTGGAGAGGGAGGGGGAGAGGAGAGGGGGGAGGGAAAGAAGGATGGGAGGAGGGGGAGGGAAATGGAAGGCTGGGAGGAGGCAGAAACATTTTTTTTCCTTTTCTCAATAAAAAAAAATAAAAAAAATGTGTGCTGTTTGGCTGAAAATGCATATTGTAACTGAAAGTCAAGAGCAAATGTCTCCTAAAGCCTAAGGCGTTTGGTTAATGGGTTTACACATTCCAAGGAATAGCAGCTAGGATACAGCCTTTAGTTAATAATTGGGAAAGTTGAGGTTTTTTCTGACTTAAAAAAATGTGATTAATGATAATTTGTTGATTATATGACTTTTATATCATGCATAATTTAGATAATTATTATGTATGAACAGGGTATGATATTTACCCATTGCACAGGGGTATTTTGTTATATTTTCTACTCAAACATATTTAACAAGGTTTTGAAATCTGCTTGTCCTGTGTGATGGAGAAGACAATGAATTACAGAATGCTGGGAATTAAGTAGTATATCACAGCTACGCTTAAACAAATTACAACGGTGGCAGATTTGTTTCCACTAGCTCCCTTTTAGACAGTCTTCTGAGTCAGCAAACCCAATTCCTATTAGCAGACTGAAATATGAATTCGAGTGAAATAGAGCAGGAACAACCAATAAAATATTTAAAGAGGTGGTGGTGTAAGCAGTCCAAGAAAGCTCTCAACCCAGCTGCTCGATGACATCCGAATTAGCGATGACAAAAGCCAACACAGACTGTAACTTTTTCAGTGATATATCTTTGTGCCTTAGCAGGGACCACTGGATTCTTCTATACCAGCAGGTATCAAAGGCTTTTCATTTATTTATTTTATTACAGATTACTCAAAAGGCAATTGCTAAGACTAGTAAAATTTCTAATCACCATATAGCATTTCATATATACTGACAGTATAGATTGTGCCTTGACTAATGAAAGGGAAAACCTTGAATGAGGGAAAGCAATATAAGGAGGGTGGCTATGATTTACCATTCTAAAAAACAGTATTCTGGACATCATTATGAGTCTTCTGTCAAACACATATTCATTGGCAGGTTATTTCTTGTTTCAGTTTTCAAAAACTTAAGGTAAACCATTTTATTATTTCTTGCTTTATCATTTTGTGGCACAAACTCATTTTAGCCTGGCCTAGATCCTCAAGGACTTCTTGATCTTTGATGTGAACCCCAGATGGAAAACATGTTAATATTTGGTCATCAAAATAAACATTTGGAGATTTAAGGCTGTGCAATTAAGGAAATGGTAATTTAAGTGGATAAGAGATATTTATGTAATCATGAAAGTGACATTATCACCATGGAAAGAGAAATGTTTGCATGTCTGTACATTCTGGTAGAATATCTTTTCTCTCAGTAAGGTAAATTTTGCATAATAAAAAGAATGTAAAGTATTCTAATTCTGTACTTTTTTACTTTTGTTTTTAATTGTTTTTAATTTAAAGAAAGGTTGGGGCAAGTTGAATGTGTGTGGCAGAGGAAATGATTAGAAGGAGATAAGGGATGTGAAATCATGACTATAATAATAAATTGTGTGGAAAATTTATTTTCAATTAAAAAATGAAGACCTGTTTATCTCAATATTCATTAACACATCTATAACAGAATTCTTGCACCTAAGGCTCAGAGAATATGGGAAAAGAAGGACCAGATAATTGTAAGAGCCAGGAGAACAGGAAGCTTGTTGTTTGTGTCTCCTGTAATGGTCAAAATCATTAGCTGCAAATCTTAGTCAAAATGTTTGGTTGAATATGACCTGAAAAAAAAATGTCAGCAATAGATATCTAACATGGACAGGAGAAGGCATAAGAGGCTAGACCCTACATGAAGAAATACAGGCAACTCAGCAATGCTGATGGCAGGAAAAATAATTTTCACCAGGTAAAAAAGGGCACGCTAATTTGTTATTTATATGGAATGGGCAGCCGTGAAACCATATACATCCAAGTAACAGTATACAGATCGTTTTGGATGTTCTTAACTAAAATTGAAAGAGAACAAGGCAGTGTACATGAGAATATGTGGAGGGAGAAAAATAGAAGGGTGAAAAGCTAAAATTATAATTTCAAATGTTAAAATCAAATAAAATATCAACTTTGATGTCACACACAGTTCTTGAAGGAATCCTATAAATTATGATTAAAAATAGAGATGTTACATAGCTCAATCATATTTTCTAAAGCAGATAGGAACTGAGAAATGCATTCCATAATTATCTTGATAGTTTTATGGACATTGTGTACTTCTAGCTGTTTTACATTGCTCTCCAGATTGTGTGTTAGAAACCATTAATTAAAACTAGTCCTAGAGAGTATCTTTGAACCAAATTCTTAAAAAATTTACTATTACCAATTATCATTGGTCTATAATCTTTTATCTTTTCTTAATTAGATATTGTAATGTGGTAGTGCTGTTTCAAATTCTGTCCCTGTCTCCTCTCTCTCTCCCTCTCTCTCTCTCTCTCTCTCTCTCTCTCTCTCTCTCTCTCTCTCTCTCTCCCCCTCTCTTTCTCTTTCTCTGTCTCTTTCTGTCTCTGTCTCTCTGTCTCTCTCTCTGGGTCTCTCTCATTATGCTTACATATATTCTCCTTATGCTTACATATATTCTGAAAAACTAAAAGTTAAGTGTCCATAAATTTTTTGTTTTAAAGTAAATCTCACTGAATTAAACCTTATTTCTTGAGAAACAAAAACATCACTTAATGAGTAAACAAAGTTGAATTTTGAAAGTTACAAAGTTGCAAAAAAGCTAACATCAATCAAATAAATACATAACTAGGGATATTTCACATCAAAATATTTGATATTCTATGCAGTATCAACATAACACATAAGCCCTGCTGTGCTTTCTTTACTGCAGTTTCAGTATCTGCAATATTTATTAAAGCTTGTTTTATAAGTCTGCATTTCTTTCATTTTTTATTGCAAACATTAAAGTTTATATTCAGTAATGCATCAAGTACTCTTCATAAGAAAGCTTATCGAGGCAATAATTTGACTTTTATAGCAACATTATATAATTTAAATCAATTATTACATAGTAAATTTGAATATATGACTATTATTAAATTTATTTACTATATTTCAACAATATTTAAAAATCAAATACAACACATGTGGCTTGTTCTCCGTTGCATTTATAATACTTTTCTTTCTACCTTATCATGAATACTGTCTTAATTAATGGCCTCTTTCCAATACATACAAGTATAAGTATAGATTTTTTTTATGTTTTTCGAAATCTACATGTACGAAATTAAAGCAGACAAAAAATTTGAAAGAACACATGGAGAAATACATGGTATTAAATGTAAGGGTAAAGTAATTGACTATATTATAATTTCAAAAGAATTCTTAATTATCATCTGTAATATTACACACTGTTCTTGAAAAACAATCAGTAATCATTCTTATTCTTATTTTTTAAGTTTTAAAACATCCATATCTAATGCAAATGGCTCTAATTATAAGTTGTATATTAAGGTTGGCACAACCTAGCTTCCATCCTACCCCATCACTGACTTTTGGATATGATATTTCAGTGTGTGCCTTACTAACACATATTTGCTAAATCAACTGCTGAAAACTTTGCAATTGCATAACACCATTCCTGTATAAACATATCTGAGACTGGATTATTTGCAAGGGAAGAGGTTTATTTTGCTTAGAATGCTGGCAGCTGAAGTCATAAATAGAACATTGCTAGCTGCAGTAATTATATTATGTTTGATGATATCACAGCTAGAGTACAAGCCAAAACAAGATATAAAATGAAAAAAATGAGTAGATAATTCATTAAAGGCCACCATGTGTTTTTATAGAAATCTCATTGCTTAGGAACAGAAGTCACAGAATACTGTTAACTCTGTCTTATTTTAGCACCCTCAAAGACCAAATTTCCTTACACTAAGCCTTTGTTAGTTACTGAAGGTTATGAAATATCTTGCTATTACGATATCGAAAATCATGCTCCAAACATGGGAATTACTGGAAGACTAAAGTGGATCATATTTAATCAATAACAAAGACTGGTCCTCTCAACTATTTTATGTGGATTCTCTCATATTTCCTTTATAACACACTCCTCTCATATATGTTCTACTATATTTTGAGAATTTATCATGTCAAAAATATTTGTTTCTGCCATATTCTTTATTCTGTTTGCAATGCCGATAATTCTACTACATTTTGTACTTTCTTATGCAATGATCACATTTGCCCACCTAGATTCGTACAATGGATTATTACTTAGGACTCATGATTCTCTTTGTTTTTTAGAAATACAGTAACAAAACCCCAATCTTCAATATCTAAGTGAATTCTTAAAATCACATTCTTAAAATATGGCCATGGCTTTAGATTGTCTTAAATAAACATAAAGACATGCACAAACCAACTACTTTGATTGTTTTCATGAACTTCTATTCCTCAAGAATGTTGTGTATATTGTGATGTATGTACTTGTGTAGTATATGAACTTCTATGTATTAGTGTCTGCACATGTTCATGGATACCTGTCAATAGATCTCAGAGGTTGACTTCCGATGTCCGATTCTATCATTCTCTTTGTTTACTTTTTACAGCATGGTCTCTCACTGATTCTTATTTGCCTGTCTCCTCACCCTCTCACACCCTTCACTTGCTAACAGGTGGATATTAGCATTCCTGAATCTGTGGCCATTTAGCTCTAAAAGTCCATTCTTTTTGTCCCAATCATTGCCTGCTAATTAATTCCATAGAATTTTTAAAAAGAAATAACATTCATTTAAATCTCAAAGAGTTACACTGTCTATGAACATGTTCAAATTATATTGATGAAAGATTTTCTGACTGTATATAAATTTTCTTAATTTCTATAACTGTGAAAATCTCAAATAATGTGTTACATGCTTACTTTTACTTATAAATAATAATATGATTTGACTATAGAGTTTTAACTCAGTTTAGAATATACTAGGACTCTTCCTGTTGGTGTTTTTATTTTTGTTTTCCCTGTCTTGAAACTGGACCTTTTGCGCTGCCCTCCTGTGGTGACCGTAATGAGTAAAATCACTCTGTTTGAAAGAAAGCTAAATAAAATTTATAATTATAGTAATTCAGATAAAATTTCATAGTGTCAGATATCTACTGTGTCATGTAAGTCTTCATAAAATGCAGTCTGCATAATTTATAATGGACTGTTATGGTCTCAACATAATAAGCAATTATCTACTGTAGGTGAAAACAAAACGTCTCTAAACAAACTTCCTCCACTATTCTGTTTTAAATGGTTGTCTGGCTCTATGTAAAATAATTAAACTTACTCTATGAAATACTTCCAATTACTGTGATGTGTTAATCTTTTAGTTTTAAAAATTCACTGAAATTGAAAAATTGTAAGATGCTTTATTTTGCCATGTATTGGTCACCTGTTACTTTTTTAAATATATTTTCACAATCTTATCCTTAATATAGCACAAAGCTTTGAATTAATATGTAAATCAGTATGGAGAACAACCTAACTTTTATTAGGTGATTTTTGTTTGACCTGGTCAAAAATTGTTTAATAATAGACACAAGTATTCACATTAGTTTTCTATTTTCCTATAAAAACATATTAGAGAATTAAAATGCTTCTCTCGTATGGGAATTATTCAATGGTTGTACATTAATCAGAATATCACACTAATCTATACATAAGCTTAGGAACTAAGAAAGTTCTGATATATAAAGCAAAAGAATACAACATAATCAGCTTTTCACCACTGATATGAAGCATGTATTCCAATATAACAAAAAGTTTAGACTAAACAATTATACATTTATATGTCAGTATTAAATATTAAATTTTTCCACATTTCTTTTTTAATTTTATTTTTTTAATTAGATGGTTTCTGATAATTTCTTATATCATTTAGATTCTGAAAAGTATTTTAACAGTGAGTACCTTCACTATTATAAAATACAACAATTTTGTGTTTAGTTGTCAATTTTTTCTCAGTAATCATGACATTTTATGCATAATCAAATATTTTGTGCAATCGTCTTGAGATGTTCTATGAACTTTTCTATTGATTAAAGTCTACTAGAAGAATCACTGCACAGAGTAAAAACTATTTTACTTATCACCATGGGTTTCCGATTTCTCTCTTAAAAATTCCATGCCAATTATCAAATTATTCGGGATTGTGTAAAGACTGACAAAGAATTACAACTTACTATTGTTGTTAATATCATTATTGGAAAGGAAACCACAATATGTCCATCCATTAGCTGCCAAGAATGCAGTGCTTTATTTCCAATACTGAACAACTGATGTGATTATCTGAAGCACAGAAGGAAACTGCACGATGAGAGTTAGTTCAACAGTTTTAACAACAGAGAACTTTCCAGTGTCTTTTTTCTGATTTTATTGGCTGGATCTACATTTAAATATACTCTTTAATAGGAAAATTTCAAAATAGTCATTTTTCTCAAAACTGCAAATCAGGAGATATTTCAAGTGCATATAATTTATCATAATGTATATATACATATATATATGGTTTTATAATGAATGAAATACATCTAGAAATTATTGAACAATGATAATTTGTGAAGTGTTAATTTGTTATTTTATTTTCAAAATGCTATTAATTTAAATATCTTTCATTTTTAATATAGTCTTGTAAATTATATGGTACTGATTTCAATTTTTTGAATGCTTAACTTCTCTCCACATAAATAATTAAATTATTGGAATACATATTGTTTTATAGCACAAATAACCTTAGTAATTTTATTGACTGTTTGTCTAATACCTATTTAACTTACAATACATGCTAAACTCACTTTCCTGAATCTGCACATTCATGCACAACATTCGTATTATTCCACCTGACACATACCTTCCAATAGTCTAGAACTGATGTCATCATGTTAGATCTGGATTCTTCCAGTTATGTCCACTTTCCAGGTGCATTCACCTAAGTAGACTGATTATGAAAACATCTAAAGCAGAGGAGTTATTAGCTATCTCTGAGTCCAGTGAATTAGCAGCCATACCTTGCATTTCATTGCTTTAATTAGACTTTGGAACACATACCTAAATTCCACCTAATTAACATGAAAATAGTTATAAAACACGATTTCAAAACTTGACCTTGTCCTGTACATCTCTATAAATGTATATGATTTATTTTTTTCTCTCATAACTTACATGCCCGACACTGACTGAAATGTCTGCAAAAGAATACATTAAGAATGGCTGTCGATACTCACATAGAATTCACACTGAATGCCCACAGAAATTTTCATTTCCTCTAACTTTTGTGAGCCAAGGAAGGGAAAGAATGCTAGCAACAAAAGCATTAGCAAAGCTCCTGACATATTCGAGGCCACTCTTATCACAACTCACACATTTCAGCTTCCTTTCATCCTTCTGAGTTCATAAATGCTAACTCTGCTCCTTTCAACCTTGTTCTGGCCTTACGCAAAGCTAAAATAGGCGCCTCTATTTCCATCCTTGACCAGAAAGTCAAAAAAGAATATGTGTTCTCTCTGATTCAAGTATTACTCACTGTGAACATGGTCAAGATGAAGCATACATTACCAGGAGAAAATGACAAGAGAGGAAATTAGGAATCACTCATTGCTCTTATTATATCTCCTGGAATACAGACAAAGGTTGCAGCCTTGAACATATTTCAAGAGGCAATTTTTACACTCTAGAGCATGTTATCTATAACAATGTATTTCCACTCCCACTCTTTCATTCCAACTTTAAAGAAATATAAGTTAAATAAAGCTAGTAATACCTGTTGTGTTCTCAATGCATATAATTCATTAAGCATACTATTCGCAGCCAGAGCACAATGTTTATAATGAATTACTGATGTGATATTATGGATGCAGGTAAATCAAACCTTATAAAGGAAGTACATTATTTACAATGGAATTTATTTCAGGATATTTACATCTAAAGTTTATTTCTTTAAATTGCATATTGTGGTATTGATATGCACAACTCTTTGGTCTTTTTCTTTTGTTTGGTTTGATTGTGTATGTTTTCACTCTGCTATGAGCACTGTAAAAAACAAAACAAAAACAAAACAAAAACAAAACAAAACAAGAAATCTAGGGAGATTTTTTTTTCTTTTCATGCCCTGAATATAAGTACCATTAGATATCATTTGATATAAACAAACAAACACACATACACATGTGCACCTGCACTTCTTATACTCTGAGCTGTGCTAAGATAAAAACTAATTCACTATTGTAGTGTATGTACAATGTGAGTACATAGAGAAAGCACCACCACGTGCTCAAAGACTGCAACACTGCATGGAGAATACATTTAATATCAACAGTATTTTACCCTTATGAAACAAAATGGAAGATATATATGAACTTTGTATGTGTGAGAATTTAATGGTAAACATGGTTGCAGTAAAGTGAAAACCTCTTTATAGTTTGAGAAGAATGAGAGAGATGGGTAACCAAGCAGTTTCCCCTCAAAGGCGTTAGAAGGGAACAAAGCTATGATGCCTTCCAAAGAAGAAAGTCATGAGGCAGTAGAGCAGAAAGCCAATCAGAGAAGGTGAGAAGAAAGTCCAGGGCACCTGCAGCTTTTAGGAATCAGACATACAGCTCCAGACATAATGTTTACTTAGAGATACAACATATATCAAGCCACACAGAATTTAGGGATATAATAAGGAGGTCAAGATCAACAACACAGGAGAAACAAAAATGGAGTGACATCAATAATTAATTTATTTTCTCTGGAATTATATTTTCTTTTATGTTTGAGTGCATTCTTGTGTGTCTGTTCACGCACTCATACACACAGGAGATCAGTCTCTGATATGGCTCACTGGTTTCTGTCCATGTTGGTGTTTAGGAGAGTTTTCTAATGACCCGGAGAAAAGTAATTTAGTTAGGACGGTTGACACACCTATCTATGACTATCTAGTACTACATGCAAATTCAATTGCAGCTGCCTTTTTAATAATGTTTCTTGGGGATGAAGTTTATATCTTCATGGTTACAAGGAAATCACATTATCAAAAATGGTGTCTTAGCCATATTTCTATATAGTATTTTATTGGGTGATGTTCAGTAACCATTTAAGATGACAGCAAAATAATGCTTCTCTGGACTCAGAAGATAATGCTAAACATTGAAGAAAAGTATCCCGCTCTTCCACTTTATTTGAAGAAGGGGGCCACAGTTACTAAATGCAGTTGCAGTGAGACTCTTAATTTTAAGATGTATCCCTGGACAATGGTATCAGATAAATCAGATCTTTGTCTAATTTTAAGGTAATAACTGAACCCTAATTATTAATGGGCTTTTAAAATTTATTGCTAAGGCTTTGAAATGCATTTCCTTTCAGTGTTCAGGAGTTTTAAAATAATTGTCAAATGTTCTTGGCCTCGGAACTTCAATTATAGATACAATTGGAATGCCTGATCTAAAAAACAGTTTAATCATGTAAATATATTGAAAGTACTTGAGTTCAAAGTACCATCATTTTCTTTAGTGATTTGCCTTTTTTATGCTCCCATGCTCAGTTATATTTTCTTTTACACACTATTATATAAAATATTCTTCATTAGAAGAATAAGCCATATTAATAACTAATACAGAGCTGGCATTATGAATTTAATCACAAGCATTTACTTATATAATGTTGTCCATTAATACTATCCCTTCCAGTTTTAAAGCTTTCAAATTATTTCAACCAGAAGGAACACTACTCCTCAAGTTTCTATGAGAGCATGTGTTAACAACTATTTCTTAGAATGGATTCTTTCCTTTTGTGCTGATCCTTCGTTTTTGGCTTTAATATGTGAGTGGATGTGAGGGTTTTAAACAGTGTTTCCAATAAATTTTTGCCTGTTTAAACAAAGCTAAAATACCAGCAATCAGAATGCTGTATTGGAGTTAACATGCTTCAGGTTTTGTTTCTTTGTAATTTGGAGACCAGTTTTCATAGCAAAAGTTACTCGAGTGCTAACTATGTAACCATGCCTGAAAGGGACTGTGCAAGATTTATGTTTCTTCATCCTGAATGCTGGAGTTACATGGATGTGCCTCCAAGTGCTATGATTCCTTTGTTTGCTTTAGTTTTTCCTTCCTTCCTTCCTTCCTTCCTTCCTTCCTTCCTTCCTTCCTTCCTTCCTTCCTTCCTTTCTTTCTTTCTTTTTTGTTTGTTTCATTTTTAAGTTTAGTTCAGGCAGTGGTAAAGTCATTATCCTCTTACCTCAACCTCTTCCCCTGGATTAATCTGAGGCACAATACGTTGTGATGACATTAAGCTGAATGTCTTACACAGTACTTTTCAAAACATTTTCTCTGTCATTCTCTCTGTCACTTTGATAAGATCGTAACTGAATATGAAGAAAGTTCCATCTTTAGTGGAACCCAGTGATGAGTTTCTACTTTGGGAAACAAACAAGACTTGATCACATTTTATGTTCCCACTCCTCCTCCTATATTGCAAAGATGCAAGAAATCATCTTACCCTTTAGGAGGATGTCTGCCTCTTCATTTTCAACAGTGATTGACTTTACTCATATAACTACTGACTATTGAAACCACTTTAATTCTTTTGTGTCACAAGTGATCTGCAGTTTTATTTTTTCCTCGTGTAGGAGGGAGTATTTCACAAAGAGCAAGCATAGATGAAGAGAGTACAGATGGTACATAGACATTTACTCTATGTAAAAATGAAAAGGATACTGAGCGCATTTCTACTAGTGACTGAACCTACAGTGCAACACTGTGGGAAAGCACACGAGCAGCAAGACACTGTAAGACCTGTGAACACTTGCAAGCACCCTAAATCATTGCTTGTAAAACGAAGCATTTTGCATCCTTTCTCTGATGTTCTCTGCTTGCAAATGTATATGAATGCCTTATTAAATGGGATACAAAATTAGCTTTACAACTGGAAGGGATAGTATTAATGGACAACATTATATAAGTAAATGCTTGTGATTAAATTCATAATGCCAACACTGTATTAGTTATTAAATGTATTATTTATATATTTGTATTATTTGTATAATTTAAATAAGTATTAATAAAATATTTGCTTATTTCAAAAAATTGATGCTAGGAAATAAACCAAATTCCCTTGGAACAGAGGTAGATATAAAGAAAAATTAAATCCATATATATTTATTTTGTCTATTCCATACCTTATTTCTCATATAATATGAGGAATATTATGTAATAATGAAAATGTTGTCCTCGAACATTTGCTTGTTTTAAACATTAGTCCTAAATTATGGAGATTATGATTAGCAAGTAATCTTAAAAGGAAATCTACAGGAGAGGTTTCAAACTTATGCTGTATTATTCTCAGTGTTCTTTACAAAAGATGTGAAGAATTAAAAATAGCAGATATAAACTCATTTTTAATATATAAAGTAATTTACATGAAATATTCAATACAATTATACCTAAGTGATGATGCTAATTGCATTCTAGCTATGTTGACCTCTACTTATAATCTTGATATCAGAAAGGAAAATTTTCTATAAAAATATGAGAATAATTATTATATGTATTCTCTGAAGCATATTTATATCACTAATTCCACTCCATAAAACATAATTTTAAGAATTCACAGGGTAATTCAATGCTCATTTGCAGTAAAAAATAAATTTCAATAGGAAAAAACTGCATCAGTGATGTTCCTCATAATACAAAACTCTTCTGGTCCAGTGGTAATATGCTATTAACAGGTTATTGGGTTCCAAGTAGAATGAACACAAAACCAATGTGCATATCAAGGTCAGATTGTTCAAGAGAATACTTTTGGGCAGTACTTATGAGCAGCTATAGAAATATGGACAGCAACAATAAGCATCAGAGTTAACTTATTATTATTAGCATAGAGTCAATAGTAATATGCAGAGGTAATTAAAAACTCTAATGAGAAAAGAAAACTATCACGTCAAGGTATGTTGAAATATTACTTAAATTGAAAGTGAAATAAAAGTGTTTTCAGATAATCAAAACCAAATAAACATCATGAGTCTATGGAAAAAATTATATCAAGTATATGCCAAAGATTTATAGACTTCAAAAAAGGCATAAATCAATAAAACATATTAATATTTTAAAATATAACACTGGATAAGCCGCAAATTTAAAACATTGTATCAACAGTTCAGAAATAAGTAAACTGAAATCCTGAATGCTAAATTATAACAAAGATAAATCATACAAGAATCATTTTCAGACATATGTATGTAAATTAGAATGAGACAAAGTGACTCACGTAAGATATTTCTAGATGAACTATGTTTGATACTAGGCCTGCTCTGGTCGAAATGGCAATAGTCAGGTTGCTAAAGAGTATGTGATGTGGAAATAATAATCTTGAGGTAGTATATATTTCAACTTTGGAGTGAGTACATAGACAGCTACTTAATATGTGCATACATTGGATTCACAACCTTCCATAGAAATTATGTTAAATTTTATTTTATTAATGATAAAGACTTTTTAAACAAAACAGCATAGATGTAAATTTCAAATAGCTAAAAAAAGGATAAATAAGTAAATGATTCTTACAAATATCTTATTTCCATTAACAAATGGAAACAAATTGTATATCCAGAAAGTATAACCATAGAATTTTGAACTACTATAACATACATTTTCTGAGATGGCAGAACATTATGTACTACCCGACAAATACAGCACACAAATTATTTTCAGGCATATATGAAAAACATACTGAAACAAATTTTGACATGATACTACTAGTACTGCATTGTTGTTATAGGATGAAACCAATGAAATCAAAGTCCTGTAAGAATAATTTTTAAAGAAATGAATGTGTTGTAAACTATAAAGCGGTCTCAACTGTGTTCATAATAGCATTATTTGTAATAGTCAGAACCTGCAAACAACCTAGATGCCCCTCAGCCAAAGAAAGGATAAAGAAAACATGGTACATTTGCAAAATGGAAATGTACATTTAAAAATGTACATTTGTACATTTGCAGTAAAAATAATGACATCTTGAAATTTGTAGGCAAGTGGATAGAAGTAGAAAAACACATCCTGAATTAGTCACCCAGACCCAGTATGACAAACACAGTATGCACACACTCAAAAGTGGATATTATATATAAAGTGAGGGATAACCATGGCCCCAGAGAAGCTAGGTAACAAAGAGAATTCTCAGAGAGACACACATGGTTCCCCTGGGAAAAGAATTAGAAAAGATGTGAGAAAATTGAAAAGGGAAGTGAAAAAGGAGGGTGGAAGGGAAGGGGGAGGAGGAAAGAAAAGGGGGAAGAGAACATGGGGGAACAGGTTGGCCGAAATGGGTGTGGTACAGTAAGGGAGAGCAAGAAAAGAGATATCTTGATTGAAGGCACCATTATGGGTCTAGCAAGAAATCTGACACTAGAAAAATATCCAGGATTTCACAAGGATGACTCCAGCTGAGACCCTAAGCAATAGTGGGGAAGGTGCTTGTACTGACCTTGTTCTGTAATCATATTGATGACTATGTTTTGATTATTATATGGCGAGGGGATGTTTTTTTTTTTTTTTGATCCAGCCTATTTGGGGTTCTGTATGCCTCTTGAACCTTCATAGGTACATCCTTCTTCAGGTTGGGAAAGTTTTCTTCTACAGTTTTGTTAAGTATATTTTCTGGACCGTTGAGCTGCACTTCTTCTCCTTCTTCTACTCCAATTATTCTTAGGTTTGGTCTTTTTATTGTGTCCCATATTTCCTGAATGTTTTGTGATGAGAGTTTGTTGGACTTGCTGTTTTCTTTGATCAGTGCGTTTATTTTCTCTATGTTATCCTCAGACTCTGAGATTCTTTCTTCTATCTCTTGTATTCTGCTGGTTATGCTTGTTTCTGTAGTCTCTATTCGTTTACCTAGATTTTCCATGTCCAGCCGGCCCTCTGTTTGTGTTTTCTTCTTTGCCTCCATTTCATTTTTCAAATCATGAACTGTTTCCATTATCTGCTTGATTGTTTTTCCTTGCTTTCCTAGGGTATCATTCACTGATTTACTCAATTCCTCGAACTTTCTGTTATACTTCTCATCCATTTCTATAAGGGCGTTTTTTTATACGCTGTTTAAGGGTGTCAATCACTGTCATGAAGTCAGTTTTTTCTCCTTCTTCATGATTAAGGTGTTCATGTCCTCCTGTTGTGAGGTCGCTGGCTTCTGGTGGTTTCGTGTTGTTTTTCAGATTGTTGGGTGAATTCTTGCATTGGCGTCTCCCCATCTCTTCCTTCCAATATTCTCCTATGGATCTTCTTTTACAGGATCAGGTCTTCTTGCCAACTGATGTACCTTCCAAGTGATGTCACTCCCCCGTGATGTTTCTCCTGGAGTCCAGTTCCGATCTCCTTGCTGCTTGGTTAGCTTGCAAACAAAGGCCCACCCTGCTTGCTGCAGGCAGGTTATGGAGACAAAGGAGCTACCACCTTCCCCTTTGCACTCACCTTCGGGTTCAGTCCCAGCGCCCAGGCAGGCTGAACAGGGAGGCACTCTGCCCCAAGAAGGGAGGGATGGAGGGAGACAGGGGGTAGGGGGATCTGGATGTAAGCTGGATGGGATAGGAAGAGAGAGGAGGTACCAGGCAGTGTAGCCCTGTAGGTTGATCAGGAAGTGTAGGCGGGCTGTTCCCGGGTGCCTCAGCACTCACTCACCACAATGATGTCTCACTAGGTGCCCTGATCGAAACTCCATGCTGCTTGGTTCGCTCGCAGACAAAGGGCCCACCCTGCTTGCTGCAGGCGGGCTATGGGGACAAAGAAGCCCCCGAGCTCCCCTTTACCCTACGCTTGGGGTTGGGACCCAGCGCCCAAGCAGGCAGAGCAGGGAGGCTCTCTGCCACCAGGGAAGGGAGGGGGGAGAGACACAGAGGGTGGGGGGATCTGGATGTAAGCTGGATGGGATAGGAAGAGAGAGGAGGTACCGGGCAGTGTAGCCCTGTAGGTTGATCAGGAAGTGTAGGCGGGCTGTTCCCGGGTGCCTCAGCACTCACTCACCACAATGATGTCTCACTAGGTGCCCTGATCGAAACTCTGTGCTGCTTGGTTCGCTCGCAGACAAAGGGCCCACCCTGCTTGCTGCAGGCGGGCTATGGGGACAAAGAAGCCCCCGAGCTCCCCTTTACCCTACTCTTGGGGTTAGGACCCAGCGCCCAAGCAGGCCGAGCAGGGAGGCGCTCTGCCACCAAGGAAGGGAGGGGGAGAGAAACAGGGGGTGGGGGGATCTGGATGTAAGCTGGATGGGATAGGAATAGCGAGGAGGTACCGGGCAGTGTAGCCCTGTAGGTTGATCAGGAAGTGTAGGCGGGCTGTTCCCGGGTGCTGCAGCACTCACTCACCACAATGATGTCTCACTAGGTGCCCTGATGGAAACTCCGTGCTGCTTGGTTTGCTCGCAGACAAAGGGCCCACCCTGCTTGCTGCAGGCGGGCTATGGGGACAAAGAAGCCCCCGAGCTCCCCTTTACCCTACGCTTGGGGTTAGGACCCAGCGCCCAAGCAGGCAGAGCAGCGAGGCTCTCTGCCACCAGGGAAGGGAGGGGGGAGAGAAACAGAGGGTGGGGGGATCTGGATGTAAGCTGGATGGGATAGGAAGAGAGAGGAGGTACGGGGCAGTGTCATTGATGACTATGTTAATTGTCATCATAGAAACCTCATCGAGCAACTGAAGGAAGCAGATACAGAGATCCACACCTGTATCTCTCCCAGAGTTCAGATGAACAGAGGAAAGAGGAATAATATCATCAAAGGGATCATGGCCATAATGGGGATACATACCCACAGAAACAGCTGTCCTGAGCTAGTGGGAACTCACTGAATACTGACTGACATCAGGGGAATCTTCATAAACCAAACTAGGCCCGATGAATGTGGGTGACATTGTGTGGCTGGGGTAGTCTGTGGGATTACTGGCAATAGGACCAGGATTTATCCCTAGTGTTTGAACTGGTTTTGTTGGAGCTCATTCTCTTTGGAGGGACACCTTTCTCAGTCTTGATATGGGGGAGGGCTTGGTCCTGCCTCATAGTGATATAGTGATGTATCAGACTTTGTTGACTCCCCATGGGAAGCCTTAACCCCTCTGAAGGGTGGAAGGGGGTGCGAGGATGGAAGGTGGGGAGTAGAAGTGGAGGGAGCAGGAACTGGGATTAGTATGTAAAATGAGAAAAGATTATTTTAAAAAATATTGAGCTAGCATTTTCTCTACTAAGGAAAAAGAAAGCATTTCTCATCTTTTGCTAACTTGGTCAACTATTATTCATTCACTAATTTATTCATTATTAATTCATTCATTCATTCTTAAATATGCATCTGTGTCTCTAATTTTAATAAGGAAAATATTTCTTTGAGTGAAAATTTATTATAATCACATTCTCATAAATGTTATCTGTGAACTTAATTTAGCATTCAATACATGTATCTCATTATGTACTTAGCTATTGTGTATCTACTCTGACTTCAGTTACCTCATGAGCTCAATGTAAAGCACGGTGAGAGTTTTTGTAACCTTTTCCTAGCTTCGTTTCCATGGACACCAACACAGCAAACCTGTGATACTTAATACAGGTCAATACGTTTTCCTCTGTGCAGATTACAAAATATTTGCACGTGAGAAAATCAAATATTTGTGGCTGTCTCCAGTAAATACCTTTGTTCCAGAAAATACAAAGTGCCATCGTTCTTAAACAAACAGACATACATCATTCATTTATAGAACAGCACTAATGTTTCATCGGGCAATGCAGGGCTAATTAAACTCCCAGTTTCTTATGTCTCCTTCACCCAGAAATAGCATTTTGGCAGGTAGCTGTCATAGCCTGGAAGTGAAAATACCATTGAGCTTATTGTAGTCACAAATATCATTTAGGATACAGATGACTTCATCTATTCTCTCCTTTTGCCAAGAGTTAACAGTGTTCTGCTAACTGTGTTCAAAGGAATTTTTAGCATTCATTGAATAAGATGCTATGAAGTACAAAAATTCATACCAAAACTTAGTAACAAAATTATAAATAGATATCTACCATATCTAACCATTTCCTACATGGGTAAAAGATTGGTTTATTTTGTAGAAGTTACAAATTTTCAGAAATGTAGTTGATCGATACACACATAGAATCTAGAAACTGTTGTTGCTTAACATTGAGAATTCTCCCTAGCATAAAAATAATATATGCTGTTAAACTTTGTATACCAAATGTAAAGTTTCATCACAGAAACATGTGTGAGAAGAGCAAAGAAGGACTATATAGTATTTTATGTGACATGTCATGATCAATCTTAAATTTTAATTTTATAAAGCATTAAAATTATAGCATTAATTGATAAAGACTAGATTTAAAAAATTGTTTGAATTTCTATCAAGTGTGGTGACATATCATTAATCCCAGGACTCAGGGGGAGGAGGAAGGATCTGTAAGCTAGAGGCCAGCTTTCCTACATTGTTAAGTTCGGCTTCTAAAGTAGCCAGGACTACATAATAAGACGATGTCTCAAAAACACAACCAACAAGTAGAAAATCAACAGTGTTAAATAATTAATGTATATACTAATAAAGCAAATATTTGAATTCCCTAACCTTTTTTGTTGTATGATTATACAATACAATTTGAGCTTAGCATTATTTGGAAAATTTCCTAAGCCTTGTTTCCTATAAGAAAATGTCATGTTGTATCATGACTATAACAATGGGGAATGTTGTCCTGTGTCAAACCAGATGTTATTTTCATCCTTCTTTTTGTATATAACTAAATCTAGAGACATAGCTATTTCTGCTGATTAACTTCTTGTCTTTTTCCTACTTATCCCCCTTTCATTATCTTTTAATATTTTTAACTATATTGCTAAAGCAATATGTGTAGGATTTATCACCTGCATTCTTTGAAGTAGATGAAGAGATTGTTGGCATAATATAAAGAGTTTAAAAGTCCTAAAGCCAATAGAAGCATAAGGGTTACTAAAAATTATGTTGAAAATACTGACAGTCTTTTATAACACACTTAATAGTTAAAGCTGTTTTCAGTTACATATACAACAACAAAAATTAAAGTTCTTCTATAGGGATCAAGGACCTAACAAGACCACCCACAGAACAACTATCTTGGGCTCACAGGGGCTCATAGAGATTGAACTGACATCCAGGAAGCCTGCATGGGACAGACTTAGGACTCTGCATATATGTTACAGTTCTGTAACTTGGCCCTCTTGTAGAGCTGCTCCTAACAGTGGGAGCAAGAGTTGTGTCTGACTCTGTTGCCTGCTCTTAGGAACTTTTCCTCCTTCCAGGTTGCCTTGACCAGGGTTACTAGAAAAAGATGTGACTAGTATCACTTCAACCTGATATAGCATGACTGGTTCATATCTCTTGGACGCCTGCCCTTTCCTGAAGAGAAGCAGTGGAGGAGGTGGTAGATGGGGTGAGGGAGAGAGGAAGTGGTGGGAGGGACTGGGAAGAGAAAGAAAGGGGAAACTGCCATCAGAATGTTAATAAAGAAATTAATTAATAAACATGCAAATAAATAAACTTCCTTAAAATTAAACTTAAGGATATATAATAATAGCTGCAAATCTTAATTCAGTATTATTTGATGCATAATTTACTTATAAATAAGTATTAATTTATTATTTTTTTCATTTAAGATATGGAGATTGCATTGGAAAGGAAGTAAGTCTAATTCTATGTTATGAGGCATTGTACAACAGAAGTAGTAAAGATGAATGTTCAGTAACAGTGTTGGTAGTTCATGATAGAAGATGGAGCTTTATTTTGAAGGTGATTTTTTAAAATTTTTTTTATGGTTTATTTAACTTTATTTTATGTGCATTGATGTGAAGGTGTCAGATCCCCTGGAACAGGATCTTCAGACAGTTGTGAGCTGCCATGTGGGTGCAGGGAATTGAACCCGGGTCCTCGGGAAGAACAGTCAGTTCTCTTAACCGCTGAGCCACCTCTCCAGCCCTGAAGGTGATTTTTTTATGCTGTGGTGTAAAACTAGCCTGGGTAAGCTGTGGTGAGTAATTGGTCATAATATTTAATATTTTTCGTATATGTTCTTTTTTAAATGACTGGGCTATGAAGAGAATTCTGGAATAAATGCATTCATAAATCAGAGTATGGCTGCTGCATACACTGAACAAAATAATGACAATTTAAAACATTTATAAAGCTATTTTATTTGGATTCTGAAAATCATTGTAACTTACAGTGACTGCACCAGGTAAACTTCAGTAAATTTCAGAGTCCATTTCTCTTTCTAATCTCACTTTTCCTTGTTATTTCTATATCACAAATTATATATAAAATTTCTATAAGCAGAAAGTGAGCTGTTGCCCATTATACTATATATTCTTCAGCACACAAATGAGCCTCTGTAAATATGCAGAGGATAAATTTCCATAGTTGAAAATAAATATAAACAAAATTCTCATCAATTTTATGTCTGCATCTGTATCCCCTCTGTTATCCAAAATGTTGCTGTAACCAATCAGAAAGCGCACAATGAAGGTCAAATATTGCTTATGAACACTGTGACTATACTCATGATGATATGAGTAATAGGGTACACAACTAGGTGTGAAAATTATAAAAATTCAACAGCTAACTTTAGAACAAAGATCTTCTCAAAGTTTGAATAGTGATAACATAGAGGAACTGAGTTAACAATTTCTTCTGACATTTTTCCTTCCTAGAGGAGGACAAAGGTGTCATGTACGAAAACAAATAAGTAGAAAATATAACCAAACCAAAACAAAAGAAGACAGAAGTTTTCAGAAGTGTTTGAGAGGTACAAGATTTGAAAGGCTCTTTCCCAAGAGTTGAGTGAGTCATTCTCTCTCTCTCTCTCTCTCTCTCTCTCTCTCTCTCTCTCTCTCTCTCTTTCTCTTTCATTTTTGACTTCTTCGACAAATTGTCATTAATATGTCTGTCTACCCATACAAGTTTTACTAGTCCTTCCTGGTCATATTATCAAGTAAGAAAATATTCCAACAGTTTTAGAATTAACCAAAGTTAACAACAATATAATTTAAAATGGAAGAAATGTCCGAATTAGAAATGTCATATGAGTCGTGAGTCTTGCAGTTATTTAAGAACATAGGATTCAATTCCAGAAAGCACATGGTTAATTGTGTGGATATGCATTGTACTAATTATTGTTGTTCTTATTTGGTTCATCATAAAACCATTTCTTCAAAGTCTAATTGAAATATTAACTTTATTTTGAGGTTCATATGCATTTCTAACTTTATAATTTTATATTATCTGTAAAATAATGTTTTGTTATTTCCTGTAATATCTATTTTGCAAAACTAAGATAAAACTATGAAAATCTCTTTCTCTTAGAACTCACTGGCCCCTTTCCCATTTTAGTGTGTGAGGAAGTTGCCCAGTGATTAATTCACCAGGTTTAATTTACCAATGCAGTGGCTCTGGAAAAAAATTGCAGATTTAATTGGAGAAATGATAGTACTTTAGTCATAAATCTGTGTCCATTTTGCACTCAATGTATAAATTTTTATGGAGTTTAAGCATATAACAAGGCTTAAAGCTTAGGTTATGATTGGTCTTTGCATATGCTAATAGTTTTATAAACATCCAGAAAGCAGCTAAAGTAATAATAAATGAGATTTGATAAATAAATAATTCTAGAAACTGTTGGAAAGAGCATTTAATATTAAAACATATGAACAATAATTACTCATGCAAGATAAGAGCACTAACAAAGTAAAGAACTCATATATTTTGAGAAGGAAATTAGGTATTTTATATTGTTTCCTTGTATTTTCATATTATTTCCAGGAGAAAACTGAAAATTATTGAAAACCAGTTTTGCATTTATAATCTTCCCTAGACAAAAATATGATTATTATCATCTTCCATATCACCTTTTAGTCTACTGTTTAAGATAAGTAGGCAAAGGGAAAGGAGAGTAGACACAGCTAATGTTTTAAGATGTTCACTGCAACATTTGGAAAAAGATGTGTCATTTAGAAATTAATTAATAAACAGTACTTAGGAAACATTTTAATTTTAAGTTATAATCATAAATACAGGAAAAGGGGCTTCAACAGTCATAGGATTATAAGTATCTCCCTTCTCTGTGACCATTTTCCTGCAACTGTGAAACTATCAGGCAGAACCATTTCAGTGGCCTGTGACCCATAGTGAATTCTTTATATATTGACCCCCCACAAAAAAAGAATCACAAAGCAATTTCAAGTCCTTAGACACAAACGTTTGCTTGTTGAACTTGAAATGTTCCAATGATACCTATTAACTAGACTGTGAAAGTGAAGTTAAATGAAGGATATAGAGGGATGCCATATGACTAATCTCAAGAGAAATGGGATGGAAGGAAAGAATCATTAGGTGAACTGCACTGTTCAAAAGTGTATGACCTAGGTAGCCATGAAAGAGAGATCACAAGAAAGAGGAAATAATAGGCTTCAGTTAACAGAGACTGTATTTGAAAAAGTACTTGGCCCACACAAATTGAAATAGAACAAGATTTTGACAATTTCTCAGGATAAATGTCCTTCTGGTTTGAACAATATGGATATAGTTTTTTCAATCAGTTATATATTTTATATTCTTTTCTGCCTATTGTAATGTATATTCTGTTTTCAGTGAACCAATTCTCAGTCTCTCAATTTTAATACTTATAGGTTAAGAATAAAGAAAAATAAATGTATGGCAAGTGGTTGATTGTCAGAATGTAAAATCATTCATGATGTTACATCAGGGTCTCATCACACCTGACAATTGTGCTTATGTTATGAACAATAAGAGGGATCAGGAGAATGCTATAAGGATAAGAAGAAATTGGCTATGAAAATAAACAGTAATAAATGTAAAAAGTTGTCATTATAAAAATTATAGGAGGCCGTGAACTAAAACAATAAAAGTGTTAAACGGAAAGAAGGAAGATACAGAAAATGAGACAAACTCAAATCTAGGACCCCAAGAGTGAGTTGTATTAGCACTCTACTATTTCCCTTCCTGAAGGCTGCTGGGAAACTGTCAAGGAGGCTGAAATGGACATTACAGTGTACCATCCTAAAGGTAGTATCTTCTCTTTCTTTATGTTCTTGCTCCATTGTTTACTAGATGGCAGTCACACAGGCACCCAGCTCGCTGGATTTAAGAAGCAGAATGTTAAGAAGTTATCTCTCATACAAGTCATTCTATTATAAACTGCATGAACTAGAAACATTGATAAATTTTATTATATATAATTACTACATTTTATTTTTAGTCATATGAAGCATGAAGCATTCATTCATGATTTTTAAATAATAATCTAAGACAGTCATTTGTTTAGCAGATGAAAATCTTTTATATGTAAATAAAAATTTATAAACCGATATATACATATACTTATTTTACATCCTGGTAGCAGTTTCCTGTCTGTCCTCACCCCAGGACCCCACCCTACTCCCGCTCTGTTCCAACCCCTCAATCCACTCCTCCTTCATTTCTGTTCAGGAATGAGCAAGTTTCTCATGAATCTCAACAAAACATGACTTATGAAGTTGAAGTAAGACTAAGCACTCAAACCTCCCCCGCTCCCCTATGTATAAGACTGGTCCAGGCAACCCAGTAAGAGGAACAGGGTCCCAAAAGCCAGTTTATTTATGATTTTTAAATGTCAATGTTAGTGTTGTTTATATGCATACTAAATAGAATAATATCTAGCTAATAAATAATGAGTCATAACCACAAGTCATGATTATTTTGCTTGTTGCTGCTTATTTCTTTCCTTTCCTTTCCTTCCTTTTCCATTTCTTTCCTTTCCTTCCCTTCCCTTTTCTTTTTTTCTCCTTTCCTTTTCTTATTTTCTTTCATGAATGGTCTAGCAACATAGTTCAAGTTGACCTTCATTTTGTGATCCTCCTGACTCATCTTTCCCAGTGTTGCAATGGGAGGAGTGGGTCAATCTACCAGATTTCCCATTCTGATATCTATAAAAAAATGTTTATTCATATCATTATGTGAATGGTACATTTCATACAAGTCTCTTTGGAATAATTTATGGTAACACCTTAGGATAATAAAACTCATCAAATATTTTAAGATAATTGTTAGTAATGCGGAGTTATTGTAAAGGATAATACGTATCACATTCAAATTCTGTTTTTTCTAGGAAAAAAAAAATCTTACCTTTCCTACATACTGAGTATCTGTACCTGTGTACTCTTCTAACAAGAAGAACTGATTCCACATCCAGCCACGCTTGGTTCGATGGAGGATTTTTCCATCATCTTTTGCCAAATTCGCCATCTTCCTAAGTAAGTGACTGTTAGCCTTTGCTTGTAATGGGCTGTTATCAACTGTATGGAGAATGCAAGTCCAGATGATCAGTGGAAGACAGTGGTAAGTCCTCATTATCTTCAACTTCGGAAGGATAAAATTTTAAGGTGTGACCTGTAGAATAAAAATGATTTTATTAGGATGTGTATCTTTTATACCAGAATACTTTTATATACTATTTAAGGTTATAAATATACAAAGGTAAGTTTTAAAAAATATATCAAAGAATAGTCTTTAAAATCATAAATATTGAAATATACACATAATTGCTAAGATTACATAAATATGTATAAGTACATTGCAAATATACATTTCAAAAATCTTATTTAACATCTTTTTAAGATGATAATATTGAAGTAAAAAATAAGCACAAAAATTCAAACCACTAATAATTCTGCAAACTAAACTCTTAATACAACAGTTATATTATTAATTCTTTAAAGTTGTAAGTATTAATAGTGAAGAAATATCTACATGTCAGTGAACACATACACTGCAAATGGCATTGTATTTCCTCTTGTCTAACATTTTTCAGAATGTGTTCTCCCTCTCCACGGTCTACTATAGAAATGAATTGAATTAAAGCAAGGGAGTATGGAATAAAGTAGTTTTTCACTAATAGTAAAACTAGATTCCATAAAGACAAAATAGGTTAAAAGTCTTAAATTTAATTAGAGAAAAAAAAACACAAAAGTAGACTTTCTTAACTCTGATTTTTTCCTACTGTGAGAATTGGATTTTGACATTAAGTTTGCTGATCAGTCTTTCAGAGAATTTTGAGATATACTGTTCATTTCTAAACAGTGTTTTAATGTAGATGTGCATCTGGGTTTGTTGTTGTTGTTGTTTCTTGTTTGTTTGTTGCTTTTTTTGAATGTAGACATCTGAGTGAGAAAATCTAGTTTATCAGATTTTAGAGAATGAAAAACACTGTGAAACTGTGTAACTTAAAAATCTAAAATAAATTTCTCTCCTTTTCAGTGCAATGGAATCCATGGAAATTTTCCAATATACCCTTCAGAACTCAATCTAGCTAACTAGAAAATTGTTGGATGGCAGAAAAGAGATTGAGTAGGGAGGGTGTCAAAGAAATTTATCATGTCTTTTCAGCAAGGGATCATGATGCTTCGAGAAATATAATGAAATGAATACAGATTACTAAAATTCTCTTATAAGAATGTGTATGATTCTTAATAGGAACACACACACACAAACACACACTCTTCAGTTTCTATATCCCGTTTCTTTAATTTGACTACTGAAGTGACTTCTTATACTCCTATAACTTTGCAAATGCCCCTATGAAATTTCTGAGAAATATTTGAAGTGAAGTATGAAATATCACTGAGTTTCATGCAAATTCCTGCTGAAGCTGTATTGGGTGTAAACCGTGTGTGTGTGTGTGTGTGTGTGTGTGTGTGTGTGTGTGTGTGTATGTATGTATTTGAAGACTTTATCTAAAATTTGCCCAATTAATAATTTTCCTTCTCTGATCTGCACAGATCTTATCATTCTAGGTTCATTCAAAAGCCTATTATTTGCATTTTTGACGTGTCTCTATTATATACTTTTTATAAATTTCCAAGTAATTATTTCTAAAGTATCACATCTCACCTCAAATATCCCTGTTTTATCTCTCATTGTACATTTATGACCTTCTTATGATGAACATAGCATTTATGTTCATTCATTCAGTATTCAGCACAGTGACCACCTTCATTTAGATATAGTGCAGTTTCTACGCATGATGTGAGAAATTTGTAGTTCTCTGTGCCCTGCACACAACCTACCAGGCGCTTATTATTAGAGTCAAACTATCTGGCTAATGGATTAGTGGTTAATACTTTTGCAGCTTATTTTCAACCCTGGGTCACCTATTGAATGCCTATCAGTCTAATGTATAAAGAATACCAGAGACAGATGCAAAAATTGAAAGTAGAAAGTTTATTGCTTTTGACCAGAGTCAGAGATTATTTTTGTTTCTTAACATCAATCATGAAATTTGTGGAGCTCTCACTGAGGTTCACAGAAGTTTGCATTAAGTGTGATTAAATGTTAACAACACAGCATGTCTGCTATAAATTATGGAATGATTTTTTTATAAACTTTGCCACTCTCTGATTTAATACCTTTACTTTAGTCAACTCTTTTATTTGTAGATTTGTTTTACATTTAGGAAACATTACTGTAAACCTCTTGTGGCTAATTTAGCACCTGCACATTCTTTGGCTCTGAGATAAAAGTGCACACTTTAAAAGGTTTTCTGCTATATTTGGTTTTAAAGTTAGCATCTCATGTCCCATGGGGTTTATTAAAAATTCTTCACAACCTTTATTTATTCAATAGCAACAAGCTGATTACTAAATTTTCTATGCCTAATTAGGTCTATCAGCCTTAAATGCTCTGCATGTTAATCTCACTTTTGTTGATAAATAACTGCCATCAAATGTATTACAGATTACAGCATTTTAAAGTTTGGTTAAAACTAATTTTGTAATCAAGCGATTCATTTGAACCTTATTAGTTTTAAAAATTGAACATCGTTTGATTATTATATCCTTATTCACTTAATTATATATCAATTCCATTTCATTTCTATTTTAGAATTAAGAAAAACATGTACTTTGTTGTACTTAAGTTAGAAGCTTACCAGTTAAATTCCTAACTGAAAATGAATATTTCTGCCTCTAAATACCCATATAATTATAATCAAAATGAATATTTCTAATCTTTATTATTAACCATGCGTATGAGAGTGCAGCTGCATGTGAGTATACGTCCATTTGAGTTCAGTTGCTCCTGGAGTCCAGAAGAGGGAATTGGAACCACAGGCACTGGAGTTATAAAACAGTTATGATCACATGATATGGGTGCTATGATCTTATGCAAGAGCAATATACGTTCTCAACTACAAAACCATCCATACAGTCTCTTCAGCGAGATCATTTAATACTATTTGTCATGAATGTTTCTAACAAGAAATGCACTTATAACACAAGTGTTCGTGATTAAGTTTGCTACTTTATCATTATGAAATTTCTAGTCAGCAAAGAATTTTGGCAAATATTACAGTTGTAGTCTTAATTGATTCATAATTTATAGTTTTCTCAGTGACATATCTGAGTTCTTGAGAAAGAAAGCTACACATTACTCATATGTATTACATTTCTATTGGCATGACAAAACACTATGGCCAAAAGAACAAATAAAAGGATTTAATTTGCTATTTTCCATTAGAGAGCATTAGAATCCATGGTGTACATTGTCAGGTGAATGGCATTAGAACTGTACATTAGATCATATATCTTGGTCCACAATAACAAGGCTGAGAGAGATAACTGGGAATGACTATGTTTATTTGTTTGTTTGTTTTGTTAATTGTTGTTGTTTTAAATCTCAAACCTGTCACTAATAACATACCACTTCTTATTAGACCAGACCTCTGAATCCTTCTTAAAAGTTTTACAAACTAAATCTGAAATGTTTAAATATATCTATCTGTGTGGGTCTTTCTCATTCAAACCATTTTTGGAGCAATGTAGAAACCTCGTACAACGGAAACTCCCTGGAATCCACAAGTTCACCCTAGCAAAAATTCCTAATAATGGGAAATAGGAAGTTTGAACTGGCCATCTTCTCTAACCAAGCAAGGCTTGCTTAGAGGGATTCGAACACCATTCCATCCCCAAAACCTTTGACCTGCCACTTACTCTCCATGCAAGATTTGCTGGGTAAAGTTAGTGCAGGGCTTGTTGTGTGGACAGGTCCATCCTGAGACCCATGCCATGGTTGTCATTTCCTGGAGGGCCAGGAATGAAGTATGGATATCCCACAAACCTAGAATAGAAACAAAGACGAGCAGGCCTGCCCTCCCCCCAAAATATAAATAAGTCAATGAAATGACTCCTAATAGTATTCTGCTATACTCCTGTACTGGAGCCTAGTGTAATGGATCATGGTCATCAGATATGCTTAGCCCAGCTGCTGATGGGAGCATATGCAGAGATCTACAGTCAAGCGTTAGGCAGAGTTTTGGGAATCCTGCTGAAGATGGGAACAAAGGATTGTAGGAACTAGCAGTGGTGATGCCAATAGAAAATGTCCCACAGAATCAACTAACCATGGCTTATATGGGCTCTTAGAGACTGAAGTGAAAATCAGAAAACCTGTATGAGTCTGACTTAAATTCTCTGAATATATGTTATGGTTGTGTATCTTGGTGTTCCTGTGGGAGTTCTTACAGTGGGCTCAAGGGTCTGTGTCTTATCTTTTGCCTGATTTTGGTTTCCTTTTTCTCCTATTGAATTGCCCTGCCGAGGCTTATTATGAGAGGTGTGCCTAGTCTTATCGTTAACTTGCTGTGCTATGACTGGTTGATATTTCTGAGACTTGCCCTTTTCTGAGAGCAAAGGAAAAGTGGATATGGCGAAGAAGGGAGGTATGGGTGAAGGGCATGGAGGGCAGGAAGGAGAGGAGGAAACTGCAGTTGTGGTGTAATATATGATAGAAGAATAAATAGAAAAGGAAAAAGAAAATATAGGAGACAAATACAGATATAAAACATTCTGCAAATGTTAGCAATTAATAAATTTCATATCAGCATGAAGTTTGACCACATCCCAGTAGAAAGGTTGAAACAAAACCATAAAACTCTTTGCTAGGATGACGAAGAACAACAGGAATTCTTCATTACTGTTATACCACCGACAACAAAGACGTCCTTTGCAATATTTAAAAGGGATAAAAGTTTTATACTCTAGCATAGCAATTGTTTCTATTTATCGTACTTTAAAATATTTTTGCCAAGAAAATGCATAGTCAATTTTACATGTTGTTTATTCATGTTCATAATTTTAGATATTTATTCACTTTTATTCCATGTGTATGCATCACATACATAGGTAAACACACAGCGATCTGTATAGGGTATTCAATTCTGTAGAACTAGAAACACAGGCATTTGTGAATCAATTGACTTGGCTTCTGGAAGTTTAATTTGGGGCTTCTGAAGAGCAATGAACAACCTTAAATACTGAGTCATCTCTCCAGGCCCCCAAATACCTTTTAGAAAAGGGAACACATACATAATTTTCTGAACACTCAGGAAGCGGATTATAACTTAATGATAAAAATTAAATGGGGTTTTAAGACACCAAAAAGCTCAAAGAAATGTAAATTCAAATTTCTACATAATTGACTCTCTTATGAGAAGTGTGTGTGTGTGTAATTACTCAGGTTATATGGCATTTGGAACTAGGCAAATTTATGAAGCTCCAAAATATCAAAACTTTCCAGTGGCTGCTGAGAAGGGAAGATGTGAGAAAGGAGGGGGGGTGCAGAGAGAGGCAAGTCACATTAGGTTTACTTATGAACACTGTCCTGTATAATAATACAATGGTAGGTCATAAAACTTTCAATTTTCAAAACCTATTACATTTTACAATAGGGGTTTCAGGACTGTACCTTATTACATTCAAATTAAAAGAAAAGAAAATCTTTCAGAGCTGAGGTCTAGAAGGCTAATTCCAAGGGGACTCACAGCCTAACAAAAGAATTGGTCTCTGCTCCAAATGATGAAAGAATTTTAGTGATGAGTGTGGTAAGAAGATACTCATGCATCTTTAAAATGGGTGCTGCTTCTGACAGCAATGGAAAAAGAATTGCACAGACACTCTCTGCTGCAGGGAATAAAGACATTCCCCCTGGGGGTGGGTTGACAAAATTCATCATGATGTTTTTATACCCTGCAATTAAACAGTGAAGTAAGTTGGTTAAATATTATTTGATAAAATTCAGAGGTAAGAAATCCAGTGTTAATGCAATGTCAAACCAGTGTAAACTCGCTTACTATAATACAGATCAAAAGACTAGCTATTAGAAAATGTAGAGATGTATACATCCTATGGACAAAATGAACCCACACACTGAAACAATGGGGATGTTCTATTGGGAACTCACCAAGGCCAGCTGGCCTGGGTCTGGAAAAGCCTGGGATAAAACCGGACTCTCTGAACATAGCGGACAATGAGGACTACTGAGAACTCAAGAACAATGGCAATGGGTTTCTTATCCTACTGCACGCACTGGCTTTGTGGGAGCCTAGGCAGATTGGATGCTCAACTTACTAGACCTGGATGGAGGTGGGGGTTCCCTGGACTTCCCACAGGACAGGGAACCCTGATTGATTTTCGGGCTGGGGGGAAGACTTAATTGGGGGAGGGGGAGGGAAATGGGAGGCGGTGGCGGGGAAGAGACAGAAATCTTTAATAAATAAATAAAAAGAAAAAAGAAAAAATAAAAATAAAAAGAAAAAAAGAAAAAAAAACTAGCAGGATGAATAAACATGGAGCAGAAACATCAAAAAAAAAGAAAATTATTAGATATGTCAAAGAGAAGTCCTAAAATAATATCAACAATCACCAATAAACTGACTTGCAACCCAAAACATGGATTGAAATAAATACCATGATACAACAAAATAAAACAGAAAATGATCAGTTCTCAGACTAAAGGAAGAAACAGCCATGTGATGAGTTTGAAACAGCTTGTATTGCTGTACAGTAAAGCAGTGTTATAAAACACATACGCAAGTGAAGCGAAACTACTATATTAATCTGAGTATAAAAGTTATGAATGGATTCCTAATTGCCCACACTAAAATAACTTTTACAGCATAATTGGTAATGTTGCATTATAGTCTAATAAATAACATAAGAATCATCAACTTTATAGTTATAAACATGAGTGATTGATTTAATAATTGTGTAAAGAAATTTAGGGAAAAATGTATAGCAAGTAATTTATGTTTATATTTGCCATTATGAGGAAGAACCAGTATTCAAGTTTCTTAACAACGGGACAGAGCAAGTTTCCTTGCACAACAAGCCAAATAATAATTTGGTGAAATCCATAATACTATACTGGGAAAGCCACAACACCACAGGAGAGTGAGATCATTATCAAGATGTTATAGAATGTACCCTTCAAATAATGTGAAGATAATGCAAGTCTTTCCTTTGTGATGTTCCTCTACCATCTGGCAAGCACAACCCTGCTTTAACTACCATCACATAACTTGGTATGACAGAGTGTCCACTAATCAATGGCGTACAACTCTTCAAAACAGCCAACGACTCCATTAATAAAGAATGTCCAAGGTACGTTCCTTGCGAGGAGGAACTTCATAAGACATGAATATTAAGTAAAATATGGTAGCCTGCACAGAATGCTAGATGAGAAAATTATACAAGACATGATCTATAGAAGTTCTAATAAACCAGGGACTTGAAAATAATTTTCAATATCATTTTAAATAAATGGAATTGCTGGGTTTTTTTTCAGCAGTTAGTAATATAGAAAATGGGTGAAATGTTTTAGACAATTAGACTTAAATTTTCATTTTTTTGTAAAATTGAAACTATATTATAGAATAGTCTGATCTAGGAAAATAAAGAAAATTAAATTTTATAATATTAAATTACATGTGAATGAATTTTTTTTTATTTTTATGTATTTTTAACAGAGAGAAATTCTCTAATAGGGTGACATTTTAATAGAATCATGGAAGAAGTGAGAAAGGTACCAAAGTTTAAATGTTTAAAAACATCCCCAGGGAGATGAAGCAAACAGAATTCTGTGGTAGGAAACTGGGTAGAAGTGTGTCTTATGGAAAAAGCCTTTGAAGACAAACAGTTGCAGCTAAAGATAAGTGAACGTGGCTAAGGCAGTGAAGCCAAACAGGTAAAGTATTCTGAAATTTTTGAAGTCAGTAAGTTTTCACCTTCATAATTTTCTGTTTCCTTTTCTGTTGTTATAATTAAATTTCCTGACAAAAGCAGTTCGAAAAAGAAGGGCTTAGTTTCATTCACAGTTAATGTTCTAGCCCACCATGGCAGGGACACAGAATCATCAGGAACCTGAAGCAACTGGCCACATTGTGTCCACAATCAGAAAGCAGTGAATGAATGGGCTCGGCTTGCTTGCTTTTACACAGTCCAGTATCCTAATCCAATAAGTAGATTTACAAACTGTGGAATGGACTTCTTACATCCATTATCTAAACCAATACCAATAGATGTACCCAGAGGCCATTATTACCTACATAATAATTCATAGCAATCCCCTACTCCTATCCCGTTCCAAATCAATCTCCTGTGTTATTATACAACCGTTCCTCATTGAGAATTATCCCTAACCATTTCAATAGTGAACCAAACCAGGCAGAGGCTTTGTTCCATCAATGTGTTGAATAACTCATCATTAAACATGTGGGCATAACTAAAATCATACATTCAATAATAATATAAGTCCAGTTCAAGGGAAGTTGAGAAAACACAGATATTAAAATTCAACTTGAATTTACAGTATGTTATTAGTGAGAAATTATTTCAGATACAATCATCAGCCAGTCTAGTCTTAAAAAAATCACTTTCAAGGAAATACTCAGTGTTATCAGGGAAGTAACATAATGGGAATAGCTTGACATAAAGCCATAAGCAAATTGATTATTTGAGTGATTTAGAGAAAAGAATGGAGTCTTTGAGGGTTTTGTTCTTGTTTTGTTTTCAATGTAATTTAACAATGAACATGAATGTCCCTAAAAATTGAAGACAGCCAAGGCACTAGGGAGAAGAATTGGAAGTAGCTTAAATCTTTCTAAGTGGAAAGTTGAAGGACCCATGATAACTCTTTGGAATACATTATTTTACAAAACCGTGAGGGATGTGTGGATAGTTATTCTTTTGACAAATGAGAGTGAGATGCTTGCTTTATAGGCATTTTTGGACATCTATGGGAAATTAATTCTAACAGAATCATGTATAGCCATACAGAGGCAATCTATGCATCATATCTGAAGAAAATGTTAGTATTAGAAGTCATTTACTCGGGGGCTGGAGAGATGGCTCAGTGGTTAAGAGCATTGCCTGCTCTTCCAAAGGTTCTGAGTTCAATTCCTGGCAACCACACGGTGACTCACAACCAACTGTAAAGAGGTCTGGTGCCCTCTTCCGGCCTGCAGGCATACACACAGACAGAATATTGTATAGATAATAAATAAATAAAATAAATATTTTAAAAAAAAGAAGTCATTTACTCAATGGTATTTCATCTGCTGGGCAAATGTAAGTGGAACTTGCATTTGTGTGTCAAAGTTTTAATCAGCAGAGAAAAGCTATAAATATATTTTCAGTCTGTGCTTTCATGTCAGCTTTCTGTGTCAGAAATGAACATCAGAGTCTGTCAGAGGCAAGTTAATGACTGTGCCATATGAGTCATTCTCCCGTATCTGCTTCTCACTGAGTCTCACCAGACAGAAGATGGGGGATGACAGCCACATGACAAGAGTAAGACTCTTCAGAGACTAAAGCATGAGTAGTTGGAGAAGAGCTGTGCTAGGAGGGGGGGTGATGGTGGAAAACCACTAATTTCAGTAGCTAAGAAAGAAAGAAACCTTTAGAAAAAGAAACGTCTTTTTTTTCTTCGTATCCGGGAAAGTTCAATCCCAATTAAGGATTCTTTCCCCCTGGAAGGGCAGCTAAGGAGGATTGTGGCTATTGCTTTAGACATAAAAGAGTCAGAGTCATCGTACAAGTTATAACCCATAGTTAGAAAAAACTGGGGGGTCAGAAGACCAGCACAACTACAGGTTTTCATAGGGGGAGATGGAGGAAAAAAGAAAAACAAAGCAAAGAGCAACAACAGAAATCCAGAGATTCCAGGAAGACACCCAATACTGGATATGTCAGCAAGCAGGTTTACAATACAATTAGGAAGGCAAAATGCAGTCCAGATACTGGACATGGGAAGTTAAAGTCATCTATCCTCTGATTCTGACAATTGCAACAGCAAGAGGTTATTTTATTTACTTTTAATATATATGTGTATAAGTATGTATGTATGTTTACATCACCGTGTAGCTCTGTCTGGTCTGGAACGCACTAAATATGTGCATCAGACTTGCCTTAAATTTAGGCAGAGGCCATTTTCAAAGTTCTCTTGCTAACACTGTGGAGTTTCTTTTGTACTCAGACCCGGCTGACAACAGAAGGCTAGTCCTAAACACCTTTCTCTAAGTCTCGGCCTGCAGAAGACCTCTTGGTAGAGCAGATAAAATCTGATTCAGTGGCCCTTGAAACTTTTTATTTTTAGTTTTTAAAGAAATATTATTTATTTTTTAGCTGAAAGTGGATGTTTTTTTTTCAATACAATATAGTCTCGTTATGGTTTGTCCATCTTCTTCCTATATCTTCCCACCTCCTCTTCCATCCTTTTTCCATTTCTATCTCTTCTTAGCAGACAAAATCGTACCTAATGAATAATAACAAAATAAAGAAAATACAATACGATAAAATAGAAACAAACAAATTGACACACAGGGAGTGCCTTACATAATGGAAAACTGGTCTGTGCCATAGAAAAAAATAAGATTTACTGGATCTTCAGAAGAGAAAAATGTGGCATTTTCTGAAAATTGTTGGGTTACAAGATACAACAATGGACTGCTTTTCAGCCTACTCAGACTGAAATCATATCCAGTCACATATACACTGTCTAGGCATCCACAGCACCCAACAATTGCAAGATAACCACCACAAAGAACAACACAGAAAACGAAATATCACGAATGTCCTGCTCTTATTGGGAGATTCCCAAAGAATGGAATGAAATGTAGCTTAAAAACAGTCTTCTCAATACTCTGGCAAGCGGTGGGATATGAAGAGTGAGCGGCTCTGCTAAGGGGACACACGGAAAATGCAGTGTGCACCTGCATAGAGGCAGATTGTCACTTAATGTTCCGAATGATCACACAGATAATTATGATTCTTTAGACTACAGTGAACTATCCCTCACACTCTCTTGTTTCCTTAGTTGTCCATTTTCAGAAAAGATTTTACAAATGGCACAGTGTGGGGTTGGTATAGGGTTAAGTTTTCTAAAGCCCTTGTTTTTTCTCATTTCTCTTTTCATTCTCCCTCCACTGGAGCTACTGTGTCTGCTCTCATCTTTTGTTTCTCTCTTCTAATCTACTTCTTCTCTATTGTTTTAATGCTAATTAACTGTCTTAATTGTCTAATTTTATCTCCATTCCTACACTTATCGCCTGTAACACCACCTTAAGCTATTCAAATTACTTTCATACATAAAGCACTGTTATTGTTCTTTTGTTCTCACAAAAAATAGTTAAGAATTATGTTAATTGGCTATTACTTATTTTTTGTGCATATGACTCTTTTGAAACACAGTAAATGGTCAACTGTATAAAACATACATGAGAATGAAATCAAAGTATACACCATTTACAAATCTAGGGAAAAGATAGTGGTCACTTTGATGCAGGAATCATGCAGAATGACAAAGCAAAAGGGACAAAGAATCTCTGCAAATCTGAATATGGGTAAAACAGTCCATTCACACCTGTGTGAGCCCACACTCTCACAGGCACACACACACATAAGAAATATTGAAAAATGAAAGAAAGCAAGACTGGATGAATTTAATAATAGTTTGTTGCAAGGCGCTGCTTGTTCGTCTCGACTGCCCAGAACAAAAACAATCACACAAAAAATGTATTATTTAAATCATTGCTTGACCCATTAGCTTTAGCTTCTTATTGGCTAACTTTTACATCTTAATTTAACCCATTTCTATTAATCTGTATATCACCACAATATCGTGGCCTACCAGCAAAGTTTCAGCACACCTATCTGCTTTGGCAGAGGCCACATGGCATCCCCTGACTCTGCCCTTTTTTCTACCAGCATTCAGTCCAGTCTGCCCCGCCTACCTAAGTTCTGCCCCATCAACAGGCCAAGGCAGTTTCTTTATTCATTAATGGTAATCACAGCACACAAAGGGACTCCCAATCAATAGTTTATATCTCAACAAAAACTCTCAAAACCAGTGTGAAGTGAAACTCTGTATTTCAAGCTCTTAAAGACAGAGAGTTCTAACACAATGTTGCAATAATCAGCAAGCTATCCTTTACACTGAAGAAGTAAAATTGTGAGATGAACACAAGTTAAAGAATTCAAGAACAACTAATCCAGTATTACAAGATAATGTTAAAGAAAAGAAATATACATAACATGTATGATGTTACAGAATCCCAGAGAAACATTGTATCTATTTAGGGTTGAAAAAGTAAAAAACACAATAAAATTCAAAATACTATAGAATCAATAGGCACCATTCAATAATAATACTGAATGTTAATGGTATTTGTTCTCCAATCAAAGGATACAGAGAAGACCATTGAATTACAAAAGAGGATCATTATATTTTACCTCCAACAAATACCTCTCACTTCCAAAGACAATCATTTTCATAACGGAAAAGAAAAGCTGGAAGAAAAAAAGATTATCATACAAATACAACTAGAAATATAGCAGGCATGTCTATGAGTTTCTGATCAAGTAGATTTCAAACTGTCACTTAACACTGATAAGAAAATAAGCCAACCAGCAAAATTCTAACCGTATCCTCATCATAAGACCAATTTCCAAAAGCCAGAACTATTTGAAATAGAAATACAGATAGACTTCAAAACAATAGCTATGGGTGATTTCAATATTGCATTCTCGCCTACATGTAGATTAAATAGATGCCAACAAAGAATCTTTAGATATAAAATACACTGTGGATTGAGTGGATAAACACCCTTTGCAAAATAGTCTACCTAAACAATGTAGAATGCAACATGTCCATGTTTACTAGACCACAATTCACAATGTTCACATTAAGGATTAGCCTAGGTAAAATCAACAGAAGGACAGATAAATAAAATCTGGTGTTGTAGAATATTATTTTAACTTGGCAAAGATGTGTTACATTTGTTTATGCTGTGGAATATTACTTTAACTGTCTGAAGGTGTGTTACATGTGTTTCTACTACCTTTATTTAGGATGTAAATATGTTGCATTTGTTTGTGTTGTATTTGTTAACTATGTAAAGATGTGTTGCATTCATATAATTAAGAAAAATTAATCTGCCTAGCAACTAATTGACAGGAAGTAAAAGGGAGGAGCTTAAAACGGCTTCATTTTCTTTGTTTGTTTGTTTTGAGTTGCAGGCAGTGTGAAAGGAAGTGGTTCCAAGATGCCAGCAATTAGAGAAAGTGAGCCAGTACTCTCTACTCTCTCTGCTCACAGGCTTATACCCTAGCCCTTTCACCCTAGCCTGTGAATCTCTAGTCTTGGTAGAAAGAGAGAGATTTGGTTAGAACTAACATTAGTGGAAGAAACCAATGTCTTGGGGAACAGAATTCCCCCCAGGCTATTGTCTTGGCAGCCAGGCTATGAGTTGCTTAAATGCTGCTAATGAAAGGAAAGTAAAACAGCAATTAACCACATGCACATTGCTGTTTTTTTTTTTTATGAGAAGAATGAAGTTATGTTGTTTTGCCAAGAAAGAAAGAAAGAAAGAAAGAAAGAAAGAAAGAAAGAAAGAAAGAAAGAAAGAGAAAAAGGAATGGATACAATTGAAGGTTGTCCTATTAGACATAGAAAGAAACATATTTCCTATTTTATCTCATTTGTTGATACTAAATTCCATATGTGTATGTGCACACACACACTTATATTTGACATTAAAAAGGGCTTGAAATTTTAAACGAGAATTGCTCTTTCCACACACAATAAACAGCAGAATCTCAGGGGTCTAGTAATCATGACAAATACTTTGTCCTCCAAAAGGGAAGCGAAACACAGCATAACCACGAGAACCCATGCTTTTCTTTTCTCTTCTTTTCCTATTTAACATCAATAAACACGACAACTTTGATGGGGGGAAAACCCATGCGTACTCAGCCTCAAACAAAAAACTATAGGCAATTGAATTAAAATGAAAGGAAAAAAGGTCGTTTATACTTTGCCAAATGGCCAGTTCTGAAAACATAAGTAGAAGCAATATTACATGGACTCAACATGTTATATTTAGGAATATCCATGTTTATACACATATGCATGCAATAATAATGAATGAAAAAATAAGTGAATAAGTATTAAGCAGAATTGGAGAATATATTTGAGGAATTTTAGAGGGAAGAAATGTAAGAGAGAAATGTAATTATTACCTTAAAATAAACAAAATAGTTTAATATTGTATTTCATGTGTACTGACTGCTCCAGTTGCCTCGGTCCACACTGTCATTTTTTTCCCCAATGTTAAGTGTATTTGCTTTTGAATAAGCAACTTATAAACATCCATGCTCTGTGTGGTTGGATTTATATTGAGGTCTTTAATCCATGTGGACTTGAGTTTTGTGTATGGGGATAGATATGGATCTATTGCATTCTTCTACATGATGACATCCATTTATGCCAACACCATTGGTTGAAGATGCTTTCTTTATTCCATTGTATAATTTTAGCTCTTTGTCTAAAATCAGGTATTCATAGTTGTGTGGATTAATATCTGGTCTTTGATTCGATTCCATTGGTCAGCCTCTCTGGTTTTATGCCAATACCAAGCTGTTTTCATTATTGTAGCTCTATAATGAAGGTTGATGTCATTGATGGTGATATTTTCAGAAGGTTCCTTATTATATAGAATTGTTTTGGCTATCCTGGGATTTTTGTTTTTCCATATGAAGCTGAGAATTTTTCTTTTGAGGTCTTGAAGAATTGTGTTGAGATTTTTATGGAGATTGCTTGAATCTGCAGATTGCTTTTGGTAGAATTGTTATTTTTATTTTGTTGTTTTTACCTATCCAAGAACATGGGAGATCTTTCTATTTTCTGATATCTCCTTCAATTTCTTTTTTCAAAGAGTAAAAGGCTAAAAAAATAGTTAAGGAAATGTTCAAGATTCTAAGCCATGATGGAAATGCTCGTTCTGGACTTTTGGAACCAATTCTCTATGGAGGGATACCTTGCTAGCCTAGATAGGGGGCTTGGTCCTGTCTCAAAGCAATGTGATAGACTTTATTGACTCCCCGTGGGAAGCCTCACCCTCTCTGAGAAGTGGAGAAGGGGTGGGATTGGGGAGAGGAAGAGGAACGGTAGAAGGAGCAGAAGGGGAGGGTGCGGGAAATAGATTTGACATGTAAAATGAAAAAAGAGTGTTTTTTAAAAAATAAAATAAAGAGTAAAAATAAAATAATTTTTAAAAATCGATCCAAATTATATTATGCAGATTGATCAGGTTTTATTTATGCATGTTATATTTACATGATATAAATTGTCTCTCTATATACTTATAAAATAATATACAGTTGTTATATAATACATGTTATATATTATACATATATAATGTGAGTATGTGTGTATTCACATACATACATGCATGTAACAAATTAATTAAAAATATTCATCATGAATTGGAGACTGGAGCAGGAGGGCTCGCTTGTTTGTCCCAGCAGCCCCGCCAGCTTAGCCCAGAAATAACCTCACAGAAACTGTATTAATTAAATCACTGCTTGGCCCATTATCTCTAGCTTCTTATTAATCTGTATATCACCACAAGGTTGTGGCCTATCAACACAGTTTTGGGATGTTTGACTTTTGTAGCAGCTCCATAGCATCTTCCTGACTCTGCCCTTCTTTCTCTCAGCATTTAGTCCTGTTTTGCCCTGCCTACCTAAGTTCTGCCCTATCAACAGGCCAAGGCAGTTTCTTTATTCATTAATGGTAATCATAGCAGAAAGAGGGGACTCCCACATTAAGAGAGCATGGAACAATTTATGGGAGGACCTGGAAGTGCAAAAAGAGAAATCATGTCTTCACATTTTAGTCTCAAAAAAAGTTAGCTTATATTAATGACACATAAAAATGTAGAGTTTGTATGAATTTAAGTACCATTATTTAGTATTCCCAGTACATGTTACATATTGTTATATTCTTTATGTTAAACAATTCTGTGTACACAAACATATTCATGGTGAAAAGATGCTATATGCACTTTTATACTTTGTAAAAATTTGCAGAATGTGATTACTACCAATCAACTTGTGTGTAATAATGCACAAGAGATTATTCCTATTTAGATATAACTTGTTTATTTATGTGTATGTGTTTGTGTGTGTGTGTGTGCGCACACACACACATGTTTGGGTATATGACTTGTACACACGTTTACATCAGATTTTTTTAAATCTTTATGGCCTATTTTATGAACTAGTGTCTCTATGTACACCTGAAAAGACACTTATCCAGACTCTCTGTACACCAAGTCCCAGGGACCCTCATATCTCTACTTCCACAATGCAGAGATACTACTTGCATGCTACGTTGACTGTATTTTTTTTGGGTTCTAGGGACTCAAACTCAAATCTTTGTGGTTGCATTTCAAGCTCTTTATTATGTGAGTCATTACCCATATTAATAACTATAATTTGCTAACCAGTGATCAAACTATGCCTAACTTTCCCATGGCTACAGTAATTTTGAACTTTTGTGAGTCCATTAAAGGTATTTCTGACCCAGGAGACAACATTTAACCCATGGATTGAGTTTCCTGAGAAGGACTCTCTGTTATTTGTTCTCTGTGTTTCTTGAAGTTTTGCAAATAATCTCTATTCATTCACTTATTGCACTTACCTGAAGGCAGAGGATGGAAAGCCCACATCGTTTGAGAGCTTAAATGTTCCCTTTGAGAGCTCATTAACTGCAAATGTTGTTGTTCCAGAATATTTTCAACCTCAAGGAGATTCACTGTTCTGGTTTATTTTGAAAGGGAACTCTCTTAAAACTCCAAAGATTCTCCTTTGGTCACCTGTCAATTTTATGTGTCAGGAGGCAACACAGATATGTGATCCGTTAACACATACTTAAGTTTTCTATATATTTTTTTATACTCTCAGTCTTCAGTCATTGATAGTTCTGCTTAATTATGTGTTCTGGAAACTTTCTTTACTTTATTGGAATATCCATAATTTTAGTATGAAAAAAAAATTGTAGTTAAAAGTATTTTTAATGTGCATGAATCTACTTATATAATATATAGAGAAATAGAACTCCCTGTTCTTTACTGTAGGACTTTAAAGAATTTTGCACAAACACATTCCACCTTTTCCTTCAGAAACACAATTAGAATATTGTTTTATGAACATGACACTCTAGATTCTGCCCATGAATAAATCATTTGTCCTTCTGATAAGGGAAATTAAACAACTGCACACAAAGCTGTTCTCCTATCTTTCAATAAAAGTGTCAGAAAGTAGTGCCTCATTCTCAGATTCTCTTTCTTATTCCTGATCATTCTTTTACATTTTATAAAGACAACAATAAGGTTTTAAAATCTAAATTAATGAATTATATGCTTATAAAATATCAAAAAATTTAAAACTCAACCTGCTTTCCGATACATTTCCATATTCACTACACCCAAAATTTGTCTTCTGAGCCAGAGTTTTATAAATAAAGAGACCTACAAAACTTAGATGTTTGTCCTTCATGCTCTGTCCAGGATATTTTTAAAGCTAGAATGCCATGCAAGTAACTGATTCCAAGCATTTATACTCTCTTTTATTTTTTTCATATTTTTAATGTGTGTCTCTGTGATGTGTATGTATACTGCACATGTCCATGTTTGTGGATGTCAATGTATGGATATGTGTGTGTGTGTGTTTGTCACAGCACATGTGTAGAGGCCAAAACGCAGCCTCCAGTGCTGTTTCTTGCTTTTCAAATTGCTTTAAGACTTGGTTTCCTGTTGCTCATTGCTACATAAAACAATGTAGTTCCCCTTGAGCTTCTGACAGTTCTCCCATCTACACGTCCCATCCTGTTGTATGCACTCTGGGATGACACATTCAAGCATCTGCATCTTTCTTTACTTGGGTGATGAAGATGTGCAGCTTCATAGACCACATTTGACAGCAAGCCCATTCATTTGCTGAGCCACCCATCTAGCCATAATCTGTTTTCATTATTTCTTTTACAGTGTATCCTACATCTGAGACATTCCCAGGACAATCAATAATGTTGAGGTCATAGAAAAATATTAACTGAACAGTGGTGGGCTTGGGGTGGGTGTGGGGGTTGTTTTATTCTACTTTGGGGGTGAGAAAAGGGTTTCTTTCTTTTTAAAAAATATAGATTTTATTGATGATTTCACATCATCCATCCCAATCTCACTCATCTCCCTGTCCCTTCATATTATGGTGCTTTTAAAAGAGAATTTTTTTCAGTTCATAAGAGCAATGCTTAAAACAAAATCTTTTTTTTGTTCTTTAATATTATTTTACCCAATGTATAGAAAAGTTTAAATCAGGTAATCAATATTAGACTTGCTTGGAGATTATGGGAAATTTTATTATAATGAATCTGAGGTTTTTTTTTTTTTTAAAGTGTTTTCTCACCCAGATCTCACGATTTTCAAGGGAAGACTTGGGAACATGGAGAATTCCTGGCTCATTGACACTCAACTCAGAAGAGACATACTCACTTGCACTCACCCCAGAGGACAAAGAATACACCATGAGTATTCACAATCCTGTCTTGTAATATTTTCAGATAGTATTTTTATGTAGTGCTGGGTTTTTTTAACCAAGTCTTTCTGTGTGAGCTGTGTTACCACTGTCTCAACTTTTTAAGATTAAAGTAAGCAAAAGTATTTGCTCAACAGTTCTGAAAACTGATCCAAGAACATGTGAATTGTATTCCCAAAGATCACAATTAAGGCCAACTTTGATACCTGTGCTTCTGACGTTACTTGAAAGTAAAATATTTATAAACATAATCCTATTGAAGTGAGGTAACTTTCCATTGAAACGAGACCTACTGCAATGTTACTGGTCTTTTTGAAAGTGGACCCACACAAAAGAAGGAGTAATTGTGTGAAAGTAAGACAGAGAATCTACCATGGGGCAAATAACCAGAAACTAAATATAGCAAAGATCTACATTTTGTCAATAAGGACAGCAAATCCAAAAAATCCTGGAAAACAGACTTGTATGAGTGAATAATAGTTTTATTGTTTAAAACTATATAACTCATAAAGCTTTACTAAGGTCATTCCAGGAAGCCAAGAGACTATTAATTAAGTGTCCTTACTTATTGTCCATTGGAATATCCCCTTAATTTTATTAAGGAAAGAGGAGACGTGCTTCAGCTAGGAAACAGTATCGGAGTTCACAATATGCTGACAGAACACATTGGTATTGTTAATATGTAAGACTAGTGGTGGTTACAAATATCTATGTTATTTGGTAAATCAATATGTTTTTATATAAATATTAATTTCTCTGTTGCCTCGGTCTCTTATTCTCTCTCATTTACAAAGCAGAATATTCTTAATCTTAAATATATGAGCTAACAATTAACTAGCTCATAAATTGAGAAAACTGCTCAGTTTAAAGAAAGCTATTTTGAAAGTTAATGTGGCTCTTTTCCAGGACAAATTTCACAAACAGTACAGAAAATTTTCAGATCCATAGATGGCATCTTGAGAAGCATAAAACACATTCTCTAAAATATATTTTAAGAGACAAATGGTTTATCTAATCAAAAAGGGATTCAGTATATTGATTTACACATAATAATATTAATAATTGCATTATGGTTTTAAAATAAAATATAACATGGCATGTAAAAGTACTTTGTGAGGTAATTCATATTGCTAAATTTGTCAGGATTAATTATAAATAGGTTTCAAATATTTTGTCTCATGGTATTAAGTTATATACACATATGTATTATGTAGCTATTAAGATACAATTTGCCTTTTATTCAGTCTCACACATATGAAAATACCAACAAAATTCCATTTGTGTTCTATAGTTGTATTTTTTAATAAGCCTTAGTAGATCAATAACACATATTTCTTGGCATCAATGTCAATCTTAATGTTACTATAGCAATTGCCATGGAAATATTTTTAAATAGTTTGCACATTCCACAGCATAATAATTATCTTATATGCCATTTGGCAATTTCATAATGATGTACATATTATTTAATTGTACATTCTTAATAGATCAATAAATCATGTAGAAAAAATTAGAAAGTAACTTAGACTTGAAAATAGTCTAAATAAATTTGAAAGCAATTATGTAAAAACAAAACAATAATAATAACAAAATATCCAGTATTTCTTAGCAAATTCTTTATTAGAAAACAGGTAAGCCAAATTTCATCTTCTTAATGTCTCAATAGCAACACTAAAATATAAACACAGTGTTTATTTCAGCTGGAAAGATTTTCTGAAAATGAACCAAATCACTGGTGATATAGGGACTGTCCTTATTAAAATCCCAGGGTGAAAAAGAGGAAATCATCGGCAATAGTAGTAATTAAAGTGTTTATTAAGACGATAACTAACATTAATTAAGCATTGATAGCCATTAATCTACTAAGCAACACATGGAATGTCACCATCATTCTTTGTTCATGTAATTAATTGTAGACTAGAATTCTTGATTGTTGTAGCAACTGTGGCACCGAGGTTGAACAGTCTTATCCTAGAGAAATGAATCATAAGTAACTGATCCTTAATTTCTCTTTAACTTCAAATGGAAGGGCTATCTTTCTTTCTTAGTCAAAAGTATCTTCTACTTCCGTGTACATATTTAAAATGCATCCCTTACTGGAAAACAAATACTTGCTGTATGATGATGCCTAGTACATAAATCACTGTCTGATTAAATAAACATTTTAAAAAATTTTAATATGCTGAAGTATATTTTATACCACTTTTTTTTTCATAAGCTCATTTTAACTGACTTTTTGTAACGGAACACTGTACATGTAAATGAACATCTAAGTGTATTCATTTGATTTGTATCGATTTTGTAATGCACAAATCAGTATAAACACAGTTAGCTTCTCAAACATTTATCATTTCTTTTACTTCAACCCTATGTAAATCTCTTCCTACCTCCAAAGATTGCATTCTATTACAATTGTGATTCAATATGTGGCTTTCAGCCATAACAAAATACTTCACGTTGGGAATTTACAATGAAAAAAGACTGATGCAGCTCACAAGCCCAAGATCACATCTATTCCTATTTTTAGACTGTAAATTGTCCTCTTAAGGACGCCTACCAATGGCATACGAGCAATAGAGAACAATAGATGAAAGTTTATGTAATAATAACATGACATCACAAGAAAAGAATCACATGAAAAATTAGACAATACTAGAAAAATACAATCAATTTTTTTTGTTTTTCTGTTGGTTTTGTTTTGTGTTATGTGAGCCTTCCTTACTTGAGTATAAACAGAAGTCTACAAGAGAACCACACTCAATAATGACATAAGTATTTTCTCTGTAAAAGGCCGTCAAATAGATGATTGTAGGCCATACTGATTTCAGTGACCTGAGGATGGATTCCACCCTGCAGTCTCAGAGGCAGTAAACGGACTTCTGCCATGTCAGACTGGGCAGAGCAACCAGGCAGGGGTGTATTTCCCCTGGAAATGTAGCAACTTAAGTTCATAAGAAGAGCTTAGAATTTAAGAAGCACTTCTGATAGAAAAAGATTACAGATATGCAATAAAGACAAATTCAGATGGAAGAGATCTCTAAATGAGATACATTGTAGGCTTGGGAGAGAGAAGATAAAGAGTATAGAGTGTCATAAAAGGAAATAAATAGTTTAGAAAAAATAAAGTCTTTAAAGAGACAGAATACAGATAATCATAGATTATTGGAACTAAGTAACCTACATATATACCTTAAAGGTATCTTGACTTCAGAATTTGAGTCTAAGGATACGTTGCTTTGGAAAAGAGGTTCTTCTTTTGTTTCCACAGAGGATGAGAACCTGTGCATTTTTTCCAGACTATTCTGGTTTTATGTACCAAGACCCCCTGAAATGTCTTCATGAGCCACCCCAAAAAAAATACTTCACTCAAGAAGGAGTTTGCCACCCAAATTCTCAAATAATATTTATAAATGTTTGTTTACATTTAAAGGGTAATATAGAGAATTGCATTGGTATGTATCTTGGTTTATTGATACAAATTTAAAGTCAATTTTGTTATACTGTATATATGTATTTCTGATCTTGATTAAGGTATTGTGTTTGTCCAGCTCATTTAAAAATGTAATGTGTAATTATGAAATATAGGTAAATAGATAGTCATCTATAATATTCAAGCTAGTTGTCTTGTTAGTTAGATTTTCTAGATGTACAGAGATGTATTTCAGATGGATAGGGATTCTTCAGTCTTTCAAAGACTACAGAATGCGGCTTTTAAAATGTTTTAAGAATTTAAGAATTTTGATGATAGTGAGACACATCTGCTCATGGCAGAACCAATCTGCTTCAAGAGAAAGATGGGCATCCAAGAGGCTCCTTATGGAGTTAGTTAGAAATTTGGGCAAGAAACTCCTCTTGTTTGGACTGCTTGATGGTATGCTATGTGAACTGGACATGCAGGACTCACAGAGAAATGACTTGCATAAAGGTGAGATGGTCATTTGGGGTTTCTGCTTCATGAAAGAATAGAAACAGTCTGTTAGACATTCTGCAGGACACAGAAAAAAGTGATTGACAAATTGCCAATATAGGTGGAACTGTCTTTGAGTTTTCCTGATTCATGAAAAAGTCTGCTGGATACTATGGTCCTGTAGGCTGAAGATGGATGCCCCAACAGTACAGAAGAACTTTGGGTGACTATCCAGGCAGCAAGGTGTCTCTATCAATTCTAGAATTTTGGAAGTTGCTTACAATGTACTTCCTATTTACTTAGGTAATATTGTATCCTCTGGAGACTTTGATGTAGTTGAAGAATAGATATAAACTAGATATAAATATTGTAACTGTAATTCTTGTTTGATAACTATCATGTTTTATGTAATTTTATTATGCTAAAGTTAAAAACCTTCCTTTTATTTAAATAGAAAATGGGAGGTGATGTGGGATTCCCCTCTGTATGCTGTGAATATCATTGGTTAATAGTGAAACTGCCTTAGACCTGCTCAGAGAATTTAGGTAGGTGTGGAAAACTAAACTGAATGCTGGGAGAAAGTAGGCAGAATCAGAGAGAAGCCATAGTGCTACTACCACAGACAGACATGCTGAAGCTTTATTAATAGGTCATGTCCTCATGGTGATGCACAGATTAATAATATGGATTAAATTAAGATGTAAGAGTTAGTAAATAAGAAGCTAGAGCTAATGGACCAAGCAGTGATTTGATTAATATAGTTTCCGTGTGGATTTTTTGGGAGTATGGGCAGCTGGGAAATGAGCAAGCAGCCTTCCATTACAATAGCACATCCTGAAGAAAGACAGAAAAATCAGTCTGATAAATTATATCTGGTAGTTGGCTTGATCAAAAAAAGTATCTCCCCAAAGCATTTTTAATAAATAAGAGAATGTGAATATAAATTACTGGACAAAGATAGCTGATGATTTTTTAATTCTAATAAAATATAACTTCATCATCCTTATCCTCATTACAACCGCAGTAGTTTTGCTAAAGGAAACTAGTAGACCTAATGAAGAAAGCTATGCCTTTTTTTTCCCAAATATCAAGAAAATAGGAGAACACTATCATCCTATTCAAGCCTCAGACTTTGATGAGTTGCCCCTAAAATGACGGCTGAGTAGTTACTGTAAAATGTTCCAGCTTGTAGCACACATGAACTTATTTAGCAGTTGTGATTGAACAAGACAAAATAAAATGCACTGGGTACCGGAAGGAAAACCAGCTATTTCCTTTATCTGACTATCCCTGGCAATAACATTTTCGAATGTTTTTCCTCCAAACTCATAATTAGAAATTAGTTTTCAAATAATTCTTAATCATTTTGTTACTTCTCAATCAAGTAATAAGGCCTGATTTTTTAAAGTATTTCTCAAAGGAGCAGTCTCAAGCTAGATAATACAGACATTATGACTTGACATAATAAAAACTTCAGACTTTCTACATCCAGAAGCCTTGCTACGGCCAGAAACTTCTAGTTCACACTTTATTTGAGGATCCTGGTAATCTTTAGAAAAGCAGAACCCTCCAGGTTTGGGGAGAAATCCGGTGCTAGGGAAATTCCTGAGAATCTACATGGATGACACTAGCTAATACTCATAGCAATAGTGGAGAGGGAGCCCGAAATGGCCTCCCTCTGTAATCAAATTGCTGGAAACCCCGGCTATTATCATAGAGACTTTATCCAGTAATTGATGGAACCAGATACAGAGATCCACAACCAGGCACCAGGCTGAGCTCTGGGAATCCAATCAACGAGAGAGAGGAGGGAATATAGGAGCAAGGGAGGTCAAGATCATAATGGAGAAATCTACAGAGACAGCTGAACCAAGCTTGTGGAAACTCAGGAACTCTAAACTGAAAGCCATTGATTCTTCATGGGGCCAAACTAGGCCCTCAATATATGGAGACAATAGTGAAGCATAGACTATCTGAGGAACCCCTGGCATTCGGACCAGGATCTAACCCTAATACATAAACTAGTTTATTGTAGCCCGTAATCTAAGAACTATAATTATGCTGGGGGGGAGGGGCAGAAGGAATCTTTGTTCTACCTAACATAACGTGTCAGACTTTGTTGACTTCGCTTGGGAGCTCTTACTTTTTGGGAGGAGTGGATGATGGTTGGGCTGAACAGAGACAGAGGGTGATGGGGGGGGGGACCTTGAATTGAATGTAAAAGGAAATTTAAAAGTAAGACAAAAAAATTGGAACCCTTCCATTTCCAATTATAAATACTCAGATACCTAAAAATAATACCACTGAAATGGTATTCATGCTGTAATGAAATAATGCATTGCTAGTTTGGAGAGTGATCATATTATTTTAATAAGCTATTTCCTTTCATGTACATTTGCATGTGAGTATATGTGTTTGTTTACAATAAACTGTCTAAATAAGTAATATGAAAGCAACATATTCAATGCAGGATAGTAACAGCTGCATTGGGACTGCATATGATATATGTGTGTATTTATATACATACACACATATATAATTGAATATGTATACATATACATATATGTATATACAGGTATATATTTATAAAATGTATTTTAGATATAGATAATAAAATAAAGAGGTTTGTTTTCATAAGAAAGATTAATCAGTAATGCATTTTGCAGAGACTATACCAATTCAAACTAATTTCATAGATTATAAAAGTGTTGTCCCATACAAAAAACTTCTCTTGCTTCACTGTTTTAGTTTTATTTCTTTCTGACTTCAAACACCCCTGAGGATTTTTTTAATTAATAGGAATCTGTGAATCTAAAATATTTATATTACATATATAGTTATAATTAAAAATATTTTGAGTTATTAAAGTAGAAAAATGATGTCTTTTGTAATAGGGATAATGGACCAAAATTCTGAAAGGCTTAGTATGTTGACTTTGTGAATACTCAATGAGGAGCCATGGAACACAGTTATCATGGAGCTTTTCAACAATTTAAACATGTTATCTTTCACTTTGTATATACCGAACATAAATGGATTTTATTTAAAGGATATTTTAAAATCTATAATTAGAGCTACTAAAAAACCCAAAGATATTTTAAAAGAACTGCCATTATTTTGTTATAAGTTTTCTTTGATTTATAATGAGAGTGATTCCTCTGTTAGAGGGAATCTAAGTAGTGGGAACACAGCAAACCTAATCTAGAACCATGCCTCTCTGAAAGCCCTTACCTCTCTTGCTCCTTCAGTATCTTTCCTTGTGGGAAGCCACCTGACATGAACAGTGCGTATTTACACAAGCAACAGTTTATGCTGTTAAAGAAACTTCATTAGGCATTAGAGCCAAATGATGAAATACATGGAGATAAAATAAATGACAGTTTGAAATATTTTCCTGTTAGGAAGTTGTCTATTAGCAAATACAAATTCTAAAATATAAGCTGCAGAATCGTGAGTATTAATAAGGATTTCCAGGATTATTTCAGGGTGCTTCTCCATTGTAGTATTCTAAGCACATATTCAGCCAAGCACTTGACACAAAAGCATTTGCAAATGAGTCATAACCTTGTACAGCAATCTTTTTAGAGTATGCTTACTAAGCACACACAGTTAATGTGTTAACAGTGCTACCCAGAACACTCACTTGCCATTATCCTCTGATCTACTGGTAATAACATCAGTGCAAAACAATTTCTAGCTAATGATTTTGTCAGCGTAATCCAATAAGACTTCATCATCAACATCCTCATCACAGCTGAAGAAGGTAGGAGAAATGACTGAGTACATGAAACTGACTTCTAAAGAAAAAATTAGTGATATAACTTGCACTTTAACACTTCCACAGACTTTAATATGGGCAACAACAATGATTTTGAATTATAGGTTGTTTTTTTTTATTATAAGCCTCCTCAGAGATGAATACTTTGATGTTGCAAAACAACCACTACCACAAAAACTATCTGTAACAGAACACATATATCACTAAGTAACTCCTATGAATAAAGATTGCTTTCTAAAACAACTGTGAAAGATAGACTGAGGGATTTGGGCGATGAATTCATGGTTATTTTAATGAATTAACAATATTAATTGTTAGGATTTAAGAAAGTTAATATTCAAACAAATAGTTATCTCTTACTATAAATGTGATTGAGAGTTTACCCTATGCCTAGTAGGTAAATATCAAATTACTATTTTATGAAAATTTTAATATTGATCTATTATTCGTTCCCAGTATTAGTAGTAATAAGTGAAACAGAAGGAAATTAATTTGTGTTAAGCCTGGAGGGCCACTGAGAAATATGAACAGGCATCCTGTGAAAATGTAACAGGTAAAATTAAGAATTTTAGGAATATTTCTGGAAATTTTAAAGTAATAATTGATTGGGTCACTGGGTTCAGGTTCCATAAGTGTGAGAAAGGAAAACTAACCTGCAAAGTGTAGTCTTATACCTGTTATTATAAATGAGACCAGAGATATGAAGATGGATAATTTCAGAGATGAAACAGAAATCTGTGATGTATATACTCATGGGTTCTCTATCCTCACCCCTGGGACTTCACTTTGTAAGAATACTAGACTCCTTAGTCGTCTAAAGTTTTCAATTAATCATACACATTTTCTTTCACATTCAAAATAATGTGGCCTATAGCAATACTGACGAATATCTTGCATATCACCATAGAACCTTCATCTGGTGATGGATGGAGATAGAGACAGAGACCCACACTGGAGCACTGGACTGAGCTCCCAAGGTCCCAATGAGGAGCGGGAGGAGGGAGAAGATGAGCAAGGAAGTCAGGACCACGAGGGGTGCACCCACTCACTGAGGCAGTGGGGCTGATCTATTGGGAGCTCACCAAGGCCAGCTGGACTGTGACTGAAAAAGCATGGGATAAATCGGACTCTCTGAACAAGGCGAACAATGAGGGATGATGAGAAGCCAAGGACAATGGCACAAGGTTTAGATCCTACTTCATGTTCTGGATTTGTGGGAGCCTAGCCAGTTTAAATGTTCACCTTCCTAGACATGGACGGAGGGGGGAGGACCTTGGACTTTCCACAGGGCAGGGAACCCTGACTGCTCTTTGGACTGGAGAGGGAGAGGGAGAGGAGTGGGGGGAGGGGGAGAAGGGTGGGAGGAGGGGGAGGGAAATGAGAGGCTGGGAGGAGGGGGAAACTTTTTTTCCTTTTCTCAATAAAAAAAAAAAAAATGTGGCCTTTAACACATTTTACAACTACAATGAATCCTGCATGATTCAAAGCTGAGCATGTAATATTGACAGTCCCATTAAATACTATTAATACAATTTTGAAATTGGTCTAGTGCTTAAGTATGTAAGTCAGAAAAAATTGAACTGGGGACTTGTTTTTAATTTTTCCTTTCAATTTTTACTTTATTTTGAGATATAAGTAACCATTACAATTCAATCTAAAATAATTTATATCTTAAAATTATTTACCAAATAAAGGAAAGGCAAAAACTTCACCTGTGTGAAAAGGGCAATAAAATTTAGCCTTTCACACATACACAAGCATTTATGTTAATATATGTGTGCAAGAGTTTGCATATATAGAGATGAATATATGTTTGCAGATATATGGGCGAGTGTGTACATGTGAATGTATATATGTGCATGCATGTGAAGGCCTCAAGATGTCACAGGATGTGCTCCTGATCACATCCCCCCTGTATGATCAGAGCCTCCCCCTGAACCTAGAGCTCACCCTTACTAGTAGGCTGAGTAGCTAGCTTCTTCCAGGGATCTGTGCCTCTGCTTTCAGTGTACTGGATGACAGGTGGTCCTCCTGCCTACCAGCTGTCAGATTGTGAAAGTGTTCATGCAGCAGGCTTTTTCCCCACAGAGTCATCTCCAAGGCCCTGATTCATACTTTTGAAATTTAAAATAATAGCCAAATTTTATTTTTTTGATAATGATGCCCACAACTGCAATGATTTTTTCACAACCTATACTTATCGCCATTAAATATTAAACATTAACAATTTAGTGAGAATAGTTCAATTACAAAAAAATTATAAATGTTTAAAACAAAAATGATATTATGATCTTTTGGGAATTGCATGATATCATTGCTAGTATACCACTATATTGTGGTAGTTCTACAGGAGAAGAAAATTCACTTTTAAAGAATATATACAAGAACATATTTAAGAATTCATTTAGAGTTTTTGCATTTAAATATGCTATCTTCTATGTCATTACAGAAATAAGAATAGTTGGCATTTTAAAATGTGTATTCTACTAATGTATAGTATCTCACAACATAAATATATAACTTTCTTTATATTGAATTTTTTGGGATAAGTGGTAATTAATGAAGTATATATGAAAGCTCAGATACTTGATCTGAAGCAATAGTACTCACAAATACACATAAATTTATTTCAAAGAATAAATATTAAAATATATAAATCATGCATAGACAGCTGTAAAATAAAATGTTTTTTTTTATTTTACATAACATTCAGAAGAAAAAACTTAAGCCCAGTGTTTAGGCTGATTCAAGCTTCACTAAAACATTGTTTGTTAATTGTGATAATAGGAAACATTTCTTCTACTTTGTGTAATATGTGTAGAAAGAAAAGTGCAAGAAAGCATCTTCTATTGTCATAATGTATTTTGAGCCAACCAATAGAGGGGCTAAAGCAACCTAGCTGTTTAAATCCAGATGCTCAAATGTCTTCATAAGTGAATGAGTATTGTATTTACTTCACATTTAGAGACTCAAATACCCAATTATTATTCCTGAAATATTAATGGACAGTACTTAAATTAAGGTTCTAAAAATTTTTACTCCACTAGCAAGAAATGGCATCTCATGAAATAGTAATAATCACAATCTCATAAAATGTAAACAAATTACAAGCATTGGAAAGAATATGAAGTAAAATTATTCAGAAAACAAAGTCTTACGTAAGGGGTAAGAACATAATTTGTAAATTTAATCAATCACATTATTTCTGTACATTTACAAGAAGTAATGTCAGTGAGGTCATTTCTGTGATATGTGTGATTTTAAAAATGCAAAATTTTCCAAACATATAAAACATGGGATAAAAATAATTAATACACCATATAAGTAAAGAAAAATGAATTAAAAGGAGATCTTAACACGGGCGCTAAGATTTTCCCCCAGAGACTCAGTCAATATAAACTTAGAGAAAAAAAAGTCCACTTATAATAAAACTGAATTTTTAGTGCTTTGTTACAAAATGACATCATACAATTGAATTAATATAATTAGTGAATAGATTAATTTTCCTCTTTAGACCATCAGAAAGATATCTTTAATTCCAGGAGGAAATCTCAAGGACAGGAGATAATTTGCCTGTAAATAATTAATTTTCACATAAATAGTTCGTGGAGGCAAAATGTTTAATTGACTATCAGGTACTTCAATTGTTTTGTTTCCTGAAGATAATCTTGAAGAAGAAGGATATGGCTACTCTGAGATTTGGAGAAGCTTATCTTCCATATTCTTGTTTTCATGGAAACAAAATGCACAAGATAACAGGGGGTCAAGAACAACATCCTGTTATACCCTGTGAGTCTATTTCATTCACTCAGGACATAAACTTATGCAAAAACAAACAGTCAAATAAAAATAGGCCAATACTTTAAATAAGAGACTCCATGCAAATTTTTACAGTTATCAACTGTGGGATCATTACTTAATCACTGGAAACTAGAATTGATTAGTTTTAATTGTGTAAATATTAACATTTAACATTAAAATGAGTTTTGACATTTTAGGAAAAAATGAACATTTCATTTAATAAATTCATTGTATCATTAAATATCCTGATATTCTTATGTAAATTTGATTATATCACAGGAACAAGGAAAATTTTATAGCTCCAGAAACCTATAAAAAGCTCAATCAAATAAGTTTATCATGCACATTTAAGTGGTTATTATCAAAACACAATTTAAAATAAATGCTGAAAACTGTATCATTTTAAAATGAGTGATATTCGAATTTTTAAAAAGGTTAGAATAGATAAAAATTTGCTTATAGAATACTCAAGACAGTATGATACTTTCATTAAGAATAATTTAATAATTTTTTGATCATGTGTTACTGTAACCGAAATCCAAGTCATGTTGGTTTTCTATAAAGCAATGGTGGGAAACGTCGGCTGTCTAGGAGTCAGCAAATCGAAAGAGTGGACCTGGACTTCAGTGAATTACAATACGGAAACCTTCATCTCAGTAAGGCCTTTTCGGGGTTTGGTGTGCTCCTCTAGTACAGACTATCAGGGGTTTTCAAGCATTGTTGGAATCTATTTTTCTTGTTTAACATTTTTTCCCCTAGGAAACAGATGTTACGTTAAGAACTAATGGAATATTTAGGATACATTTTACAAACGTTGAAATGGATTTTAAACTATGCAATTCTTGAGGAATATTTATTCTTTGGGTCATTCTACAATGAAGAAATTAAACAATGGAGTGGGGATAGGAAGTGGCTTCTGCTCGGATTTTATTCTCTCACCTTCGACTCTCTTTAATAAGCTACCTTGGAGCTGTAGTACCCTCTGTTCAATTCAGGAACCGGTTAGTTAACAAACATTCAAACAAACAACAGGAAAGCTCTGAGCTAATCAGGCCCTCCTGTTACAAATGGAAGGGTGTTAGCCATCCTATTATCTCAGTAACGTTTCCAAAGAAAGTCTGTCTAATAGCAGTAGTGATTAAAATGGAAGGAATGTGTTCAATTGAATTATTCACGATTAATATTTTCCTGCATTGCATGCACATATAGTTATGAATTAAAATAATTCCATACGAATATACAGAGTCATATTGATACGGTATAATTAATCACATGATCTATTCTAAAGAAACTTTTATTCACTCTTGATGTTTTAGAATGAGGATCATTTCAAGCTATTTGTCATGGTTTTAAGATAAGGCAATTAAATTAAATGCCAGGTTTTTCTTGCTCTAATAATCCTGACTTATTGAATCATTCTTCCTGCTTAAAACTATTCTTCTAATAAAAAAAAATCTGGTGTTATAGGGCTGACTTCTTTTTTTTATTTTAAAATTGCATGTATCATTATGAAACTATAATGTGAACCTATTTTATTGAATCCAGAAAGTTATCTTTATGAGTCTTCAGTTATGTTTCACAATATAATAGGGGATGATGTTTTGTCTTTGAAAACAATTTTGTGCATAATTTTGTCAAATTTTCCAGTGTGCTGTCACGATTTCTCCCATTCTAAGCATCCGTTATTGATGCTGCAGTATTTAGTAGCCTGAATCATTTTAGAACACACACTATCCTAATAAACAAAGTCTAAGCATAAACTCAGTTATTTAGAGAAGGAATCACATTTAATTTTCTTCCTTCATTTAACAGTCTAGACCAGTGGTTCTCAACCTTCCTAACACTGAAACCCTTTAATACAGTTCCTCGTGTGGAGGCGATCCCTAACTACAACATTATTTACATTTATACTTCAAACTAACAGAAGATATCAAAAGGAAATGCTACAGAATAATTCCTTTGTACACTATGAAAATTTGTCACTGTGACTGGTTGAATAAAAAAGCTGACTGGCCAACAGACTATGTTAAGGAGGAGAGCCTGACTAGGAGAATACTGGGAGAAAGAAGGGCAAAGTCTTGAGTCACCAGCTAGAAGCAGTGGAAGCAGAAGATGAAATTGGTAATAAAGGCACCACCATGTGGCAGAGCATAAATAAGGGAAATGGATTAACTTAAAATATAAGAACTAATTAGTATTAAACCTCAGCTATTGATGAACATTTATAATCAACATTGGCTTTTCATTGTTATTTGGGAAGAGGCTGCTGAAACAGCAAAACTGCAAACAAGGAAAAGCTAGTGAAAAGTTTGAAAAGCCAAGTGGGGTAGAAAAAGGTAAACAATTAAGGAGAATATGTGTCAGAGGCTGTGAAAGGAGTGGACATTTTCAGAGCCTATTCTGTGAAGTAGGGAATAGCCGTGAATACATATCTCAATTTTCCTTATGGGAACGACAAGAAATATTAAACTGATATTCGAAGTGAAAATTGTATCTATTTGAAAGATAATTTTCAGGAAAAGACATTTGAGAGACTTCTAGAAAAAAAATCTGTCATTCCATTGTGCTTTGAAGAAAGTCACACCTTATCCAGAGTTCAACTTTGAGAGGACTAATCTTTTACCAACTTCTGTATTTTAGAGAAAGGCGAGTTTCCTGTATGTTAGTATTATACGTAAGGATCTGGATATAGACACAGATCCAGGCACACATATTAGTCCTTAGGTAATTGTCTCTCCTTCTCTTAGCTGAAATGAGCCTTTGATTAAAGGAAGAAATGGAAACCTAATTGTACAATTGTTAGTACATTCACATATTCTGCTATCTGTGGAATGACCATTTCTGAATGAAAAAATATTTAGTAAAAAAATCTAACATTCTATTCACAAAGGATGATCCTTTCAGGTGAGCCACTTATTTGAGGAAAGGATATTAAAAGTATTAATAAATCATGTCTATAAAATGGATAGTACACAGCCACACAGTCAGATTGAATAAGTATTAGGCACTAATCCTTCTTTATAAATTTAATTTGTAATATAATTTGAACACTTCATTTAAAAAAAATGTCAATATACAGTTTACAAAATTTAGAGATAACCATACTAGCAAATATATTTAAGTCAATTTTATTGAAGGTTATATGTGTATAACTATGATTTCATCTTTTGCTTAAAAGACCAGTAAAATATTCATTAAACAAACCCCCATTAATAGAAAACTTCTTACTTTCAGGTCAAGAATACAATTTATTTTAGTCAAAACAAAACTCAATGAACAAAAGGTTAAAATCATAAAAATGATGAAAAAAAGAGTAAATATTCTGACATTGAAGTTTATGATATGAAACATGGATATTTTCCACCATTAACTTCAATGGCTTTCTTAGCTCACCTGTATCACTTGTTTAAACAATTAACTTAATACACTGTAGTCTAAAATATTTTTAGTTTACAAGTTGCAGGAACTTACAAAACAAATACTACTGAAATTGAAAGCAAATGTTTTCATCATTTCAATTGTCATCCTAAGATATAATAAAATGTGAAAATGTTGAGATTAATAATATAAAAATCTCTCTTCAACAGAGTTTCAAGAACCATAGGTTTATTCCTAGCTATAAGTTATGGCTCTTCATTTTATTTGTGAATGTTCCAATATAGGTTATCCAGTTATTATTAAAACTTAATAAAGCATTCCTTATCACTATGTTGACAATATTGGATACCTTGTTCCTTCTTAGGATGTCCTAAAATGTGATTGTAATGTTTGAAATTTCACTCTGGAGTTTCATGGAACATCAAAATTTAAAAAACTATCTAAAATTCATCCTTGAAATATACAGCAAAATTTTCATACTTTGTCCTTTGACTCTGATATTCTTTGTGTCCTTACTACAAGAAAATAGTGCTTACCAGTATAAATTCTTGATTATTGTATTTTACAAATGAAATAACGTGTGGTCAGAATGGGAAATCACCTGTCAATAAAATGGAACAAAAGTTACAAGACCATTACGAGACTATCAGTAAGTTAAAATTGTTCTCCAATACTTTGTTACTACAGTAATGCATATTAGAAAACACAAACTAAGGAAATTAGAAGCACTATAAAATGTTTTCTAATTTGTTTATTTTTCTCAGATTATAACATAATCCTATGCCATTCTCTCCACTTGCTACTTCCCCCAAATCTTTCCATGTAACCTTCTTACTGTTTTTCAAATTCATGGTCCTTTCATTCATTATTGTTACATATGCATGTGTGTATGTGTCAAAAATATAAGGAACCATACTGGTAATTAATGACCTAAAACTACCTATGATAAATGTAATTTGGCATAAAAATACATGTATGTAGTTTAAACATAAATTTTCCATCTGAGCCAACAATTCTCCCTCCAAAGGCCAAAAACATCTATTAAAACCCAAAATGTCATAAGAAATGCTCTTTTCAGTCCTTGGTCAGAGTTGTCCAGGAGACTCCCCAAGGACCTGCTAGAAAAGATTTGAAAGCCTCCTCTCTGAGGGTTAATTTCAGGTGCCAAGCAAATAACCAAAATGAAAAACACAAACAAACAAATAAATAAAACAAACAACAACAACAACAAAAAAGTAGAAACCAACAGTCCTATCCAGCTAATAATACTCATGAAACACAACAAAGATTAACATGGCAAATAAACCTAAAAAGGCAGTATTAGCATCCATATCTTAGTTACAACCAACATCACTCTAATTGGACATAAGACCTGCTCAACAAGAGGGAAACTCTAATTATTTACACAGGATTATTGTAGTCATGGATTTTGGAGAACCTATGACCACGATTTTATTATATCAGCATAGCACTTAAATGCAGAATACAGAGTTGGGAAGTTCAGTTCCAGTGACTGCATCTACAATAAAACTCCCTCACCTATGACTTGGGATCACTGCAGAAGAGGGTACAGAAAGATTCTAAGAGCCGGAGAATCAGAGATTGTTCTGAGATTGATCTTTTGGGAATGTTAGAAGCTACACCCATTAACAGGACGGATTAAATGTGAGCTCATCAAGAATAACAACAGTAGACACGCTAATGTGAGTGGTGGAATGCTTTGGAGGCCTAAACCCTACACAAAGAGCTACAAGCAGCAGAGGAATGCCGAGTATGAGAGAAATGGCCTTCCTAAGAGAAGAACACACTAATTGGTTATCCAATATTAGCAGTCAACCTAGGAACATGCAGTCAAGTAACGTTATACAAACTGAGCAGACTTGGGATTGTTTTAAATATGCTGATAAATAAAACAATGGGAAAATGGCCTACAGATTTTAAAAACAGTAACGAAGGGTGAAACAGAAAACTTCTGGAGGGAGGAAGAATAAAGGGAAATGAATGCTATTATGTTAAAACCAGCAATTAAAAGAAAAATTGATAATAAGAATCACTATCCATAGGAGCACATAAAATGAGAGTCAAGTAATCAATGCATTTATTTTCAAAATAAGAAAGTGATCCAAGAATTAATAAGTACAGAAAAAAATATATAACAGGTTTTTTCTTTTAATTTGCAATAAGAAACGTCTACCTATAATAATTTTTATTATAACTCTTTTAATATTTGTGAATTATCATACAGTAGAGTATCAACAAAAGTTGAAATGCAGTTTTTAACAGATATTTAAATATTTTTTGTCTGTATTTCAGAATAAGATGACTTACTTCACTTTTAGGGGCAATAAGAGAATGAGAAAACGCTTTCATGAAAGCAAGAAAGAAAAACTGAACGACCTGACAGAATACTTTATCTGAGATATGAATACACCCTAATATAAGAATGTGCTTGATGACCTTACCTTAGCCAGTGCACCTAGCAACTCATCAGCAACCTAAGACCCCACCTGCAACGTGCCTCATTCATACCTTTCTCTGAACAATGTAGTAAGTTTCTCCTCCCACTAAGGGCCATTAATCTGGATAACAAATACCAACTATATAAGGACATTAACAATGAATTGTAGGTCTTGTCCCTTCCTACCCAGGTTTCGTACACATGCAACAGTGGAACCTGTATAGGACCAAACTAGGCCTTCTCAATGTGCGTGACACATTGTATGACTGGAGTGTTCTGTGGGGCCCAGGCAGTAGAACCAGGATTTTTCCATAGTGCTTGAACTGACTTTTTGAAGCCCATTCTCTTTGGAGGGATACCTTGCTCAGCCTAGATATAAGGGGGAAGGTCTTGGTCCTGCTCCAAAGTGATATGTAAGATTTTGTTGACTCCCCATGGGAAGCCTTACACTCATCCGATGAGTGGGTGGAGTGATGTGGGGGGATGTTGGGGGAAGTGGAAGGAGGGGAGGGAGTGGAAACTGGGGTTGGTATGTAAAATAAGAAAAGATTGTTTTTTTTTAAAACAGGAATTAATGAAGTGTGATTTTGACAAAGAACCAATAGAAGAACATGTTGAAAATTAATTTCTCCCAATCCATCTCCCCTAAGAGCATTAAGTTTATAAGGGTGACTTTAATTCCTTGATTTACTTTTTTTATATTTAGCTTTATAAGTTTTAGTCCACAGGTTGCTGTTTTTTGAATTAGACTTTTTGCCTGCACTTGTTCTTATCACTTGAAGTGGCAAACTTGTTCTGCAATCTCTTCTCATATCCTCTGGCTTTGGTAACTCACCTCCCTCCCAAGCCCTTTTCCAGTCAGGCAGTAAAAGCAAGGAAGGTGGAGAGAGCAAAGGCGTTTCTAAAATTGGTGATGGACCATATTGACAAAATCACATTAGTTCCCGGCATGTAATGAATTCTCATGTTGGAAATGGCACTTCCTGTTACCAATTGAATCATCTCCCAGAATGAAAGCCAAGTTAAAAAGCATAGATGCTTACCCTTAAATGCACTGTGTCTGTGTCTTTGAAGTAAAGGAAGTCAGGGGTGGGAATAATGATAATGGAAAGATACCACACAATTGATATGGAGAGAAAACATCTGTACCCATACACTTGGAGGAAAAAAAGCCCAAGCAATCAGAGGAGAAACTCAAAGAGCATTTCAAAGAACAGTATGCAACTCTGAACTTACTAATGTGTTACTGATATATCTTAATGGTGTGTGTGTGTGTGTGTGTGTGTGTTATGAAACAAATGTTAACACATATAAAATAAGCTGTAATTTTTACATGCTTTCTACACTATTTGTTTTAATTGCTTAAAAATAATTTTTGTAAAATTGATTTTCTTTTCCTCATAAAGTAAGTAAAGATCTTCTTTCCTACGAATTCTGCCTTAGGTAATCCTATTATTAAAAAAACAGTACAAAAACTTTTACATGGACAAAAGAAGTTTTAAGGTAAACAACAAAAAACTAAAATTTAATTACAATGACATCACAAATATTCCACACTTGTTGAAAGCAATCTATTCTATAGATATATGTACATAGAGAGATGACAGATAGATATAGATAAATAGATAGATAGATGATAGATAAATAGAAATATAGATGATAGCAATAGAAAGATAGAGACAGATGATAGATACATAGATCGATATAAATAGATAGGTGAATAGATGAATAGATGGGTAGATAGATGATAGAGATAGATGATTGACATAGACAAATAGCTGATAGATAAATATAAATAGATAGTAGATAGATACATAGGTAAATGATAGAGGACAGAAATAGTTAGATACATAGGTAGAGATGATAGATGTGTAGATAGATAGATGACAGATGATAGATATACAGATAGATAGATGATAGATAGATACATACATACATACATAATACATATATATGCACTTAGATATATAGTTAAAATTTCAACCTACCAGTATTATTTCTCAAAGTTAGTTTTCTAAGCTGTATATTAAGGTGCAATATGTTATTCATACACCATTAGGGAGAGCTGTCTCTCTGAAACTATTACCTGAAAATAATTTTAAACCTAGGATAGGATTTCCTCAAATTCTGTTTGACTATTTTATCTTTAATTTTTTTCTAATTTTTGAAAATGAATTTGTAGATCCAATGAAAGAACATCCAAAACATATATCTAAGACATATTTTTTTCCCTCCCTGAACCGTTCTGAGTAGAAAGAATGTAATGCTGGGCAATGAAGGCATTTTTCTAGATCCATGTGTAAAAAGAGCACGAAGGTGTCCATTCATGATGGAACATCTCAGATTGCTGCCTCACATTGGGCAGAAGTGTACGTGTCTGTGTCAGTCCCAGTTAAATTTGTAACTTTGCATCATTCTTATTTTGAGTCCACTATGGAAAGATACATCTTCATTGCTACTAATTACTTTTTCTCTGTAGCTCTCCATATTTATTCTTTAATATGAATGTATGTAAACTTGAAGTAGCTGTCTGACATGCAAAAAGTTCAAAAGAATAACATTATAATCAAGCTTTACCTTATTCTTCATCTCCTATAATCATAAGACTTTTCCAGTCTTGTAAATTTCTCATTTGAATAAAATTATATTACATAGCTGCTATAAGAAATCAGGTTCAACAGATACCGTAAAACCAGAACAGTGAATTTAAAATGTATAATTTATATTTATATGTCTAATCTTTAGATATAGGATAAATATAGACATAGGTATTACTGATAAAAATATTTTACCCTACAAATATATAAATGTATACATGTTACTCTGACACTCAAATGCAATTTTTCTTTAATGGTTGAAACTAACAAAACCCATGAATATTTATAAGCAACACTTCATTACAGGGATTCACTATGCATCTTCTATAGCTCATTACAAAGCAAACTGATGCTGATTTGAAAATATAATAACTCTTCATTGTCAAAAATTACAGCAAAGAGCTGACTTCTGAATAAAATAATGCAAGATAGATGAATACTCTTTTATAAATAATTATCTATATAAGTATGTTAGACAGTTATTTATTTATTTAATTCCTAAAATGGGGGCTTACTATCAGAAATATAAACTCAAATCTGGATATTTTGAACTGTCTTTGAACTGTTTTGAACTCTTGTGTAAGAAAAGCCAATAAGTTCAAAGCCTTATTTAAAAAGTCCTCCAGGGTTAGGGATGCATGTTAAAATAACACAAAACTTTTATTTTAAAACAAAAAGATAGAGAGACATATGAATAGAGAGACATAGATACAGGTGCAGAGGAGGACAAAAATGATTTAAATTTACCAATTTTGAAACAAATGATCAAGATTTGAAAGAGACAAAATTATCGTCTATCCCTTCAAATAGATATTTGTTTTCCAATACATGTTCATTCAATATACTTTTAAAAGAAGATAAGCTGTTACTGTCAAGAAATAATACCACTAAGATAATTATCCTTGGCAATTTTATTACTACTAGTGTATGCATGCTTACACAAAATAAAGCTTTTTCAATGTTTGTACAACATTTTCACTATAAAACTAATCTGTTCTTAAGAATATTATCAATTCCCTCTACTAATAAAAAAATCTCAAGTGTCTTTTGAGATGACCCTGAATTAAATAAAAATGTTAGATAATTAATTGGAAATCCACGGTGTAATATGAAGGCTTTGTACTGACAAATGTAAAATTATTAAGGTATTTTTGCTAAGTCTCTAATATTATATAAATAGGATTTCTGATTTCATTATAATCCATATTTTATGTAATAGCTTCCCCACCCACCATTTGTGTGGGCAAAGAGATTATATTTTGTTCAGTCCTCAAAACTGTGAAGATTAAGTGGAAACAATTATTTCTAGGCACAGCTTTTCAAAGAGCCTAATTCACCCTTTTCACTAAATTACCTAAAACTATGACAACTCACAGTTTAACTTTTTGAGAAATAAAAAACTCTTATGTTAGCTTTCTTATTTTACACGATATATTACCTATAAACACCAGATACAAAGTTAAGTTACCTTATATGTCATCATATAATAATTATTACAGATTAACTTTTATGTACTCATAAAAATAATTCTTTTATTTCTTTCAAACTTAGTAAACACATTGAGTTTGTACAAACATGCTCATATAACAGGTAGCAATATGTGCAAATCTATACTCTCCCATTAAAAACAGAGCTGTATATGTAGATGAGCATTTGAAGACACAAAGGTTTTACTTTATAATTTGAACTAGATGGCTTATCTCCCTTTTAAAATATGATTTGATGTCTTAAAGACTGTTATAATAAAACACATGAATGTGAATATTTGGTGACCCACTTCTGGAACTTACATGAAATTCTACCACATCCCGAATGTGGAGGATAGACACATGACTGACAATGGAGTCTAGAAAAAAATACCCCTTAAAGAATGATCCTAAATACTGCACTTCTACAAAAGCAGTATATATGGTCATTACTTTGTAAAATTGATGATTATTTTTTATTTGACAGCAGAAGAGGTGAAACACATGTTTGTCACAGTGTGTGTGTGTGTGTGTGTGTGTGTGTGTGTGTGTGTGTGTGTATCAGACAGGGCAAGTTGCATGAATAGCACCTTTACCTCCAATATATGGGTAATGAGTGCCAAGTTCCAGAAAGAACATGTACAGGCTGAAGTAGCTCCACATTTACATCAGACCAAGGAGTGAATTACTGGTGTTCATTTGCTGTGAGAACATTATGTAACATGCAATGGTTCTCTCTTTGCTTAGAACACCTTCCTAAGAACCTTGTTTTTTGGTTAATATGACTTTCTGAGGTATTGTCAAAAATGGGAAGAAAGGTTCCAACTGTATTAGAAGTTATAACAATCATATAGAGAACCTGTAGGGGCTTGACATTTTAATATAAATTCTGTGGGTCATAGTTCTTTCTTTAAGTGTAGCTAAAGACATATGAATCAAATAAGTGAATCAAATAACAGTGCTTAGTTACTTATATTTCCATTACAAGTTATACGTGTTTGAAGTAAAACAGAAAATAAGACAATATTAAGTCACCCATGCTTTTCATAAGTGTAGAACCAGTCCCTAAATTGTATGAGCAAGGATTTTTAACCATATTTATGGAATAGCTTCAAGCTTCAAGCTCTGTAACAAAAAGGACCAAGGAATTTCTGATTGAGACAAATAGAAGATACGAGAGCACTCATTCATGTATGACTGTTTTGTAAATTGCTGAGTTAATAAGATAGAGGTACAAACTGTGAATATTATTCAAGTATTGGGCACTTCTACTATTTCACATTGGCTGCTCTAAATGTGAAATAAAATAAAAATAAACACACCCATAACATCTCCCCCTCCCACTAAACAAAAGAACCATGAGACTTCCATTGTTGGTTCTCACCCAATACATAAATTTTCACAAAACAAGTACTTTAATCTTCTACACAATGTCCATGCATTATGTGTATGCAGCATAGGGAAATTTAATGGGGGGAAAAGACATGAAGTTGAGAATTGAGTAAGATGGGGAGAATATGGGGAGTGTTGGAGGATGGAAATGGAGGCAGAAATGAGTGAAGATACAATCATATTTCTTTATGTATATTCTGAAGAATAAACAAGATTATAGGAAGAATCCAGACTGTGACATTGCCACAGGCGTAGGCGTTTTATGGCAGTCCTCCTATAGAAAAGCTCCAGAGAATCAATGGAGTCCACCACTTTGCATTTGGATTGTGGCTAGCAGACCTGCTCTGTGAGTGCTAAATTTAGAGAGAAGCACATTAGCCTGTTAGAACTGCAATGGAAATGCTTACGAGTGAAAGGAGACTCCCCTCACTGCCCTTGCCATGCTTTAGTGATGAGCGTAATAGGGGTTCCGGGAAGAGAACTAAAGTAACTGTGAAAGTCAAATCTCTGTCAGGATGTTCAAAACCACAAAAGAGTTACTGCATTCCATTTGTTCTCTGTCTCTGATCTGTCGTCTATTACACATCTGCTTATCATACTTCTAGTAACACCCATCGAGATACCATTACCTGGTCCAGCAATATCTATCATGAATCTACTTATCTGTCATCAGTCAACTGCTACCTACCATCAACTTATCTACTTACCTATCTACATATCTATAGCTATCTAGCTTGCTAACCAAATTTTCATCATTAACCTTTTTTACGGATAGCTTACCAGCTTTTGTAGGTAATCAAACCCCTTTCTATATGTAAACCAATACTCATAAAGTTTTGTTTTCTCCTGGATACAACTAAAATATCTGCTCTATGTCTAAAGCTCTAAAGTTTTATATAAACTTCTACTGAGGCAGCACTGTTATTTGTAAGAAATTTGGGATGTATTTAAAAGAAGAAACACCTTTTCAACAAATTTGCACACACAGAGGAGAAACATTTTTAATCCTAAGCAATTATCTCATGTTCTACAATTAAGAATGGTCCTGTTTAGAAACATCAGGAAATTAAGAATTAAAAGCATAAACATCCAAAATATTCTACATCTTTTAAAAAAATCAGCATTTTTTCAAGTGCAGATTTAAATCTAGAATATACTTAAATGTGTGTTTGTGTGAACCAAAAAAGGATCAAACCAACAGCCAGTTACACTGAAGCATCTACTTGAAATCTAATAACGATCTAGGAATATTTCCAGAGAGAACAAGTCTCAGTCACCATTGCTGATGACACACTTGAATGTATTCTTCAAATTAACTTTGATTTCAACTTATTCTTTCTTCTTACAAGCACTAAACTGCCATGTTACTCATATAACTTGTATTATGTAACTTTTAGCATTATCTAAAACATAGAGGCTGACTTCTTTCATGCATCTAGAACCATTGAAGAAAGCAATATATGTCCCATAGGCTACCAGAGAAAAGGCTGATATACAGCAAAAAGCATCAGTGAATCTCTCTCACATGGTGCTCGAAAGCATGTTGTATTGAATAGGCTGTATATGTAAAAGAACAGAAGAAAATAAAATGCAAAGGTTAACCCACCCCATGAAAGGTGACATTCAGAAGAGGTTCTGATCCATTTTAAATTTATCAAGTCAAGCAAAGCTGCACACAATTTAGAAACATAATTTCTTATTAACTCGAGTTAGTATCTGGCTACACACAGCTATCACAATAGGTTTTTATTTTAATTATGCACATAAGCCTAGTAATGGTGATCCAGTTACATAAACCAGTTGAAATACTGTTCTGGGTACTTACATGGTGTGATATAAGAAAACAGCATTTCCTCCTCAGAAAATTTTGTCACCTTATAGAACTAATTCCTTATTAGTATTGCTAGTTCTCTTAACCTTGAAGTTTGGTTTATTACTTTCAAATTGGTATTACCATCTGCTTTTTCTAAATCATTACTTCATTCATTATTGCTGGCTGGAGTTTGCTTATCACTTATACCTTCAATCTTCTCACTTTTGAAAGTGTGTAATCATATGAGATACTGTTTTAGCATTTCGAATATTTTCTATTAAATACATATGATATTTTATGTACATGCAGAAAACTTCAGTTGATCTGGTGATAAATTTGATGACAAAATGTTGCTCATTTCTGTCCAGGTTCTTTCCTGACATGCGACGGAGCAGCCTGCTATTTGATCTTCCGTATCTTTCATAATATCTGCTGAAACTGGCCCTCGCTATTCTCATAGTTACACCTATTCCTTCCTCACCTGACACAGCACTGCCTAGGCAATAGATCACTTTGAGAATCTGAGACTATAAATCATCTTTTACCAAAGGCAGGAGAGTGTTTTAATCATATTAAGAACATGGAAGCTAGCTAATTCTTGTGACTTCATAGAAATCATGAAAAGAAGCCAAATGAAGATTCTCTCCTACTTCATAAAAGTTACCTCTTTTTCTTGATATCATAAAATTCATATATTTTTCAGACTACATGATTTGGGTGTATCATGAAAAATATGCTTAGAAACTTTTTGTGTTTATAACACAGCATAAGAAATGACAAGAAATCTCCAGAAAAATAACCAAGTTTTACAAATCTATAATTCATTACATTTTCATCAAAACATTCATCAGACAAATTATTATCAACTTATTTGATACAGTGTGTGCCTTTCGTTATACTATTTTAATGTATAACAATCTCTGAGTTCACTCAATCTATAGTGGCTAAATTTTACATCACTCTAGAGACATTATACACAACATTATAAAAAAAACAAGCTTATTTTTAATATCATGGTGCTTATAAGAAATTGCTTAATCTGAATTGTGATATTGATTCTGCAATGAAAGGCAAAACAAAAATCATTCTAGTAAGTCAATGCATTTTCTTATGATTTTAAACTCAAAAATGTCAGATGCTGCTCTTGGCAGACTTTCTCATTTTCATTAGGTTTCAACATTATTTTATGTTGTCCAATTACAGCCAACAGGTATGTATACATATATAGGATGTTTCTATTAGTGAGAACCATATGCATTTGCAGGAATGTCTGTTATCAGGCAAAAATTATTATATTAATCCTAATGCATGAAACCAATTGACAAGTGAGACATATTTCAGGTCTACTATCACATTTTTTTATAACTGTAAAAAGAAATTCACATTAAATTATGAAAGCTGGTGCCTTTACATTTTCCTAATTCTGACTCAAAGTAGTTAACAAAAGTTATGAGAAAACTAGAGAACCATTTCAGGTTCATAGACATGAAAGTATTAATGACCACATTAAAACAGAAACAAAAAGCAAACAAAACCAAATAAAAAGAAAATTCCAAGCCAGTACTGTGAATCAATATAGTTTGAACTTTGCTTTTATTTTTACAGTAATAATCCAGAAGCAAATTTAAGGACTATAAAAAATAGCTTGATGGGTATCAGGAATTTTAAAAAGTAAAATGAGAATAAAGCACTAAATGTTTTCATTTGAATATGTATTTTTTTAAATTATATAAACCGTATTACCTGCTGCCAAATATTGGAAGAGAGCAGAAGAGCCCAGATAAAATACTTGCGAGGAGAGAAGCAGTATCTATACTACATTCTAAGAAAGGAAAAACTGCTTTGCTTCTGTTTTCCGGCAAATAAATAACGCTTACCTTATTTAGCAATGGAACTGAGTTAGCCTCGCTCAGCAGGCGATTCAATTCTGCCCTGGCTTCTGTCTCATTCCTCCCCTTTTCATACTGTCTTCCCAGACGAATCTTCATGCGTCTCACTGTGCCTCTCTTTCAGCACCACTTTTAACTCAGACAGGCAGGAATCTGAAACCAAAGGAACTCTCTGATTGGCTTCCATTCCGCGTTTCTGATTAATAAGAAACGTCGCTCATATAAGAAGATATTGCAGCTGATGGCGCTGCAGGGCTCCAGGTTTGAGGATGGGCTGTGGCAGACCCCTCTGAGCAGAGCGATTTGCAAGTGAAAAAAAGTGGGAGGGCTGAGGGAGGATTTGTCAAAGACCCTCATAAGAGAACACAACCCAGTGTTTTTAGTCTCGGTTAATCAGCTCTGTTTAATCTGTTTGCAGTTGGGAAAGAAAGGTCACAGCATGTCTGTAACCCGTAAATCATCTGCCGAATATGTACATCACGTGGAGCTTACTGCTGTTCAAGAAGGATTCTGCGAGTACTCTTTGCACAATGCCCTGCTCCCTACTTCAAGGCAATGCCAAAATCCGGTCTGAGAAACGAAAGAGAAAGAATGTGGAATTTATTCAACGTTGATAATCATGAAATTTCATCAGACTCTTGAGCTTATTATATAAAATATGCTCTCAAAAATGGTAATTTTAAACTGCCTAATAATTGCCGTCTTGGCATGTTCTTTTTCTTTAAAAGGAACAATTTCACATCGTTTTGAAATTTCTAGAATACTCATTGTTTTACTTAATTACACAATTGAGAGTGTTTGTACTTACTGGGGAATGTTCAAAAAATAATTGAACCCTAGTCACCTCACAAAACTGCAGGAGCTATCTGTGGGAGTCCTTATCAGATATGTTGCCGGGCTCTGAGAGAAGGTAAGCCATCAGAGGAAACCTGTGTCTGAAGGGAAGTCCCTTTACTGCTGCTGGAAATGGCACAATGAGAACAATATTGACGAGTCGATAAATCCTTCTACAAAGAAGTTCTGGTAATAGTTGTATGAAGTGCGCAGTGGGAGCGTGTCTCCCTTTCTCACAGCTCGTTAAACCACAGTAAGTAAATAGCTTAAGTGCCAAAAAATATCAATACCGCATTTGATGCTTCACGGAGAAACAGATAACAGCAACAAAAACTTTCCACATTTTTCTTCCAATAGTGAAGCTCATCTCATCAGTAGAGTGTCGACAATGAAGCTGCCTTTCCATGACTTGTACCACATGAAAATGTATGTCTCAAAAACCAACACTAATTCTTGGAGAAGGGTAACTCTACAAGTCCCCAGTTACTGCAAGTGTGTGGTGGATGATAACAAATAAATATGCCGAAGTTATGGAACAAAGTAAGGTTTAGCATCTTTTGTCCGTAAATGAAAGTAGGTAAATATGATACAGATTTCCAGAGTTTGATGGATCTACGTGTCTATGACAGCTTAACGAATTCTTCATGGACGTCCCCTACATTCTGGAGAAAAAAAAAAAAAGATTTAAAACTCAGAAGTTTCTTCAGAATTATTTCAGCCAATCTACATGCTACTTTAAATAAAATCAGTTTACAGAGAACAGTTTCCTAATACAAAAATAAACTACCGTGTGTAAAGGAAAATACATTAAACAAAATATTTCATCATAGTTTAAATATTCACAGGTAAAAGCTTTAAATCCCTTATGTTGTGCACATTTAATTCCCTACTGAAACATTGCTGTAAGGAAAAAACTGTTCTGTGACAAATGTACAATCCAGCAGAGTGTTCTATAACCTAATTTGAAGCTATTTTTACTAATCCAAAAAAATATAGAAAGAATGTGTTACCAGGTTAAAAAAAATTGGCACCTGCCTCAGGAGGTTTCTGGCTTTTACTCCTTAGTGGGAATACCCTGGAAAGAGAGTATAGCTTAAAATTATCCAAACACTTAGGAAATATGTTTCAAATGTATAACTCTTTATGTCTCTTCTAATATTATTAGTAATCTATTTCATATTAAGGAGATGTGAGCAAACGCCTACATTTCCCAAAGAAATGGTTCTTAGCAAGTCTAGTTCAGAAAGCCAATATATTTTAATGAAGGCAACCTGTGGGTAACTTCACCACTGAAGGAAAACAAACAAGAAAACAAATGAAAAACCTCTTAGAAATGGTTAAACGTCTGTTTACGCTTAAAGAGATGTGAAATCTTAAGCCACTCCCCTAACACCTTTAAACTTTTTATAAATCTTGGGATGGGGCAAAGTCCCATCCTTATTCTCTTCTGGTAACTAATTGTCCATTAGTATTTAAAAAGGGGTAGTGGTTAGTGAGCCCTTTGCCAGTGCCTAAGATTGTTATGTTGACTGGCCCAGGCTTGTGCAATCCTTCTTTTGGTAATCATCATTGTAAACAGCTCAAGAGACTAATGGCCACACCTGCAACACAGAATAACATCACAAAGCATCTTGTATAGCACATACTAAACTCTTCTGGTTGCTTTTCTCATTTAGGTTACTGAGAATCAAATAAATCTTTGGCCTTATAATTGTTAAGGATATACTTAGCATCTAAGCTACAACACACTTCTAGACTGCCTTTTTTTTCATTTTGTTTTTTAAAGACAGGATTTCTGTTTAGCTCTAGTTGTCCTAAACTCTGTAGATTAGGCTAGTCTCCAACTCATAGATCTGCCTCCCAAAGACTTGTGCCACCATGCCCTGTCAGACCTACATTTTTTTTTTTTTTTTTGGTTTTTCCAGACAGGGTTTCTCTGTAGCTTTGGTGCCCATCCAGGAACTAGCTCTTGTAGACCAGGCTGGCCTCGAACTCCCAGAGATCCGCCTGCTTCTGCCTCCCGAGTGCTAGGATTAAAGGCGTGCACCACCACCGCTTGGCCTCAGACCTACTTTTAATGCTTGGAGAAATTAACATAAATATGAATCAGGTATGCACAGAGGTATTATTTTCACCACAATTTGTATCTGCAGAAATTATATTTCTTATGGGTATTTACAATTCAAAATTCATTAGTAGAAATGCAAAATACTTAACTCTGGGTTGAGCTTTCTTTCTTTTTGATTTTATTTATTTATTTATTCACTTTTACTCTTCAAGACCAGCATTAATTAGATGCTTATTGGGCAGTCATTACAGGACTTCTGACTTCTCTGAAGAAAATTCCACAAATGAAACCACCATTGGTACCAATGGCACACAACACCCTTTGTGTTTTCTCCTTCATATCCTGCCTCTGTTTCCTTTTCCTTCACTTTCACACTCTTGAAACTACAAGCTGAAGTGAAAATTTCGTAAATGAACTTTTGTTAAAGTCAGGTTTGTGACAATGCAGCAGAAAGTCTACACTTAATGGTATCAAGATGATAGTTGTATATGTTTTCTTTTGTTAGCTAGCCAATTGTTTACTTAAGGTCAACTTGATAAATCAATGGAAATTTTATTCTTTTTTCCTTTATTGAAAATAGATTCTTTTCTCACACAGTATATCCTGGTTCTAGCCCCCCCCCCACTCCCAGTTTCTCTCCACTTGCCCTCCCCTCCAGATCTATTTGCTTTCTGTCTCTCATTAGAAAAGAACAGGCATCTAAGGGCCAAAAACCAAACATAACAAAATATAAATTAGGGCCTTATCCTGTCATCATCAGAGAAGCTTCATCTGGAAACAGTAAGGGACAGAGAACATTATTCAGAGAGAGAGAGAGAGAGAGAGTCTAAATTAGAGCACTCCATCAAATTCCTTCCCTCAGAGCTCAGGGAATTTGATGGAATATGGGACAAAAAGAGTCTATGACTTGAAGATACTATGAGGACAAGGCCCTCTGCTCAACTAAGCAAGGCACATATAAGTTCACAGAGACTGAGTAGCAAGTACAGGGCCTACATAGGTCTGAATAGGTCCTCTGTGTACACAGTATAGCTATAAGTTTAGCATTTCTATGGGACAACTGACTGTGAGAATGAAGGCTAAGAAACATAGTTCGGGTAGCAGGAGGCTCTAGTTTCTATCTTCAATATCTTAACAACAATACAACGACCAATAATTTAGAATATTATTAATATAATGACTATCTGTGTTCAAACTAAGTTGAGCATTACCATCAATGATTAAGTTTTGCTCATAATATATAGCTTCTTGGTGATTTAAAAGTCATTTGTTAAAGAAATAGCAATTCATTATTGTCTCCTCTAACTTAAATTCAGTATCCATTTTCCTTGATACAACACTTTATAATTTACTTTTGCTGTTTGTTTGTTTGTTTCTGGTAGAAAAATTTAGTTGTAAAAAATGAGAAAATTCAATGTTTTGATTTAATCTACTGATTGATTCACGTTGCATTTATTGGTTGCATTTCAAGAGTAAGTTTGTAAATTTAACGATTAAGTTCTTAAAATAGGTAGGGACAGCCTCCATAGGAGCCTCCCATGCCCACTAGAAACACAGGTAGAAAAGTGAGAATTGATGCCCTTCAAATAAGTTAGCATTTACTTTTGTGTTAGTGTGGTGATTTGATTTACTCAATGGCACTGGATAGTATAACACCCTGAAGTAGTACATTACATTTTTTGATCCTCACATGGCAAAGATTTCAGCCAAAGATCCTCTTGGAGTTTAGCTTTCCGTGTCTTTTAAAGATGAAATTTGTCTTATTTATCCATTACTTTTACTCTCTGAGTTTAAATAAATGTGTTTTGTTTTGTTTTATTTTAGATAGAGGCACAATACATAGTCCAAACTGATCTCAAGTTCATATTAATCTTCCTGCCTCAATCTTAAATTTCTGGGATAAGAAACAAGAGCCACACTATTGATTTTCAAAAGTTTTCATATTTTAACTTTATTTTAATTTGTTAAACATGTGAAATATATTAAGATATTATACATAGCTATGACAAATATATTTTAAAAGTTGAATAGACACATAGCTAGATATTTGTGGGAGGTAAACATATCTGAGTTTTGACTTAAATATTGGCTAATATTATAGGACACATAAATATTAGCTTTATGATACAGAACACAGTGAAAATCATTGACAGAGAGGACTAGATAGTTTGAGTGTGTTTCTTTAAGACACTAAAAGTGTAATTTGTAGCCTTAGACTGTAAGTAAAAGTGACCCTGAGGATTTTATTTCAAACTAACTAACAGAACAAACTATTGGATCATGTTGCCTGTCTAGTTCACATATCAAAACAAGCCATTCTGCAAATGACAAGGTCAGTGGTTCTTGGCCTCCTAGTCTTGATGACACATTAAAATGCGGCCTGAGTCTAGTTATTCAGAAGCTCTAAATCTGATTTTTATGGTAAGTCACAGGTTGTGGGAAATTGTGTCTTTCAAAGTATTTATAACATATCTGTAACCAGCAAACAAGAAGATTAAAATTAATTTACACAAATAACAACCGCAGGTAGGTGATAGGCTTAATCTAATGGGTCACAATTTCAGCTCTTCTTGGGTCAGGAGAGAGGAACCATGTGATCTAGGCATTCCATAGTTCTACTCTTTACATGCATTTTTCACAGTTTTCATAATTTTGTGATTATTGTTACTTTTTCTGGCATCATACATTTTACAAACTTTTTTTGGTCAAAAATTTCAGTTCACTACTTTTTTGTTTATTTGATTTTGTTTTGTTTTGCATTTTTATTCTTCAGGTCAAGCTCATTGTCTCTATCATCTTTTTCTCCCAAGAGCCAACTTTGCTTATTTTTTCAGGCTACTCAAATGGGCATGCTGAACATTCTATCTTTTGTGTCTTTGTTGTTGAATGGTCCACAGCACTCTTTACAATATTAACAGCACAAAAATTACATACACGTTATACACCAGGGCTAAGACACAGAGACTTCTAATTTTCAATAAGTCCTGCGGTTTATAAAAATTGTTGCAAGCTGTTTCATTCTAAAAAATCGGCTATTTATAACTATCTAATTATCTGTTAATTAAAAACTAACTGTATCTGTGCAATATCAAAGATTAGCAGGAAAGTTAATGTAATAAATATCACCAACACATTTAACAAGGAAATATATTACTGGTCAAAACTTTGTTTCACAGATTCAGGTGTGTGTATATTACATCAAAATGCTAATATGTGCATATTAATTTCAGATCCTAAAAATGCAGAAAGAAATTCAAACAGACTTAAGTTGTAATATTTTAAATACAATTCATGTACTCTTTTTAAGTAAGATAATACTAATTTTGCAGACTAGGAAAAAGAATCCATATTAGAATTAAAGTTCAGGTAAGATCACCCATCTAAAAACTGGGAACATGTTTGGTCCACCTGTAATGCTAGTGTAAGGAGGACCTATAGACATGCATGTGCATACACAGAGAAATACATTCATATACATCTGCATCTCACAATAAACACACACATATAGACACACATACGACCCTATCAACTTTTAATACCCAAATATGATATTAACTACATTATATATAAATTTAACGTCGATTAGACCCACAATAAACATAATGTTATAGACAAATTTTCTGGCCCTACAGGTCAAGAATTAGATTTCGAATGGCAATTTATACATGGTCTAAATTATTATTGCTATAACACAAAAGTGATTAAGCCTACCAATGTATTATTTCTATGTATCTGTATGTTACATACAGACTATCACATTTCATCTTCCAGGCACACATATTTGATTTTGCTACTGAATTGTAAACTGGAGAAGAATTACAACTAATAACTTAAGTAATTTCAAATTACATTACTTATAAGCTGTGTTGTCCCAGGCTGTTAACTAATGTTTCACAACCTGTAGTTTCACACAACAGAGAAGGAAAAATGTCAGAAACATCAAATATCAGTTTTTTTCAAAATGTCTGTTTAGAACAAAGTATTCAATTGTTCTTATCTCCTCCAACTTTTATAGCTTTTCTGAAAATCTTTTTATTTCTCCCACTCAGTAAAACTTTTAGGCCAGTGCTTTAATTCCTCTGTACAAACCCAGTAAAACATGTTTAAACAATAGTTCTTTCACGTTCTGAAACTTGAATGAATTAAGTGGCCAACAGCTTTCTACTTTCCTTCATTTTCTTTTCCCTGATTTTTCCACTAGAATTAGCCAATCATGAAAGACTGAGGTCAGCCCATAGCTAAAGGGGGAAAAGACATAGTCAACCTGAATTAGAATAAAAGCCTCTGAGCTTTTTTCCCCTGTGTGCTCCCTCACCTAGTTTGGCATACCATCCTTGCAAAAGAATTTTCTAGCTGAACGACTTTCACTTTATTCCTGTGTGTTTTATATGTGTGCACAACACTAAGATTAAACCTTGTTTCTTTCAATCATGATGAGGAAATGCCATTGTTCTTACAGAAAATCTGCTCTTTTAATGTTTTTTGCTTAATTGCTATTATAGTAATATAGTTTCTTAAGTGCACTGAGAATGTCGAGTAATGTATTTTTATTGAATTCCCTCCAGACTTATTCTCCCAACTTTTCTCTTATCAACCCCCACATCTCTACCACACTGCAAGGTCAAACATACTGACCTATAACTCCCAGAGATCCACCTGTTTCTGACTCCAGAGTTTAGGGGATGTATGGTGTGTACTACCAAGCTCAGTTGAGCATCTGGATATAAGTAACTAGATACAAATTTAAAATACTTACATTTTATTATTTTCAGTATCTGTATGCTTTGGTTGACATACATATTTACATGTATTTATTTGATACACAGTGCTGCATTAAATAATGATTAATGCAGGAAAATTCTTTTAAACAAATAGATGTACCTCTAAAAAGGACAAAGTCTCAAACTACATCAAAATTTAATTTAGTTCCATTAATCTGTTTATACCATTCTATATTTTATTATGTATAGTTACGGTTTGTCCCCTCACCAGAATTAGGGGCTGCTCACACCAAATTAAAATACCATGTTATAGTTCATTTAAATTTGGGATTGCATAAAACAGTGTACTGTTTTTTTTTTTTCTTTTGCTGTGATAAATATCCCGTCTAAAAGCAAACTGAGGGAGGAGAGGGTTTATTTTAGCTTGAACATACCTAAGTCACAATCCATCACTGAGGGAAGTTTGGCATGAATTGAAACAGAAACTATAGAGGAATGCTTCTCCCGAGCTTGCTCTTTCCAGCTCGTGCTAGCTAGCTATCTCATATAGACAAGATGCACCTGACAAATCCCTCTTACATCAGTTAACAAACAAAGAAATATCCAATGATCTGATCGTAGGCCATTCTTCTATAGGCAATGTGACTTTTGGTTGTATCAATTCAACAATAAAATTAACCAGGACAAATGGCAATGTTAGTTAATACTTTGCATGATATATGAATTCAATAACATAATATGAATGAAGGTATGTATAATTCAGAAAATCATTAGTCTGCATTGAGGGAACAGGTTCTTAGAAAATTGTTTTCCTAGAAACCAAGAGAAGTAATTCAGATTTCATTTGCTCAGACTCTGAACAGAACAACACGAAAGCATTATGTCTTGCTTGTATAGAATTAAGATTCAGAAAGAAAACCTGACAGCAATGTCATCTATCAGCATTAGTTTTGCATTTTATTTCATTCATATTATTTTATCTTAAACTGTATTAATCATTCGAGACCCTTATATGTTATATAGTTTTACAATGGAATGTAATTCTTGGTGTTTTCGACTTTAAGCATGGTTATGTTCACTTTATCTATTGTGTCTATATTTAGAATAACTGAGACTATCAATCTTATTCCAAGAATCACTGTGGAAATTAATCTAAAAAGTTAAATAATAGCTTTAAGTCTTTAAAATTCCCATATATTTATCTAATGTATATTATATACTTATCATACCCAAAAATCTTACCCTCAAACTTCCCTTAGCACCTCTGGCCCCATTTGTTCCCCAGATTCATGTCCTCTTTGTTTGTTTTCTATCAAGAACAATCACCTGAGTCCAATTAGTACTACCAGTGTACATATGGCTGTGTAGTCATTCACTGGAATATGATCAAGTTGCCAGCTGCTGCAACCTCAAAGGAGAGTGACTTGCCCTCCCTCAGAAGCCCACAACTGCAATAGCTCTCTTCAAAGCAGTGTGGCCTCAGTCTCTAATCTGTGCTGGGATTTTTTTTTTTTAATTTTTTTATTGATAAAAGGAGGATAAAGAAAAGAAAAAAAAAAACAAATTTGCACCTCCTCCCACCAGCCTCCCATTTCCCTCCCCCTCCTCCCACTCTTCTCCCCCTCCTCCCACCCCTCTCCCCTTCCCCCCACTCCTCTCCCCCTCCCTTTCCAGTCCAAAGAGCTGTCAGGGTTCCCTGCCCTGTGGTACGTCCTGGTTTGATTTCGTGCAGGACTTGTTCAGATTAATGGCAGCTGTTGTGAGCTGATGCGTGCAATAACCACACCAGTTCCAGAAGCCAGCATTTCACAGATGAACTTTCCACGCCGTATTTTTTTTATGCTTTCTGGTCCCTAAAGTACCAAGTTCTCTAAGATTTGAATGGTGCAGGTATACTGCCGGTGTGAGGTTTATGGGGGTTTTAGTTAGATAAGATGCTGTTCATGTTTCCATTACCTGGGCAAGATCTTAGGGCTGGAGGGGCAATAGGCATTAGAGGAGAAGCTACTGCATTTTTGCTAAGAAGTCGTACTCTTAGCGTCTACATTCTAAATATTTACATTGAAATCAGCAGACTTGTGTTGCTCTCTGCTTTGATCAGAGGTGATTCTTCTTTCAGTGAGTAATGAGTGGTCTATGCTGAGACTCAGGATTCCTCAAAGCACTACAAAAAATAGATATGAAGTGTCAGCTATAAATAGGTCATCAAGCCACCACTATCTAAGAATGATTGTGTTGAATTGCAATAATTAGACCATTTAGTTTTAACCTAATTGCTGATCTAGCTGGTTTTAAAACTTCTTTCTCACTCTTTAGTTTTCTATGCCTTTTTCTCTTTTTTTCCCTTTTTCCTGCCATTCTTTGTTTTCTGTCTTCATTTTTTCATTTCCTCACTTAGATTTGTTTTATTTGTGGTTTCTACACAAGATTTCTGGTCATTTGCAGAGAGAATGAACATAAACTTCAGTATATTTTGAGAAAGAATATACACTTGTGCTATATTACATGCAATTTAGAATTTATAATATATAAAACAAGACCAAAATGTTGTAATATATGTAAAATTATACATTATACTTTCACCTCTATCTCATACATCTTATACATCGACGCTATATAGCATATACATATAGTATACTAAATAATTTGATTTTAATTTTTAAAAATTTTGATGTTTGTTAAATATATGTAATATATGATTTATATCCATCTATTCTTTTAAGCTTCACTTAGTAAAATTACTACACATAGAATAACATGTATTATATAATATAGTAAATATATAAACTTTACATAGTATAAATAGATATTAAATATATACATATATTAATATAAATATGTGATATAGTAAATTTGTATATATATACATTGTTTTGATTTTGACAGTATTACCTTCAGCTTGTCATCTTTAAGGTTTATTTCTCAACATGCCCAAATAATTTCATTTTATGCTATTTATATACTAGATATGTGAAGAGCATTTTTTCTCAATTTATACTATTTATAAATAGTGCTGATATGTGTCTTGTTTGTTTGCACTTACTTCTAGACTTTGTGGAGACTTGGTTTTAACTTCTTGAGGGCAGATCAAGTGTTTTTGTTCTCTTTTTACTGACTTTCCGAAGCTCAGTGAACAATTAAAATTTTTGCTGTATTTTCATTATGAGAGTATGTTATCAGATATATCTGTGTACATACAACAAAAAATGTTCTATGCCATGCACCCTAGAACCCGTAACTGTCAACTTCATGCCTGAATCTCTGCTCTTAGTTACCGCAAATTTTGCCTTTAAAAAACGCATGCTATTTAACAGGAAATGTATTTCTTCCTCAGGGATGCTACTTTGCTGTTTAGAATTTACAACCTGCATACCCCATTGTTTTGGTTTCCAAATTGTGTTTCATCTATGCTGCAAATTGAGTTTTTTAATGTTTTTTTTAGCAAATGATACAGAGGCAAAAATTAGAACATGTGGAGCTTAGTTTTAATACCTAAATTTTAAATGTATGGTAAACTACCATTTGCAATGTCAATAACCAGAATATAATAATCACATTACATGGGTAGTGTTAAGTATTTTTTGACCAACAAACCTTTTTGCTGACACAATAATCCAAATCAAACCAGATCAGACTGAATTAAAAGAGGTTCAGGTTTAATGGATGGCAACAATTCTGGATGGCCCCCAGGAAAACATGGATAGGGGAACAGAGAACTGAAAGACCATGGAAAACTGGGACTGGGACACATGTTTATTTTCTGGAGGGCAGTTTAAATAGGCTGGAAGTGGTCTTGACCCTGGGGAGGGGTCACCAACTGCTGGGCTTTCTTGTAGGTGGAGTTTGGACTAAGACAACTCCTAGGGGAGGGGGCTTATGCCAGGAGCTGGGGTGAAGCCCCCAGCTGAACAGTTAGGTATGTACATACACACAAACACAAACATATTCATAATCATACACAGACACACACGCACAAAAGTACACACATAACCATACACAACAGCCCCCCATGTACACGCAAACACATCTTACATATATGATCCACAAAATGGCGGCAGAAAGAGAATGCGTGTAGCATGGTATTTTGAATCACAACTCCCAGCCACAGTGACACACATAAAAAAGGCACAGCTCTCAATCATTCTGAATGCAGTTTCACCAACTAGGGATTAGGCATTCAAATGTGAGCCTAAGAGGATATTTTCATTCAAATTTGCAAATCTTGATTATTCTACTATTTCAATTCTTTATGGATAGCCTCTGTGATTCGTTATGCTAGAGAATTCCCTTGATTCTGCATATGGCTGAGTCTGAGTCACTTGATCTAACTTTCATGTAACTAAATATGTCTCTTTCTGTTTTACCTTATAATTTGTTCACTTTACCCAGAAACTTTCCTAGTCATTTGCATTTCTCCCTGTGTAACATTTCCCCTCTAGATTCATCTCATGGAATAATACATATTCAACTACTAAGATTTAGCTCTCAACCTATTCTCTTTAATCAAGAAAAATATAAATGTCTACTTCTTCCTCCAATAAATTTAAGCAAAATTCAGTTCGTATTTTTAAATTTAACATTGTTTTCAGGATTCTATTCTCTTTACTTTAGTAGGCATATCTCCTCTACTCTTATACATATTTGTAGGAATGATTTATATATTTATTTGGGAGAAGTAAATGAGTATATGAAAAAAATCAGTGCATTTCTGATAACAATTATGAGACTATTAATGTCTTAAATGAAGTAATTCTGATTATCGTAATAACTTTCAGTGACTGTAAGATTGAAAGCTACAAAAACAAGCAGCACCTGATTTTAAACAGTTCCTGCACTACCTACCCTCTATTTATGCACAAGAATCCCAATTTACTATTCCTGAATTCAGAACATAGATTGGTTTTCTAAAGTTCATACCCTTTCTCCTGCCAGGTAGACTGGCAGAGGACTGTCAGTGTGGTAGCACAAGGTATTGTTTTAAATTGTGAAGATGACACTTTAAGATAAAAGGAAACTACGGATTTTAAGTAGATGTGATAACCATAGACCAAGAGAAACTAATTATCAAAATCAGTTGCACAAGAGGACTCAGTTTAACATCTTCATGCATCCGTCCTTGCTATGCAAGTCCTCTCCTGTCAACCTTACTCTCTCTTAAATTAATTAGTACTTTTAAAGTTATTACTTTTGCACGCATATATGAATATTTAAAACTTGCTAAGTTGATTCAGTGCTATATTTAAAAACATGCGTTTATGTCTGACAATTTGGAATTTAATAATGTATCACGGGGCTTGTGGTAGTTTGAATAGGAATGGACCTCATAGACTCATGAGTTTGAATGTTTCGGACACAGGAAGAGACACTATTAGCAAGTGTGGCCTTGTTGGAGTAGGAGTTGCTTTGTTGGAAGAAATGTGTTTCTAGGGATTGGGCTTTGAGTTCTAAGAATCTCAAACCACATATAGTGACTCACAGTTTACTTCCTGCTGTCTACCAATCCAGATGTGGAACTCTCAACTTCTTTTCCAGCACTAAGTTTGGGTGTATGCTGCCATGCTTGCAGCTGTGAAAGCATGGATTAGTCTCTAAAACTGTAAGTCAATCCCATAAATGTTCTCCCTTATAAGAATTGCTATGGTCAGATGTCTCTTCACAGCAATAGAAACACAAATTAAGGCAGGCCTCAACCCTAGGAGATAATAATGATCCTATTCTCAGTGGATGTTTGACAGGTTGCACTTCATCTAGGGATAGGAATTTGCTAATTTTCCTGATCTGCGTTGGCATGTCAACCAGTGTCATTGTGTTGGTCTTTAAGCAATGATATTTTTGAGCTTTCATGAGTGTAGACTATCTGCTTTATTTATAACTCTGTGGTTGCTGGTATCGCTGTTGTTTACTTTTTTTCTCTTTTAGGGGGCCTGCCACCCAGCTCCCAAATAAACCACACACATAGAGTCTTATTATTACTTACAGAAAGCCAGACTTAGATCGACTTGTTTCTAGTCATCTTTTCTTAAATTATATTATTCCATCTATTGTTTGCCTCTTGGATTTATCCTTTCCTTACTTCTCTATAACTTACTTTTGCTCTTTCTTGGTAGAAGGCTGGGTGGCTGAATGGCCAGACCCTGACTCCCTTCGTTCCTTGTCCTACCTTGCTCCCTCTTTATACTCACTGACTGTCAGCCCTGTCTATTCTTTCTTATGCCTTTCCTTTGGCTGCTCCACTCTTTTTTAGAATAATAGGTGTTTTATGTACGCAAAGAATCACAGCTTCACAGAGCCACATGAACAAAAGCAACACATCTTACATCACTAAGCAAATGTTTCCCAGAAAAAACAAAAGTAAGACAACTAAAAATAATATTCGAAACCAGAAGTTACTCTTTTGTAGCAGATGCCTTGATTGTATGGTTCATATAATTGTTCAGCTCACTCTTCCACATTGTGTGTGTGTGGGGGGGAGGTCTTTGTAAACAGCACAGTCAGCAGAGTTGATCTGTGTAAGGTAAGAACAAAGTCTAGCGCAACACAACTCAGTAATCAATGTTGGTAGAAGCTTCTGAGCTTCTGGTCAGATATCAGGTAGTTTTAAGTATATCACAATTTTTAAAAATCTTTCTTGTGGTGATTAACTCAGTCTTGTGTATACCACAAAGCTTTAAAGCATAATTACATTGAAACACTTTGTAAAGTGCATATAACATTGCCCATAAAGATAGTTTCTAAAGATTGACTGATACTAATGTCCAAGATAAGTGATTTTGGAGAATGACTGAGATAAACATAAGAGTCTGTTAGAACTAGTTGTGACATGACCATACAGATAACACTAGGTCACCAGGCTATCAATCACATCCATTCCAGCCTGCTTGGTAGAAACCGGGATGTATATCTCTCTCTTTTTTTGAAGAGGCAACACTGAGTGTTTAATGTCCCTGTTTTCCCTAGGATTTCTGGCTGAGTACAGGTACCTCATGATTCCTACATTCCATAGTGCTAGCTTTACAGTAAAAGGCATAGATTCCCTCCTATATAGGAGGCCTTAGTACAATTAGATAGTTGTGGTTTCCCCCAAAGATAAAAGTACCAGTTACTATTATACCCTTGGGGATATCGTACAATAGCAGTCATTGTCATGTGTTGTTGGCTTTACAGTTGTAATTGTGCTATTATATTTTTTAGAATAGTAAGCAAACTTAAGAGAGTAGTATAATACTATGAAAATATAAATACAATAATGTGGTTTTAGTTTTTTAAGTAGGATATATATATGTATATAAAAGTATATTTATGGCTGGCAGGAATAGCTTAATTCATAAAGTACTTAATCCACAAGCCTGAACCTATGTAAAATGCCAGTCATGGAAATAGATATATATAATTTCCACACTAGGGAAACAGAGACAGGATGGTCCTTAGAGATCATTTATCAGCTGGCCAAGCCAAATCAATGAACTTCAAATTCATGCATAGATCTTTTCTCTCTCAGAAAATAGAGGGTAGTGTTACTGAGGAAAATGCCTGGCATTTATTTCTCTCCTTCAAATGTACATACACAAACACACACACACACACACACACACACACACACAGCAAAGACATACATATAATCACACAAACAAACATGAACAAGTACATACACCACCCTTATTACACACCATTACCTTCACAAACACACTAATGCAATGTAGCAAGAAACTAGTTAAATAGTTATTTAACTATTTAAATATTATCCTTTATGAAGTTTTAAAACCATAAACTGTTTATTGTAACAAATATCATCAATGTGTATAAAGACACAGACAATTTTAATCTGTTTTCATTGAAAGTCAAGTATTAATGATACATGCAAAGATACAATAAATTTGTCTGAATAGCAATTTCTGTCATCTAGAAATGGTCATTTTTCATTATTCTTTAATCTAAAAGCACAAAAGCCACCTGTGTCCACACTTAATTATGAAGCTTACAGTGAGACAAACAGGCAGAATAAGATATTTCCTAATATTTTACCGTGGAAGTAGTCAAGGCTCCTCATATATACTACACTTGACAATAGCATTAAGTTTCTGTTACAAGCAGGTTCTATCAATTATCCAATCATTAAGTAAAATTGGTTTTTGATTTTCTGCTACCTGAGACATTTTTGTGGCCATGACCAAATTCCACTGGAGGATTTGACTAGAGGAGCATAGAGACTGTCTGGCAATGGTTAATCAATCTTCACTCAGCAAGCACATATGATAGAGGAAGGTCATTGGTTAAGTAATAAAGAAACTGCTTGGCCTCATAGATTAAAACATAGGTGGGAGGAATAAACAGAACAGAATGCTGTGAGGAAAAGGAAGTGAGCTCAGACTTGATAGCTCTCCTCTTGGGGGCAGACGCCTCAGAGAGACGCCATAGCTGCTCTCTGAAGTGCACGCGATGAAGCTCCGACCCAGGATGGACGTAGGCTAGAATCTTCCCAGTAAGACCGGTGCTACACAGATGATTAGAAATGGGCTAAATTAATATGTGAGAATTAGCCTAGAAGAGGCTAGATAGAAATGGGCCAAGCAGTGTTTAAATGAATACAGTTTGTGTCTTGTTATTTCAGGGCATAAGCTAGCCAGGCGGCCGGGGTGCTGGGGACGCAGCCCCACCGCTCCTATTACTACACACATAGAAGCTGAGTTTCTGTCAAATTGGTTTTTAAAAGTAATTGACACTGTACCAAATTTCTTTGAGCAGATGTGTCATTCACATCTCTTTGCCCTTTTTCTCTTTGTGATATTTCTCTATCCCCTATCTCCATATTTACACCCTGGTACTTTTGTGCTTTTTCACTTGAATTGATTCTTAGTAAGGAATTATTATTGTTAATGAAAACATAACCATGAAATCATTGCCTCTATTGTGGTGACTTCATTTCACATAAAACATTTAAAAGCATGTTTTCTATACTCAGGTAAAATAATAACAAGATTATATTACACAATCATCAACAATTAATATGCCTAGAAAATAAAATTGTTCTTATATTACCAAAACATTGGTCTAGATAAAATAGAATAGAATCCAATTCTAAGAAAACACAAAGAGAGAACAAAAGTTGATACACGTGAAAATGTTGCATCAACTCTACTTAGTCCCCAGTGTCTTCTCTACATTACAAAAGAAATTTTTGTTTATCTGCCTGTCTATGTGCTCTGCCTCCTAAAAATTGAACAAAGTATTAAGCTATTTATATTTTAAATTAAACCCATGTAACATGAGGTCAGATTCTTTGAACAAGAGTGTTTGTAAAAGATGGCATACTTTAAGTCATTACAAAAATCGTTATGAACTATATTGCTTTTATTCTTTAGATGGGGATTGAGATGTAGCCCAGGAACTGTAACATTGAGCTATACTTAAAACTCTCTCTCTCTCCCTCTCTCTCTCTCTCTCTCTCTCTCTCTCTCTCTCTCTCTCTCTCTCTCGCTGTCTTTCTCTCCCATTTGAAACCGAACCTCGCAATGGAAAATTTTCTTGCCCTTGTATCTCAAATGCAAGCATTACAGATGTATACCACCCCCATGCTGCTTTCTTTCTTTCCAACAACAGAGCAATTTGATTTCAATTTCAACTAGTTTATTTCATAAATTATCTTAAGTGTATGTGTTAGAATACAGGGCAAGAGAGAAAAGTATTTTATACTAGCTTGATATCAGTCATGTCACCTCTGCAAACACCTGAAAAATATTAACATAAGTTACAGTCATAAACTAAATAAGTGTGCATTTACCAAGAACTTATTCAAAATAGAGTAAGAAACCATCTCAATCATCTATAACATTTGTTTTTGGTCAATGTTAATGTTTTCTGCAAATTCCCTGTTAATTTTTTTAATTCCATAGCACTTTTAAATAGTGAGTAGATAGCAAATTGGGTTCAAAGAGAACACTCAAGGCAGCAATAGAAAGATACTGTACATTACAATGGCCAATATTTAATATGAATTGTATAGACACATTTATGAAAGACTAGAAAACACAGAGATTTAATATTCTACAACCCTATATCATTACTTAGTTTCACACTGACTGATGCTGAGATGTTTCCTAACTCTAATGTCATACTACAACTGGAATTCCAAAACAATAAAAAAATTACTTAGAGATTCTTTATAGCTTAGGAAAAGCTGAGCTATTATTTACAAAATTATTAGGATACAATAACAATACAATCTATAACACTATATGATTTTGCTCAAACTGGAGCTAAAGGCAAAGAAGTATCTATGGTATTCTGTAAAACAAAATTAAGCTTTACTAAAAGAAATTTGGCAAGATCCAGTGATTCATTCTATTGTTCTGCTTAGTAGAAAACAAAACTGAGACCACGTACTCCAATGTTCACTTGGGTTTCATCTTTCCATGCGTAGGGAGATTAGACACATGTGAATCCTTTTATATAGACAGAAAATTACTTGTAATTAGTGAAAACACTGTTTATTTTCTTAAGCATGTTTCATTTTCTTCTTTTAAGTAGTAAAGAATTATTTCATTTTATTCTAGATTTTCACCATTTCGATGTTAATTTTTTATTTATTTTTTAATTTTTTTTCTTATTTTTAATGAGAAAAGGAAAAAAAAAAACAAGTTTCCGCCTCCTCCCAGCCTCCCATTTCCCTCCCTCTCCTCGCACCCTTCTCCCCCTCTCCCCACTCCTCTTCCCCTCCCTCTCCAGTCCAAAGAGCAGTCAGGGTTCCTTGCCCTGTGGAAAGTCCAAGGTCCCCCACACCTCTGTCCATGTCTAGGAAGGTGAACATCCAAACTGGCTAGGCTCCCACAAAGCCAGAACATGAAGTAGGATCAAAACCCCGTGCCATTGTCCTTGGCTTCTCATCAGCCCTCATTGTTCGCCATGTTCAGAGAGTCCGATTTTATCCCATGGTTTTTCAGTCACAGTCCAGCTGGCCTTGGTGAGCTCCCAATAGATCAGCCCCACTGTCTCAGTGGGTGGGTGCACCCCTCGTGGTCCTGACTTCCTTGCTCATGTTCTCCCTCCTTCTGCTCCTCATTGGGACCTTGGGAGCTCAGTCCAGTGCTCCAGTGTGGGTCTCTGTCTCTATCTCCATCCATCACCAGATGAAGGTTCTATGGTGATATGCAAGATATTCGTCAGTATTGCTATAAGATAGGGTCATTTCAGGTTCCCTATCCTCAGCTGCCCAAGGAACTAACTGGGGACAACGCCTTGGGCTCCTGGGAGCCACTCTAGGTTCTAAATTTTTTTATTTATTTAAAATTTCCACCTCCTCCCATCCTCCCATTTCCCTCCCCCTCCCCCACTCCCCCTCCCGTCTCTCTCCACACATAAGTGAAGTCAGGGTGCCCTGCCTTGTGGTAAGTCCAAGCCCCCCTTTCCATCCTGGTCTAGAAAGGTGTGCATCCAAACAGACTAGGCTCCCAAAAAGCCAGTACATGCAGTAGAATCAAAATCCAGTGTCATTATAATTGGCTTCTCAGTCCGTCCTCATTGTCAGCCACATTCAGAGAGTCCGGTTTGATCACCAGCTTGTTCAGACCCAGTCCAGCTGGTCTTGGTGAGCTCCCATTAAATCAGTCACACCATCTCCGTGGGTGAACACACCTCTCGCAGTCCTGACTTCCTTGCTCATGTTCTCCCTCCTTCTGCTCTTCATCTGGGCTTTGGGAGCTCAGTTCAGTGCTCCAATGTGAGTCTCTCTCTCTATCTCCATCCCTCGCCAGATGAAGTTTCTATGGTGATATGCAAGATATTCATCAGTGTGCCTATGGGAGAAGACCAGTTCAGGCACCCACTCCTCTGCTGCCCACGGACCTAGCTGGGGAAATCCCCTTGAACACCTACCTAGGGACCCCTCGAGCCAAGACTCTTGCCAACCCTACAATGGCCCACTTAGTTAAGGTATCTTCTTCCTTGCTCCCATATCGACCCTTCCTCCATCTCAAACATCCCATTCCCCCAAGCTCCCCCAATCCTCCCCTTCTCCCTTCTCTCTCCCAATCTCCTCTTCTCCCCAATACATCCTCACACCCCTGCTCCCAACTTTTCCCTGACGATCTTGTCTACTTCCAATATCCAGGAGGATAACTATATGTTATTCTTTGGGTTCACCTTCTTATTTAGCTTCTCTAGGATCACAAATTATAGGCTCTTACTAACAATATTTCCTTCAGAATTTTGGCAGGAGCTATTTGTAAAATCTATATAAACATTTTGCACAAAAATTTATAACCTATAAAGTGAGAAAGTATGCTTAGGATCAGAGACATTGTAGAGATACTTAAATATGCCTTGGGGTAAAGCATTTCTCCAAAAAGGATAATTTGTTGTTAGTTCAGGTATGATGCAGGAGCTATTGACAACTCACACAGTTGAAGTGCCATTAGAGAAAGGAGCATGTGCCGTTTAACAGTAAGAATGTAAATTCTTTAGGTCCTGGTGCTAGAGAAGGAGGGTATCAGGACCAGGGAAAGGTGGGGAAGCTTAGGTTCTTAGGGCCAAATTGAGAGAGGTTGCATCTGACCTGTTTGAGGTGAATCCTCCAACTCGACTACCTGGAGCTTACAAGAATTCTTTGAGTTTGTCAAAACATAAGTTTTAAACACACACATTAGCATTTCCATTGTTTATAATTTGTACTGAAAGTTGCATTGTATAAATGGCATTATATTTATGTCAGATGTGACAGATTATTTTTTGCACAATGAAAAGTATCTTTGAGATCTATAGTTAGGAAACCACCAAAGGGAATTTAAAATCTTGAGCTTGTGGTTGTTATGATAGTGTTATAGTATGGTGGTCAGTAGTCTGACAGAGTTGGATTAATAGCTTATTAGGAATTTATTGATTAATGCTAAGACTATGAACAGTAGAAAAATGAGAGAGATATTTGATAAGTTTTATTTGTACACCTTAAAACACTTTCTGCTTTCTTATACCCAGGAACATTCTTCGATTCTCACATTTTACGCTCTCATGTCTTTACTTAAGTCACCTGTTCCTTTCCCATCATTATGACACCACTTTAACAATCAAGAGAAATCTGCTTTGTGAGTTTATTTATTATCTGAGCCTGGTAATGAGGTAAATTGTGTCTAGACTTAGCATTGGCTCTAGGTGAGTGAGTCCTGTGACCTGAATTTTACACAGACAACTGAGAAGGCAGACGTCAAACCTACCAGTCACTAAATTGTATCAGAGATTTTGAGAAGAGTTAAATTTTACCTGAGTTATTGGTTTAAAACAATTACAGAGACTTATTTGATTGGCTACCTAGACATCTACCCTAGGGGCCTCCATGGTTATTGAGGCCAGGTCTTAGGGCAACGTCTGCCTTATAGCTGGCAAAATAGGCTTTGGAAGATCTTGTGTATTAGGAGTTTGTAAGAAGACCAGTCTATGTTTCCTGGGCAATGAGGCAGTCAATTCCAGTGTCCTGTCATCAATGGTTTGAAGAGGTCTTTGCAGTAGTTGAGGTGAAAGGCAGTTTTTGGTTTGTGTCTCATGCTGCCACTTCTGATGCAAACTCTGGGTGGAATTTCCACGGTGCCTATCCATCTTCTTTGGAAGGAATGGGGTTGGTGCCAGGAGCTAACCTGTCTTTCTGTTACGAAAAGCCTTTTTTAATAATTTAACATTTACCAGGCAGTGGTGGCGAACACCTTTAATCCCAAGGCAGAGGCAAGCAGATCTCTGTGAGTTCGAGGCCAGCCAGGTCTACAAGAGCTAGTTCCAGGACAGGCACCAACAACTACAGAGAAACCCTGTCTCGAAAATCTACAAAAAATAATAATTAAACATTAAAAATAACATGTTCTCTAGATCTCTGAGAATTTGATGAATTTCTAGTAGGTATATCTGAGTTATGTCTACAGTATAGAATCTGCCTGGAGAGCTGGATCCAAGCTGAGAGGTTGTGGAGGAATGTTTTACCCAGAGTCTTCCAGCTTAATTGTAACCGGTTTTAATGTAACAGGTCAGATTTATGTTTGCGAAGAACAAAGAAGTACAGTTTCTTTTTCTTTTTTACAATGGAAGCTTAAGAGTAAAAACTGCCAATTTCCTATAAGCAAAACAGCTTATAGGAAATCTCTAGGTTAGATTTATGTTTGAGAATGTTAGCTTTTGTTAACCTGAAATAGATATTTATAACCTTAAATTTAAAAGTACATACCAATTTAAAGTATTTGAGACTTGTTGTGTCCTTAGTCTAGAAGGACTATTTAAAACATTTTTTAAACAGTAAGCACATGTACACATCACACAGTGAATGCTAGCTTACACACACATAAAGTAAAATAAAAAAATCACATGAATAATGATTGAGAGAAATCAGACCGTAGGAGTCAGAAGGCTGAGGGTCCCTGCATGACATGAACTCTTTAGTGGGCCCTGCCAAGGTGTACCATTACACAAACATGCCTCATGCCACTTAGTCCGTGTAACAGAGCCACATAGTCAGTGGAACAGGAAATTAGAGACAGAGACGTAAGGAAAAGATGAGATGAAACAAAACATAAAGGCAGCTGGCGACTTTTCACGTAACTGCTCTGGATGTGGGGGCTGTCAGCCGTAGGTGCCATTTGGCTAGAGGGGGAACTGCACAAATCTGTGTCTCTTCTCTGATCCACTGGCCACACAGAAATGAGAGCCACAGGGGCAACTGCTCACATGGCTATCCATATTAGAGATAGTGGTTAAGACACTTGACCTACCCTTAGCCAAGATGGCGTCTGCGCATGTGTTGGCATTTACCCATTTACCCATCCACTGGCAGAAGTTAGAAAGGTACTGTAAAAGTTTGGGATGTTTTTTCTTTTCTTCACCCTGTTTTTCATTAGTGACCCAGAAAGATGCTGTCACAGGCCATTAATTTGTTCACCAACAAAATAATGGAGGTTGAGAGTACAAAATCCAAAGGCAAGAAGTCAAAAAGGGGGAGGGTATACCCCGAAAGGCCTGAAGCCAAAGACACAAAGCCTAAAGGGGAACTCATAGCCCGAAAGGCATGAAATCTATGGTATGAAACTGAGAAGGGGGAATGTATTCCAAAAGGCATAGAGCTGAAGGCATGAAGTCGAAGTAGGTCCTGGAAGCAAAGGCAAGGCTCATTGAGTGTGGTGCAAGGGTACTAGGCCCGAAAGCCTTGCTTGTGCTAAGTTTGTCAGTGAAGGAGGCCAGCTGTAACCCTGAAGGCAGTGACTCGGGGAGAGGAACTCGCCAACTGTAGCCAATGTTGTGCAACTCCCCAGTAGATGGGGAGTTGGAAAGTAGGTTGTTGGTCCTGGTCCAGGATCCCATGTCTAAGGCCACCAGTCCCCAGGAGGAGGGAGCATAGAGACAGCCTTGGTGAGTCATCACCAATGTTATGGACACAGAATAAGGTGAGTTCTTAGTGGTTCCCATGGTGGATGAAAGACAAATATGCTATGAAGACAGAGATTGGATGTGGAGTTTATTGAAATAAAGTAATTGGGAATGGCAGGACAGGAAGAGAGAGAGAAAGGGAGGGAGGGAAAGAAAGGATATATATATGTATATATATATATATATATATATATATATATATATATATATATATATATATATATATAGAGAGAGAGAGAGAGAGAGGGGTGGGGGGGAGGGAGAGAAAGAGGGAGAGAGAGGCAAAAAGGTCTTTGCTTCTTCAGAAGAACAATGAGAAGAGGAGCTGGAATAGGCAGGGCTTGTCTCTTAAAGGCACAGGATACTGTCTGATATGAAGCTGGGAACAGTACGTGACATACTATGCCAGGTTCACAAGGGGCAGCACCAAGGTATGCTTCATTGCTAACTGTAGATATTTTGCATCTTTTCCTTCATGAATTAGGATTATCTATTGATGAGTTACTATAATGAGATGTTTATTGGGATGGGGAAAGCAATATTTCTACTCTCATGAAATCTTGGGCAGAGACAAATATAGAACTCTTTTCATTAACCTCTTAAGAATGATATTTCAGAATATCAAGTTAAGGTTTTGTGACAACTAACTTGCTATAAATTGCAACTCATTTGAATTTTGTGATTGTTTTCTCAACTTGAATATCAAGAGCATTTCCATCATTAAATAAACTCTATAAATATTATCTCCTTCAACCAGAGAAGTTAGTAATTTTTGTGTTATTCACCAAAATGTTGGCTCTATATATCCATTCTAGATATACCTAATGTTTGATTCTCATTTCCTGATAATTTTCTTTTCTTTTGAGATTTAGTTTTTTATGAGCATTGGGGTTTTTGCCTGCATGTATGTCTGTATGAAGATACCAGATTCCATGGAACGAGAGTTAGTTTTGAGCTGCCATGTGGGTCCTGGAAATTGAACCCAGGACCTTTGGATGAACATCTTATGCTATTAATTGTTGATTCATCTTTCCAACCATGAGAAATTTCTTTAAATGATGTGGTTCTACTGGTGGCCTCTATATATTTATATATATTCAAGTTTTTATAAATATTTACCTATCCTTCAAATGACACTTGATGATTAGTTCTTCTCATTCCATCACGAATCATTTAATAAATGAGTTATTAGAATTGTACATAATGGATTTGGGCACTGAATCTAATTTTCAGATACTAATTGCAAAATCTGTTACTTCAATATTGTGTATCATTATACCAGCAAACTTTACTATTTATTTTTATTCTGTCATATTTGGTGAACACATAATTTATGTAGAAAATGTTTTGAAATCTGAAGACATAAAAATTAAGCAAAATCCCCTTGTTCTTGATGGGTTCAAAGTTCAGTGTGGTAAAATATTAAGCGTATGGGGGCTTGTGAAGCACTCCGTGCTTTGGAAGAGAATGATAATAAACATAGAGATAAATATATGTAGAAATGGAAACACTGCATTAGCTTGACGTTTATGCAATCATAGGCCAGTGGACATACACTATTTTAATAGACTGATCTGGATATTCACTGAAGCGTCATTTTCTTAATACCATTATTAATTAGCATGGACACTAAAATGCTGTCTATGATCTTTTCTTCTGGCTGATCTTGATGCTCTCATAATTCTCTCTATATAAATAACTCGAGGTTAGAGACAGAGGTCCAGTGCACATCCGCTTCAGCAGTTCAAACACATTTGCATATATTTGTGAGTCTATATGTACTTTTCTTCATCCCTCTTCACAGACTACATCATCTTTGGGATTCAAAATGCTCTTCAGCGTCATTGCCACCTCTGCTTTCATCAATCAAGCAACAAATTAATCACTTAATGAGAAGGGTTGAGTTAGATAATGGCCCTGAGTGAAATCATATCTGTTGTATGCTCATAGTATATGCAAGGAAGCTGATTGCTGTCCTCGAGCCTGTAGCATTGCATTTTATCTCTTTCTTCTTGTATTTGTAATTCTTAAGCAGTCTCTTCCATTCACTTATTCACTCTGTGTCATTGAAGCACACAGGACTCTATTTTCCCATGGTTTTTCATTTCTATTACATAAAAATATTTTGATTGACCTATGTTGTTTTAGTAGCCAGCTTTAGTATTTACATTAATCCCATAAAAATATAATTTTGACTGTTTCTGTTTTTCTATTATAATTTTATACACTTGAAATAGTCATCTTGATTATTATAGCCTCTCCAATAGTTTTCCATAATTCTGTTTTCTTGCCATGTCCTTCAATTACTAGTTAATTTTCCATATTTATGAGTATTATTGTTCCTTTTGTTATTCATTGTTTGAATACCACTGGATTTCAGTAGAATAGTATTGTGATCTTGGGTACGAAATGATCTAGTAGGCTTGTAAGCCCACATCTGTGACCATGTATTCTATCAAGGAGCAGTCAGAACACTTAGATCCATGATCTAGTGTTGGTAGATTCAAATTTGTAGGCCCAATGCTGGCTGCCACTGTTATTAAGAGGCCATGACTGCATTATCTATGCATTGCCCAGAAGATAGCGTTTCAAAGCCCTCCTACCTCTTTTTTTTGACTAGCATTTTCTTTTTTTGCCTCCTCTCCCATGCTATTTCCTAAGTCTTCAAAGAAATGGTGTAAATATCCAATTTAAGCTGTCTCAACAACTTGTGTAGCCAAGATTCTCTGCATTCACTGCTTTTCATTGTAAAGACAGGCTTCTCTGATTAAGTTTAAAGCAGCATCCATTTAATATTTAGAACTCATATTTTTCATGAGAATTTAGCTAAATATTAGCAGTATAATTTCACCCGTAGAGCCTAAGACTTTCTCAGCCCTGTGTTATTTACAGAGCTCAAACAATTGTGTGAAATCCCGTTTGGCTCAGGCTTCAAATCCAAGCAGTTGTAGCTTGTTACTCCTAAATCAGTAGTGTCTCTAGTGCACCAGTGGGCATTTCTTAGCTTTTAGGTTAGCATTGTGTACCATAGGCCTCACAGATGGTGTAACCATTTGTGACGTTTCTCCCCAGCAGCCTGTATAATACTTCCAGGAAAATTAAAGCTAGATGCAAAGGTAAAAATTTCCTGATCTGTTTCACCTTGATTTTTTTTCTACATCTTCAAACCAAGGTATATGGTACCTTTTGCAACAGTGTTTTATCCACTAGTAATGTTGAAGGAGTAAGTATAATGGGAACAGCTTGCGCTGTTTGGACAGCGATCCTCACTAGTAATTCATACAGAAGAAAGACTCAAAACAGAATATAAATGTACAACAGACATCTTGGCATACTCTCAGAAAACAATTGATGGAGAATTGTCTAAAAACAAAGACATTAGAATCGGCATGTGAATAATTGAGCATATGAATATATAATTATGTTCTTTTCATGGAATGAGAATAATCAAACACTGACAAGTTTAGTTCGTAGCCTGCCTGGTAAACATCAAGTCTGCAAGGCAACAGTTTTTAAAATTCAGGTTACAAAAGCTAGCACAGTTTTTGACCACAATAAAAATGGTTAGCTAACATAATACTTCATAGTTAAGAAGACAATACTCTATGCAGGGTGAGTAATAATACAAGAAGGAGGTGGTCTGTAGGAGTATTCATTAAGCACCAGTACGGGTGCAACTCTCTGGTGCTGGACACTAATTTCTAAAATAAATCAGACTCAAAAAATCTGAAATTTTGAAGAGGGTTACTACTTGAATAGAATATATACTAGAAATAAATGCGGGTAGCATAATGAAATAATATTCAAATAGATAAAATGAATATACTAAATAGTAGACTACTAGTATATTTTTCTGAAATCCTCTCTCTCTATATATTTTTTTTTCAATGCCTTAGCCTATTAGCAAGACTTAATAGTGTATTTAGTAGAAATAATTAGCTGCTGGTTGCAATGTTAGACATAGCAAGAGAATTTTCTGGACAATGGTTATATAAGTAGTTAGAAAGCACCAATAATGATGTCAATGTAGAGAATAACTTTTTAGAAAATGTTTAGAATTCTTAGGTTCACATTTCTTTCTTAACAGACAGTTTGTTGACTAAATCGTCACAGTGCATTCTAAATGACATTTTAAATTAAAAAGTGAAAAGAAATATGACCCACAGTATTTAATAGCATTAATAATTAATTTAATCAATATTTTTTATTATTACTATTTTCACTCACAGTGCCTTACTATCTTTCCTTTTTTCCTTTCTGACAATTGCTTGTTTATATCTCACAAGTGTTTCTTGACCTAACAGTTTCTAAACTTCCTCTTTCCTGTACTTCTTTTCCAAATCTCATTAGCAAAATCTTTAGCTTTGAGGAGACAAAATGTTAAGTTACATTTTTAATAACTGTTCTTTTATCAGTTCTTTTATTATTATATTTTAGATAATTTTATACCTAAGTACTAACCTACACCATTTCTACTTTTCCCACACATCCCAACTAGCCCTAAGGTCTATATCTCAATATCCTTACCTCCTGTGGTTAATTATCCTTGTTTTCCCTACACACATACTCATGCACGCACATACGCAGGCACACACACACACACACACACACACACACACACACACACACACACACACTATCCTGTGAGTCCATTTGGTATTCTACTATGTGCTTACATTTAGGAATGATCTTAGAGCTTGTGTAACCTACCTTTCTCAATCAACTGATTTTCCATTTCTTTACAGTAACTGTTCTATAACTGTAGGTTGTGACTCCTTTGAAGGTCTAACAGACATTTCACAGGGATTGCCTAAGACAATTGAAATACACAGATATTTACATTAATATTCATAACAATAGCAAATGACAATAATGAAGTAGCACAAACCTGATTTCATGGTTGGAGTGGCACCACACCATGAATAGCTGTGTTATAAGTTTGTAGCGTTAGGAAGATTGAGAACTACTGCTCTCTAGCCAATGATGACCTGGAGACTTTCATGAAGGTGCAGATTCTTATGAGATTTATCCCATTAAACTGAACTTCCAATTGGTGCATTATGCGGGCCTGATTGAGGCAATAAAAGTGCTGTGCTTTCAGAGGTATATTTTTTTAACACTTGTACAAGATAATATTTCACCATGAATATCGTTGTCCTATTGTTTTTCCAATGACCTACATACATGTTTGAACACAGCTTACTGAGCCATAGGTATAGGAATTGCATGATGTACCACCGGAGTATGGTGGCACTTAAGCTCTGTGTTTTTGCCAGTTGCTTGTTTCATTAATGTAATCATCTTCTTCTGCTACAAAAAGAAGCTTCTTTGCTAATTGGAGAGGGCTTTCCTTATCTGTGGTTATAGTGACTATTAAACCTATATATCTGTAAGAAATTATACAGATTAAAGAAAATGGAAGTAATAAGCTCGCCTCCTGGGTCCACGACTTCACCACAGTATATTTGATTAGACTTACAGGGCAAGTTCAACTCTAGTGAACAGGTCTTATGTCTAATTATACAGTGTTGCATAGCCATAGTTAAGAAGCAACCTCAAGTGATTAAAGACCTCAGTGTGAAATGGAAATTGCTAAAAGAACATATAAGCAGAAGATTAGATGATATTTGTTGAGGAATGGACTTTCTGAACAAGAACCCAGTTAGCCAGGAATTGAGGTCAGCGCTGTTTACAAATGAAATCTCATAAAACTAAAATGGTTCTCTGCAGTAAAGGAAATAATAAATTGAAAGGAGAAAAAACCGACAGAGTTGAAGAAAATCTTTGCCAGCTATATGTCAAATAGCAGATTACTTCTCACAAAATGAAAATAACTCATAAACAAAGATTCTAGAAAAATTATCAAATTAACAAATTATCTATGGATCTGTCAGAGTGTTCTCGAAAATAAGAAATAAGAATAGGAAAAAATATTCTTAAATATTCAGCATCTCTAGCAATTAGTAAAATGGAAATTAATACTGCATGGAGACTTTGTCTGATGCCAGTCATAATGGCAAACGAGTAGAGAGTAACTGATTACTAAAGTCAATGAGGAATTAGGGAAGGGAATCTCCTTTAACTGTTGGTGTATTAAAAATTGTTGCAGCCACTGTGGAAAGAAGGGTAGTAAGTCCATTAAGCACTTAAAGTAGTGGTATCATTTGCCCCATCTGTACCACTCCTCGGCATAAACCCAAAGGACTTGTCACTTTCCACCATACATACTTGCTCAGTCATGTTCATTGCTGTTCTTTTCATAAGAGCTAAAGAGTAGAAATGGCTTAATTTTTATTTAACTAATGAATGGATAATGAACATGCTGTACATATCTATAATTTAATTTAATCAGGTATTAAAAATGAAATTATGAAATTTGCAAGTAAATAGAACTAGAATATATTATACTGAGTCCTGTAACACAGACACAGAAGATAAACACTGTGATTCTCCTTTACTTGTGGACTCTAGCCCCAAAGTTTTGGGTATGAGTGTACAACCTAAACTAACATGAATCAGAAAAGCACAAATGTATTATTGAAGAGTGAGAGAAAGCCTCTAAGGAGGGCCATCATAGGACATGGGTATTATGAAGATAAATTGAGAAAACTGTCAGAGTTTTAAATAAAAATAACAACACTAAGGATATATGAACGCAACATAAAACATATTATTTTATATTTACAAAAAAATATTAGAATGGAAACAGATGATAATATATGCATATATACTGCCCTGCTTAGTCTTCTATTGATGTGATAATATATAGACCAGAATTAACTTAGAAATGAATGATTTATTTGTCTTATTATTTGTAGCCCATGATTCGGGGAAACAGACAAAAGAATGCTGTATACATCTTCATCAACGGAATTCTGGTCTCTCTTTAGGTACTCCGATCCCCCTACTACAGAGGGTCAATCCCCTACCTTTTTCCTAAGATACTTTCAATTCTGTGGTTTCTACTGAAATTGTGGCCACATATCCACTAATTATTTCTCCTGAAATAGTTGCCAAATGGAGAGATAATATTCTACCCAAGAGCCAGAATTTTTTTCTGACAAAGTCTTCTGTACCTGATTTGGGGATCCTATTTTAATTATGAATTAGTGGAGTTCAAGAAACATGGGATATTAAAGGCTATTGCCACTACTCTCGGTTGTTTTCTAGAGCTTTGAAGTATGATTTTTTCCCCCCGAATATACCATATACTTCAGAGATAATAGTTAGAGAAATAGTGCTTGCAGCAGACTGAATGAAACTGGCTCCAAAGGAAGTGACACTATTGGGAGGTGTGGCTTTGTTTGGAGTAGGTGTGGCCTTGTTGGAAGAAGTGCGTCACTGTGGAGGCAGGCTTTGAGGTCTCATATATACTTAAGCCATAACCAATATCTCAGAGCACTTCCTGTTGTCTGCAGAATCTGGATTAAGAACCCTCAGCTCCTTTGCCACCATCATGTATGCCTGCTTGCTCCCCTGCTCTCCACCATGAAGACAATGTACAAAACCTTTTAACTCTAAGCTAACTACACCAATTAAATATTTTCCTTTGTAAGAGCTGTCGTACTATCTCTTCACAGCAATAGAAACTCTAACGAAGATGATGCAGAAACTTGTTGGTAATGCCTTTTTAACAGGGAGACAAAGACTGCAAAGTGCAGGTTCATTTTTATTATGCTTTGCTTGGGCATTATGTCTGTGTGCATGTATGTATATGATGTGCACACCTGGTGTGAGCAGTCACCAGATCCCCTATAACAAGGGTGATAGATTGCTATGAGTTATCATATGGGTATGGGGAATGAAGTTGGATCCTCTTCAGTCTAGCCAATGATCTTAACTGTTGGATACCTGTCTAATCTCTAAGCCTAGGTTATTAACTAATAAGGTAGTATTACCATAGCTATTGGTAGCATTGTGGCTATATTGACATTAAACTTTAAGGAGTATCTTTTATTGGGTATGACATTTCTATCTGGCTCTTGACTCATAAAAAAATCTTTAAAGCAGATTATAGGAAAGGTCGTGTTAACACATTTTGTCCTCATTTGTTTGGAAAAGGGAATACTAAAAAAAAAGAAAGAATTTTGGCTTCTCTGTGACATGATGCATCATTCAACAAAAACGATTTAAGAAAGGGAAGGGTTATCTTGGATTATGGTTTCATAGGGATGAGACCCCATCATGCTGTGGTAAAAAGATGGCACCAAACAGCAAGAATAATTGGAGGAACAGGAGGCTGAGTGATAACGTCTTCAACATCAAACATGCAACTGAGGACAAACCGCAAGTAGAGTGAGAAATAGTCTCTCAAAACCCCCTCTCATTGATACGCTTCTTCCAGCAAGGCTGCACGTCCCCAGAAAATCTCCAAATAACACCAACAACTAGGATACAACTGGTTAAATGTTGGGTCCTATGGGTGATTTTTCTAATCCGAACTGCCACAGAAGCAGAACTGCAAACCGCATATTTTAAGACAAAACTAACACACTAAAGTGGAAATGTACAACATGCTCAAGGAATATAAAACTCGAGTTCATGCAGGAAGACCGATGGCTTGATGGTTGTGATGAGAAACACTGTGATTATTTAAAGAGTAACAATATATACTGTACTGTTAAGAAGCATAATTCAGAAGACTGTGTTAGATAATTTCTTTGTTTAAATCTCTACTTGATATACACTAGGAACATAAGCTATAAATGCAGCATTTAATAGTCTATGCGTCCAAATTTGCTACATTAGAAAGTAATTGGGAAAATATAACATATTGCTGGATAAGACAAATTGGGTCATAATACTTAATGAATTTACTTTAAATGGTTGATCCCGTTTGACATTAATGAAAACCACTAAATTATTTGCTTGAGCATTAATAGCTAGCTCATTTTTAAAAAGATCATCTGTCATTGGCATTGCTTTCTCATGTTTTAAAAATGACAGTATCATAAGGTTTACAATCTATGAGAAAAATAGTGTAGCAATTTTAAGACAACTCTTGAGATTCATTTGGGCTTCCCCATTAAGCATTTACATAAGAATTCACAATACTCTTATGGCAAATTTTCATCATAAAGTGTAACCTAAAGATTTTCCCCAGTTTCTAATCAAGGAATGTATTATTGGTAACAGTTTTTATAAACAATATATCTGTTATTTGTAGATGGTAGTTTACTTGGATATGTATTTAACAAAGCAATTATATTCTGTACAAATAGATTTCTTGAGAAAAAGTGCATTCTTGATATTATACTACTTTTGATCACCTAGATCAGAACTCTTATTATATCTCAAAAGCACTAAAATCACGATTTCAGAATGCACGTTCATGCACTAAAGAACTTTCTTCCCCAAGTGACTTGTTAAAGGGATGTTAACACTGAGTATTACCAAAGATTTGAATATTCTGATTTGAATGAGGAATATTATAATAAGAATAGACTGTGCTATGAATATTAATAATTCAATTGACTACTAAAATAGGTTATAATTGATGTTAATAAATGTACTTCTAAACCTGATGCAAAAATTTGAAATGCTAAATAAAATAGGAAATAGCCCGAGTTTTTTGGAAGGTAATTCTGAAGTTCAAAGTGTTGTGTTTTGTTGTGTACGAATTAATATATGCAATGAATGAATATATATTGGCTAAATTATTTTTTCATGCCTATTTTACAAAGAGTTAGTAGTATTGCAAAAGGAAATTGAAGATACGTACTGAAAGTAATATCTATTTCTGGTTGATGTCTCTGTACTTTTTTTCATTTGTAATCCACATACATAGTTGACTTGCGTATATTATTTTAAGTTTTATGTCAACTTGACATAAACTAGTGTAATTTTGAAAGAGAAACCTCAGTAGAGAGATTGCCACCACTGAATTGACTTGTGAAAGGCTGTGTGTCATTTTTTTATATTAATGATTATGACTGAGGGCAAATCACAGTGTAGGTATGGGTAAATGGTCCTGGATGCTAAAATAATAGTGAACTGAGAAAATCATAATGAGCAAGCCAGCAAACACGATTTCTCCATGCCTTCTGCTTAAATTCTTGCCTTCAGCTTCCTTCCTTGAGTTCCTGTTCCAACTTTTCTCAGTGATGGACTGTTACCAGAAAGTGTATGATGAAATGCATACTTTTTCCCCCAAATTCCTTTTGGCAATGGTGTTTTATCAGAGAATAGAAATTCTAATGTAAGTAATTAGTGCTATGGAATAATCCTTCTGTATAATATGTGAAAATATGTCACAGTGGTTGATTTAATAAATAAATAAATTGACTGGCCAACAACTGAAAAATATAAAGTGAGGTGAGAAATCCAAATTGAGAAAACTGGGTGTCAAAAGAGTTGTCAGCCAGATGCAGAATGAGTCGGGCACACAAAATGGAGTAGAAGTAAAAGCCACAATTCTCAGGGCAGCACACAGATTAGTAGATACGGTTAAATTTTAATAGCTAGTTAGTAAGAAGCCTGAGATATTGGCTGAGCATTTAAAATTTATATCAAGTCTCGGAGTCATTTATTTGGAAAGCGGCTGATGGTTATTTTGGAACAGGCAGTCAGGAAAAAAACACAGCCTACAAATTATTATAAAAGAATCTATAAGCATATACTTTGTATTAATGTGCATATATGAATTATTATCTTCTTGTAGTCTGAATTATTCTAATAGAGTCCAAACTTCACTGAAAATAGAATAGATATAGTAGTTGCATTAAAAGAACAAATTCTGTCTACTGAAGTACCCACAATCATATTCTCTAAGAACATATTTATATTCAATTCTTTGCCACATATGAATTAAATATATATTATGTGTCATAATTTTATATTTTAGCATTTAAACTGCGGTTACCCAAACAGACATGGCTATGGGATGCGTACATACTTGCTTCAGTGTAACTTGTTTATGACTGATGAAGTAGCTACGACAAATTATTTCTGGATGGGTCTCTGAGTCTTGTTTTGGAAAATGTTATCATTTGTATTGATGGAATTAAGTCATTTCTCTCTAACACGTCAGATACCACCCAAAATGTAAAGTCTCAATAGAAAAGATGATAACTATTTCCTGTTCTGAAGTCAGAACATTTGCCTCCAGTCCTGCCCTAATCATTCCTGGTCCCCAATGGACTCTTGCCCCAAAATCGGATTCTCCAAGTTCTTAGGTATTTAGAATGGGATAGAATTTTACCATTAAATACCAACTTTTATTTTTATATAACAGCTTGTAACACTATTTTTATCTGAAATTATTCAAATAAATTCTTATAATAAATATATGAATGAATATATGCATATATTTAGATATTTTGCATATGTCTGTTTTTTATGATTGCCTTTTTATTAGTTGCAGAAAAATAGATGAATAGACCTAAGTCTTCTGTTACCTTCAAATAAACCTTCTTGGGGTAGTGAAATTACAGTCCAGGACAAGGATTTAACAAAAAGAAACCTATTATTCATCAATGGTTCAGCATTTTGTTCTTAGAAATTCAGTTTAAAAAGTATAAGCATATGAATACTTTCATATTCAGGTTAAATTCCATTACCGTAAACCCATAACAAAAGAAATTTAAGTATTTGAGAAAAATACATGGTGTAAAGATAAAAAGATCACTTACTTTTTTTCAAAATTGACAACATTTTAAAGTACTCTAGAGTAATAATTTATTAGTTAATGACAATTTAAATATAAATTGAGAAATCAAAGGAAGGCCAATAGCAAAAACTACCACAGACAAAGCAAATATTTTTAAAATTTCCAAATGATTATTAATATATTTAAATGTATGAATTCAATTGAGTTTTAAGCATGATGCATATCACAAACTGACTAGGAGACAAACCTCAATATTGTTCAAAAAACTAAATAAACTAATAAATGGAATAAGTATAAACAAAACTACAGTACCAAATGATATCTTTCAAAGAAAGGCATTTGCTTACTCATCCTCTTTGCCATGTATATGTATACACTGTTATTACGTATTTTGCTAATGATCTTCCTCTGCTGAGCAACTAGCCATCCTGTGTTTAATAGTAGTTAATTGCTAGAAATTCATAGTGACATTAATTTTGATTTGGTCATATATGCATTTTAGCAGTTTTGGATTTTTTAAAAGCAATTTCTTTCCATGGAAGTTATCCACTATTCTCTAATTAAAGGAAAAACCAACTCAGTATCAAAGTTAAAAATATATTTTTTACTTGATTAGTAGTAAGTGAAAAATCAGTGTATTCCTATGAAAATATAATCCATAATACTCTTATGCTGTCAGTGTTCAAATTTTAACTGTCATGAAACAGAGTAAGAAAGGACAATTATTTAAAATTTGTGTATAATGAAAATTTAGATCAAAGAAAACAGTATAAATGTTTGGAGTTGGAAATTTTCTTTCAGTCACCAACCCACTCCCATAGAAAGATATAGAGACTTATTATTAGTTATGAACACTTTGCCTTATTCCAGGCTTATTCCACTACCTCTTTTAACTTAACTTGCCTGTTTATATTCATCTATGTTTTGTTTTGGGTCTTTGTTTTTTCATTTCTTTCATTCTATATGTCATACTTTCCTGTTTCCTCCATGTCTGTCTCTCTGGCCTCTGTCATTTCTCTGTTGTTTCCTTTTCTTTGTTTCTTCTCTTTTCTCCTGAGCCTAAATTCCTCCTCCTACTTTCTTTCTCTGTCTAGAAGTCCCACCTAGAAGTCTTTCCTTGATATTGGCCATTCAGGTTTTTTTTTAGACCAGTCAGGTACCTTCGGCAGGCAAGGTAAAACAGCAATACATTTTTACCTAATCAACAAATGCATCACATCTTGAAATATTTAAACATATATCCCACAAGTAACTCAGTCATCTGTGCTTATAACCAGAGAATTAATACTTTCTATATGATTTGGAAGATTGTCAACTTTTCAATAATTGCATTTTTGGTTTTGCGCTTCAAAAATTTATGACTTAATTTTTTCTAAAATCTATATCATAGCAGTGACCTTGACATTCTACTCTCTGGGAGGCCTTCACTTTTCTGATGGGAGATGTAGCAAGAAGGGATTCTGGAGAAGGGGATGGTGTTGAGGGGACCTGGAAGGAGTGGAGGAAAGAAAAATTGATTGAGATGTAGTGTAGGAGAGAAGAGTCTATTGTCAATAAAAAGGATATCATGAAATGTCCTAATTCTTTATCAAAGTTTGTGAAAATTGGCAGATTATCAATGCTGTTAATTCAGATCCAGCATTCTTTTTTGTTTTATCACAACCACTTGCTAGTCTCCTGTTTGTACTTTTTACTGAAGTGTAGAGTAAATTCAACTTTCAACTTTTCAGAATGGCATCCTGTACTTTTCTTTAAAAGATGGTGATTTCCTTACTAGACCTGGATGGATGTGGGTGGTCCTTGGACTTCCCACAGGGCAGGGAATCCAGATTGCTCTTTGGGCTGACGAGGGAGGGGGACTTATTTGGGGGAGGGGGAGGGATATGGGAGGCGGTGGTGGGGAAGAGACAGAAATCTTTAATAAATAAATAAATTTAAAAAAAGATGGTGATTTATGCACCTGAAATTCATTTTACTATTTCTCTACAGGAAACCTTTAGAGGCTCTTGGATAATGTTTCTATGTAGTAAATGACGACCAGATGCTCTGTTTATATGTCACCATTCTTGCTTTGCCTTCTCAGTATGCTGACATTAAATTTGCTTTTCACTTTAGCTTCTTAGAGGCTGGATTACTCTGCTCATCCCATAAGAGAAGATTCTGAAACCAAAGTGTAGGTTTTCACTGAAAAGGTGAATCAAAACAAATAAAATATGTGCTGACTAACAGGAGTTCTACTCTGAAAAATTACTTTAACACATTTGGCTGAAATGGAATTTGTATTTATAAGTTTTCAAGTGGAATTGAAAAGTACACTACATATTGGTCTTCTTTTCATAGCATCTTCATTTTGTGCTTACAATACAAGTGAAAGTCACGTCCTCGCTCTATTTTTTACATAAAAGTATAATACGTGATGTTTTTAATGTCTACCAGAATAAAACCCTTTTCTGTCAATCTTTCTGACTACCTATATTCTTATTGCTATGATTTCTATTCTAAAGTATGAAAGTGAGTAATATTATGTGACTGACAAAGGAGAGCAATGTGAAAGTCTATTTGTATATAGGAAACAATAGCAAAGCCTAAGTGACTATTTTAAAAATCTTTTAGAATCTTAAACCTTGAAGGCATGAAACCCTGATTACTTATGAAAGACTAATAATTAGGAATTACTCAGCAAGCAATATTAGAATTTAATGGCAAGAGAGTACCCAGTTTGCCTCCACATTTATTTGATTATGTGAGTTAATCAGTCCTCATTTATTTATTAAGTTTATACAATCATGGACCCTAATAGAAGCACATTAGATTTTACGTTAAATACATTCTGTAAGCTACCATGGTTCTCCATTCTTCTTAGTAGTATAAAGTTTTTAGCATGATATGCAAACCACTCAATTTATAACTTGGTAAAATATAATTGCACCAAATCAATGTGAATTCATAATGAAACCAAACTAAACATCATTATTATAGGATTTGGATATACGTGGTTATATATTAGGTTTAAATAAACAAATATGTGTACTCCATAATCAAATATTCATTTAAAATACACATATCAAAACAAAATATCAATACTTAAAGTGCCATGTCCTGTGAAGCAAATATGTGATACTCAATATTGATTAACGATATAATAATTTATATTTAGAAAGAATTTTGTGATCTAGAATTTCAAGCCAATATAATCTTTGTAGATAAGAAAAAACTGTCAGTACCTACAATTTCTCTCAAGGAATTTAAGTAGATTGAAAAAAATGTATGAATACTTCTTACTTTAATTTATACCATTTAATCTGCCAGGAAGCATTTTAGTATTGATCAACAAAAAAACCATCATGAATAGATGTATTTTCATCTAATATAATTTATTTTGCTACTTTGGAAGTTTCTATATTAAAATCTTATTTTCTATTAAAATATGCAAATTAATAAGACTGCTTATATAAGGAATAAAACATGAATTTAACTTCAAAGTTGTTACTTAGCAAATAATTATTTAAATTATTAAAGACCGAATGTTAGTGATATGTAACCTCCCCAGAGTGTCTCAAAATTGTACAGCTACTTGCCATTTCTTGGCTGTCACCAGAACTCAGCTTGATAAAAATCTTATCCTGAAGATGCCCACATTTTAGCTACCTGAAAAGGAAAAATGAAGCAGGAACTGAGCTGGAACTTTCTTTTAGTTTTCATAGTTCCAGAAGGTAGAATACAGGTTGGAGGAGAAAAGCCATTAATGGTCTTCCCTCACTATGAACCCTGTGAACTACAAGATCAGTCCTCTAGACTTATGTGCCTTAGGAAATTGTTTCACTAATGTCACGAGTGCAACGAACTGCCTTCTGATCTGATAGGGTCGAAGGGTCATTTAATTTAATGGAATTCATACCTGGGTACTCTAAACCTGATACAAAATGGTGGGGAGACCCAAAGGCCTAGGAAGTGAAGCAAATAAAGTGTGTAGCTATATTGACACAACCTCAATCCAACTTGTAAATATTTATTCTATAGAAATGTTCTCCTTTGTCGTATTAAAGAAGCTTTTCTTTTCAATTTGTAATTGTAGATACTTATTTTTATATAGTGGCCTGTACACATAATGAAGACTGAATAACAAATGTGTGCTCAGCCCTAAAGAGGACATGAACATTTTTTTTCTCTAAGTTCAGGTACTTTTCAGAAGAATGAGGAGAAACTACACAGGAGACAGAGACATAGGTATTACTATTATCTGGACAAAGCAATGTGATTGCAGTCAGTAACTCACAACATCTGAAGATAATTGCATTGAGTCTGTCCAATAATGGATTCACGCACAACCAGACACTGATTGGTAGGGGCCTCAGGGGGCCCTGAAATTCACTGCTGAACTATATGTTACTGAATGATAAGTTTAGGAAGAGGAAGGAATAATGCCTTTAGTTGTGTTTCCACTGATGACCCCACTAGGTTCCAATAAACAATCCCTCTCCAATAATCACATGAAAGGCATCAAATAAACTAAGTTTGTAACAAACCAAGGATTATAAATTTGGTAAATATTTTGATGGAGAAGAAGGGGGCATAATAGGACTAGAAAGGAGATTAGTGAGTTTAGGTAGAGACTTTTTTTCAGAAATATTTTATGTTTATGTTAATATATATGTTAAATTAACAAAGAACAAACTGGACCAATTGTGAATTAAGAAAACATCCTAGCTCTTGCCTGGAGCCTGACCTTACTCAGGCATTTTCTTACTTGAGGATTCCTCTCCTCAGATGATTTTAGCTTGTGTCAAGTTGACATAAATCTATGTACCACAGGACACTTAGTCCTAAATGGAATGTCTCCACCAAATTCATCCCCTAAAGTGTTCAGAGAACCCTGAAGAGGTGGAGCAGGAAAGAGTGTAAGATCCAGAATGGATTGAGGACACCAGTATTACAAAGCCATCACAATCACTGTGAACAATATTTATATTAATTCCCAGAGACTGAAGAGGCATGCATAGGAAAGGAAGTGCTATTTCACGGATCCAGGAGTGGTAAACACGGTGCCAGCAGGTTTTGCTGTACTCCCTTCCCTCTTCCTTGCTAAACCCTTAGATTACATTCCTAATGCTAGCCCCCATAGTCTAGTTCCTTATTTGGTCACTAAGTTATTGGTGAGACTCACCACCAGCAATCAAATTTCATTATTTGGCTACACTGGCTAGCATGTCTAATCAGAAGTTACCAACTCATTCTAACATACTGTCCCTAACCATTCCCCATTAAAAATCCACTTTTGAGAGACACCTAATGATTAGTTTGTCAGCTCCAGTCAGCAGAGCACCCCCAAAACCCCATTTGTCCCTCTTGTGTAATAAATCTTTGCAGTGAGAAACTGGTATCGGAGTGTGTTCTGTGCAGATACGCAGGCCCCTTAAAGGACTGCATGGGTCTCCATCAGATCCTCTATGAATACATTATGGCTACCAGTTTACTGTATCTATGGGATTCTGAGAATGTAAGTTAGGGGGTGTCTGATACTTGTGACTTCTCTTGGGCCCTTTTCCTTCTGAAGGTTTGTTTTCTTCAACATCATTGTGACAGTTTTTGTTTTACCTTAAAATATTTTATTTTATTATTTTAAAATAAATAAATGTCAGACATTAACAGAAAAAGGCAGGTGTTTTAATGTGATAATCAAAGAAAAGTAGCTTAATTATTTGCCTGAGAATGACCTTTTTCATATTTTGAGTCATGCTAGCCTCCAAAAGCTAAATTACAAACAGCTTGATGGCAATAATATCTTTAAAATATTACCATTATTATTTTTGAAGCATTACACACCCATTTTAGCTATTTCAACTTTGTAAGGTAGGCAAGGAGCAGTGAAGCTAAGCAGAGATTTACCTGAGTTTACACAAAAGACAGATATCTGCCAGGCTCTATGGGAAAGGCATGCCCTGGATTCTCCATCCAAGAAAGATATAAGGATGGCATGTAACTGGCTTTCAAAGTAATAGAAATTGTAAATCATAAGGAGTTACATGAATAGTAAGAAAATTCCACAGTTACCATATTTTGAGCATGCAAGAAGAAAGACTTATTAGTGGAGCCACCATCAGGGCAGCTCAGTTACAAATAGATTCGGTATTTCAGTGGTAGAAATTAGAGACAGGCCCAATATTCCTCATCCCCATTACTGTCTCCTGCTTTTTCCAACTTCTGCCTGGGTATCAAATCGGGTTTTCCTTCAGTCTGCTACATCTTTATGAACAATCAGTATTTGAATGAGGAGATTAACAGAGCCATTTATTCACATACAGAACAAAATGTCATTCTTTAAAGGGTTCATTTGATATGGCACAATACTAAAAAAGAATAGAGTTGCTGTCATCTTCATAATATTTAATCTAAACATTATTATATTTTTGGAGTTACTATCACTATTGCTATGCCCAAATTATTCTATTCAGGTTCTACATGGATACAATGGATGTATTTATGTTTAAATTTCATGTGAATCTGTTGCATTTTGTATCCCCAGCAATCTATATTTAATTAAACATCTTTGTATTTAAAAATTAAGAAAGAAAGAAAGAAAGAAAAAAGAAAGAAAGAAAGAAAGAAAGAAAGAAAGAAAGAAAGAAAGAAAAGTGGAGAGGAAGGACAGAAAATCATGTCACTATGGTAAAGGTTACCAACTGAACCATTATTTAGACCTGCTGGGGGAGAAAAAATAAATGTTCTCCAATAGAATGAAGCATTAATCACTCCAGCATATGCCTCATGTTTAGCTCTAACGGGCCAATATATAATTGACTCCACCGCTGTTTTTCTTTGTCTGTGTGTGTGTGTGTGTGTGTGTGTGTGTGTGTGTGTGTGTACGTGAGCATGCACTATTGGTTACAGTTTGTTGTTTCTTCTCTGTGTGCTTTGTTTTTTGTGGTGTTGCTTTATATCATTTTCTTGGTTGAGAAAGAACTTAAAGTTGGGTGGGAAGGAAAGAGGATTTATAAACATGGGGGAGGGGAAACACATCAAAATATGTTTAAATTTAAAATTCTTTTAAATAATAATTCTATACAAGAAGAAAAAGTTAACCTGAAACTATATTAGAAACCAAAGCCTTAATAATCAGTCTCTGTGTAAAGTTTCAGTACTCGAATGGGCCACAAAGGAAACAGAAGTAGGAATAGACTACTAGAGAGTATGTCTGGGTCACTCAATCATGGGCACAAATAATTTTAAGAGGTAATACAAGCAAAATGAAAGAGTTCTGAGACACCATAAAAAACCTAAACTTTTGATTATGTTAATCAAGTGATAAATGGATAGTGAAAATGTAGCACATATATGCAACTAAATTTTATTCAGTTTTAAACAAAAATTGTACTATGAAAGTTCCATGTAAATGGATGGAGCTGGAAAGCATTGCCTTGAATGAGGTAACCCAGAGTGAAAGGATGAACATTGGATCTTTCCCTCCATTAGGTGCATCTTAGCATTGACTCTGTAGATTTCTGAGTTTCATTTGGAGTATCTGTAGCATCTAGGAAACTAAGTAGGGATGAGTTTTTGGAAAAGAAAAACTATAAAGGAAGAACACAGGTGATACAGGAAACTAACAGAGAGGAATGTTAGAATGAGGAGAGATATGTAGGGTACGGTAGAGGAGGGGGTTAGGCAAAACATAACTAACACCAAGTGTGTCTGAAAAAATGTGTGTGTGTGTGTGTGTGTGTGTGTGTGTGTGTGTGTGTACATTTTCTTCTAGTTACCTTACACTGGGGATTATGTTTAACCTTGATGCCTTAGATTGCTAACAGGTGTTGAACACTTCCTGTGACCTTTCTGAATTTCAGCAATGACCACTGTAGCAAGATATGCCCACAAGCATATTTATATAGCATGAAATCTATGGAAGTATGCATCTTCTTTCTGCTAGGATCTCACACCTGCTACACAAGAGGAGACATTTGCCTGGTATTTATCTGACCAAGAACAAACTATCAAGAAGATCCCTGTCTCTAGAAGTGGAACTTCCTTTCTTTCTAAGTGGTATAATATCTATATGAGTCCAGATTAATCAAGCTTCTCTAGAGTGTATATACGCTCTCTCTCTCTCTCTCTCTCTCTCTCTATATATATATATATATATATATATATACATATATATATGTATATATATATTATTCTGTACTATATACTATGTATATTGCTGTTGGTTGTGGTTAAACTACTCGAATAATGTGCATCATCAAAATGAAAGTACAAAATCCAATAGAAAACTTTTTGAGTAAAACGTAGAAAATGCCTGCAGTGGGGTAGACAAACATGATGGGGGAGTGTCATATATCAATCTGTTGATTTCATTGGTTAAGCAATAAAGAAACTGCTAGGCCCATTTGATAGGCCCACCCTTAGGTGGGTGGAGTAAACAGAAAGGAAGGCTGGGAGAAAGAAGCTGAGTCAGAGAGTAGCCATGATTCTCCCACTCCAGACAGACAGAGGTTAAGATCATTCCTGGTAAGCCAGCTGGTGGGCTACAGCAGATTATTAGAAATGGGCTAGTCCAGGTGCGAGAGCTAGCCTAGAAGAGGCTAGATAGAAATGGGCCAAGCGGTGTTTAAAAGAATACAGTTTCCGTGTAATTATTTCGAGTAAAGCTAGCCATGGGGGCTGCCGGGTGCCGGGGATGCAGCCCGCCGCTCCAACTACAACACAAACATGCTGGTGAGAGTAAGGAATACAGGGGAAATGTAAGCACTTTCTTCTTCTGTGCTCCTTCAAGAGGGCTACTACCATTAGGTGTGGCCCACATATACAGTGGGACTTCATAATTCAAGTGAGTCATTCAAGAAAATCCCTCACAGGCACGCTCAGCAGCTTGGCTTTTGATTCCAGATGTAACCCAACTGATAACCAAGATTAGCAATTACAATATCATACTGCCCTCTAAATTTGTATCCCTCTGCGTTTTTATTAAGACACTTTCTCAGACCTCCTTAGAGATCCTTGTGAGGTATATGCTCCTTAGCAGAGAATCCCCAAACAGATAAAAGTACAGAGAATCAGTCAGTATTGGTGGGTTCATTCGCAAATGAAACCTCTATATCATACTTTCTCCCCAGAGTTTATAGATATAAGGAAAGAGAAAACAAAGGATTATAAGACCCAATAGTTGGAAAATACAGAACCTAAATAGTGTGTTGGAATATGACAACACTATTAAATTCATAACCTTACAATTACTGTCGTTTCCTTTAGAAGACCTGAAAAAAAAATGAACCCACTCATAATTCTAACATAGAACAGGAAACTCTTCATGATTTTATAACCATCATTGAAGAGACATGAAAGAGAGGATGGATGCTTGGACAGAAAGAGTCAGTTTCTTAAGGGTATGTTTTCTGGTAAGTTTATTGTATGCAATTGGATGGTCTCACATCCAGAGATATGCAGAGGGTACAACATACAGTCAATGGTTACTTAAAAAAGGAAAGGAAGACAATTTGTCAGGAAGGTGGGGGAGATATAAAAACATTTAAGGGGAGGAAATGAAGATGAATATGTTGAAAACTCAATGTATAACATTTTCCCGAGAATTGATAAAAATATTTTAAAAGGTAGTAAAAATGATTCTATTAAAATAGAGTTCAAAGTTTTTACTTTTACAGAGATTTTTAAGATAATTAAACTAAAAAATCTTATGTATATTTGATAACTGAAAATAAATTCTTTTTTAAGCCCTGAAAAAGAAATTAACCAAAAAGTAATCACGTAGAAAGGGAATCTATTATATGTTTAAACTTGCAGAGCCAAAGAATGTAAATAGACATTTTGTTTTATTTTTCACTTTTCCTTATATGCACAGATCCTGTTCAACATGCAAAATTCCTTTAATAGTCACATAATTGTTTATAAAACAAATATTTTTCATCTAAAAACCAACATTTAAAACGTTTCTAAAATATTGTTTAGGACAATATTTTATGTATAGCTGTTCAAAATTATGCTTTATTGTATTATCATTTAATATTATTTTAAGAACAATTTCAGTCATTTATAAAGAAGATTTTTAAGAATTATTATCACTTTTTTAATATTTATTTATTATGTATACAATATTCTATCTGCGTGTATGTCTGCAGGCCAGAAGAGGGCACCAGACCTCATTACAGATGGTTGTGAGTCACCATGTGGTTGCTGGGAATTGAACTCAGAACCTTTGGGAGAGCAGGCAATGCTCTTAACCACTGAGCCATCTCTCCAGCCCCCCATTATCGCTTTTTTTATATTAGTTACAAAAAAACATATTTTAGCAACCCAGTCATGAGTATGTGACAGCTACAAAGCAGTCTACTCCTACTTATTAAACACAAATCTTTACTCTTCATAGTTGTCTCTGTTCCCAGGTCATTCATGTTTTCTTGGGTTGGCTTGATATTCTTAGCAGACTGATTGTTCTGGAAGATTGAATATGAAAATATCTTCATCGAAACAAACTGAAAACAACTGAATGTTAACGCTATAGCTGTTATCCACAAGATTTAGCCGTATTTTCTGCTTTCAACCTTCAGAGTGTCTTACTGTGATTTAGTAACAATCATGTCTGGATTCTTCCTCTCTGACATGACTCTTTCAAATTTATGTCCCTATATCCTACATCAATCTCAGCTCTAAAAGCTGCAATTTAAAAGCAAGCTAGTATGTCCATCCTTTAGGACATTTCAGCTATGTAAAACTAAAGTAGCATACAAACAAAGGACTTGTATAATTGGCAAAGTTAGTTAATCAGGCATAGTTCATAATAGAAATGTAATTTAAACACTTTTATAGTCATTATTTATTACTTTATCTTGTTCTTGTATCTGTCATACATATCATATATAATGCTTTATATGTGTTAAATAGAACTAAAAGACAACTAAAATGAAGAAGCAATCATTTTATTTCTCAAAGATGAGCATAGATGAAACTAAATTCTTAAAATGTCAGAAATAGTCATTGACAGCACTGAAGGATTCTTATCAAAATAGGATATGTTATGAATTGCATGCAAGAAACAACACCTTATTTGGAGAGTAATAGCACTATCTCAACCATAAGTACGGAAGCAGCAAAAATGTCAATGTGTGTGTAATATGGACAATAATTTGAAGGTTTTTTATTTTTATATTTTATTAATAGCATAGTGAACATACAAGTAGCATCTTTAAATTTGTAACTTAGAAAAGTAAACCAGCTTGCGCGCGCGCACACACACACACACACACACACACATTTTAACTTAAAAGAATAACAAAACATTTAACCAGATTTATATTTCAGTGCTCTTGTTGAAAGTTATGTCTTTTTTCCCCTTTAGTCAGCAAGTTTCTAAATAAGCTTTAACAAATTTTATTTAGTGTGAAGTTAAAAATTATAATGAGTTGTTCTGAAATCTTATTTTTAAATCAGAGAAAGGTTTTCTTATCTAAAATAGTCTCTAGATTCAGGAGCATCACTGAAGCTTATTTTTACAGGGTCAATAATTTCTGTTTTATTACTTACATTTATAGAAGAAAATGTGTGGACCAGAAGTGAGGTTTATTATTTAAGGTGATGCCTTAAAAGTCGTACCTGGGAAATAATGAAAAATTTTGAAAGTGGCACAAGAAATGACAATCATATAAGGGAAGTGAAATAAGAAAATAAAACATGTTATTCAGGTCATTCTTGACTAATTATTTTAGACTTTTCTAACATTTGTTTTGGGTCGAATTGATTCCTCAGCCATTTCTCAACTCAGTTACCTTTCCTGGCATCTAGCCATTGTCTTCAACATTCAGATGACGCATCATCACATCAAACAACCAAGAAGATCTCCCCCTTGTCATGAAGACTAAGGCAATTGATCAGATCAAGTGCCAAGTTTGCTTTATTTTTCACTGAAACCCTAACCAAACTCCTGAATGGCTCTCTGCTGACAACAATGTCCTTTATTTGCACAGAGAAGAACAGCACTGTTAGAGATTGACAATATGTCATCAACTTTCTTTAAGAAAACATGGGTCTTGTATGTTCTAATCCCAGTGATCTGGAATGTTAGAATACTAAGTAGTAGTCATAAAATGAAAGGCAGGTTGAATGTTCAACATAGTTTTCTGTGCACTTTCACAACACTTAAAAACATAAATTAGTAGTTCTGTTTGTCTTTAAAAAATTGTAAATTTAACTAGTCTTTCAACAACGACAAATGAAATATTAAGTTAAAATGTGGACTTTTTGCATTTGTAACTTTATCATATACTGAGTACTCTGGCCTAGGATGTATCTAATTAAATCTTTTAGAACAATGAGTCAAGTTGGCTCAATTAAAAAAAATAAAAATAAATTTCCATGCAAATGCTAAAATAATGCCTTGTGAACTATGTTATTGTAGTGAATACAAATGAAATCATGATTTGCCATTTACTTAATGTGTATTATTAAATGATTCATATGAATGTCAGGAGGGTTTTTCAAATGGTCCATTAAAACAATTTTCATAAACATAAGTTAGAATTATTATTAAAGTATTATATGAATCAGATGTTTATTGGGAAAGATCTGAAAGTGAAAATAGCAGGGAAAGAACATAAATTAAGATCAAGAAGAGACCTTGTGTATCCATAATCTATAAATGTCATTGAATTAATTAGAAATCAGCATGTTTAATAAAAATCATATAATAAGCACTCTTTCAATATTCAAAAATATATAAATTAAAAATAAATATTTTAATACTGTTAAGACTTCAATATAATTTTTATATAAATTACCCATTTTAAGTAAAAAATATTTGATATTACTTGGATTATAATTCAGTTGTATTTCTATATAATATGCCCATCTACATAGGCATAGACTGTTTTTCTGAAATGCTCTGGGCTTTGTGGTCTGAAAAGTTAAAGAACATCATAATTACAATATTTTAACATTTCAGTACTATATCCATAAGATCATATCTTAGCAAATATTTTTATTTTTGATCCATAATTATCATTTGTTTGGATTTATCAAGATTGTTTTATAATGCAAAATCGATTCTAAACTAAACAGTTCTAGTTTACAGACAACTCTTTCATAAGGAAGGTCTAAGGGAGAACTGATTTTTTTTTATCTGCTGAATTTGCCTTGTGTTTTGCAAAGAAGCTTATAAAAGCCAACCTAAAATTCTTCTGTCATCTGCTGAAATAACAAGCACGTTTTCACACACTCAATGTTTTAATCCTATTTGTCAGGCTGTTAGCTTGTGTTTCCAAATCTCTGATTTAACCTGGCCCACGAATCCCTGGTTAACTAAACTCTAGAAAAAGGAAATGAGTTCCTGTCACTAGACTGTTAAAAGGTCAACAAGAATGACAGATTCGCCATCTCAATTGCAGATTTCCAGCTAAAAGCCAACTGATGTCAAGATTAAGTCAAAGCTGAGACCTCGTGATAATAAACAGATTGTCAAGAAAGCAAATGAGAATGCAGCTTGGAATAGGAAGCCAGCCTATGAATCTGGCCATATGGACATTAGAGGAGAGAGAATGAGAAAAGGAGAGAGGTGGGGGAGGAAGGGAGACACACAGAGAGAAACAGAAAGAGACAGAGAGATAGAGGCATAGAGATGATAGTGGAAGATGGTAGATAGATTTCTATACTGAATCTATGAGGACCAGAAAGAGTAAGAGCGAGTAGAAACAGATGTTATAAACAGAAGTGCAGCATTGGTTAATCAACAAATAGAAATGTCACTGATGGTTGAAGTTTACTAATATGTAACTTTTAATTAAAAATACACGTTGGATATCTTAGGGTTACTATTGCTGTGAATGAACACCATGACCATGACAATTTGAAGGGGAAAGGGTTTATTTTACTCATAGTTTCATGTAACATTTTATCATCAATAGCACTGAGGGTAGGAACGCAAGCAGGATAGGAACCCAGAGGCAGGAGCTGGTGCAGAGGTCATAGTGAAAGCCTGCTTACTGGCTTACCCCTCATGACCTTCTCAGTCTGTTTCATAGAACCCCAAAATATCCACATGGGATGGCCCCACAAACAATGCGCTGTGACCTCCCTATTTAATCACAAATTAAGAAAATGCCCTACATGCTTGCCTACAGCTCAAACTTATGTAAATCTTTTCTCAGTTGAGATTCCCCTTCTCTGATGACTCTAGCTTGTGTCAAGTTGTCATAAAACTTGCCAGAACAAAAAAAAAATTACTGGAAATGATATACAACCTTAGAAAGAGCATTCAAAAATAAAATGATTAGAAGAAATCATTGCAAACAAATTTTGATATCTTTACAGAACTGTAGAGTTATCCTGAAATGACGAATGTATACAAGTATGCATATAATATGTATATGTATGCATTTATATGCATACACATTTGGAATAAATAGAATGGATATATGTGAACATAAGTGTATTTACTTATACGCACGCAAAATATGTATATTATGCATTTTCATACATTATAATATTTAAAATATGTGTGGGGTGTGTGTGTGTGTGTATTTTCTATTATCTCTCAACCTATTTTCCAGGCACTTGAAATAAATTAAAGAAGAAAAATTAGAAAATTCTACTTTTACCTGTGGAATTTTTATTATCCTAAAAAACTGGAAGATAATTAAGGCTATTTTAGCACATAGTTACTCTAGTAGGAATTTGCGTCTTGTGCATATGTGTGTGAATGCTTTCAGGTACATGTATGTGGTGATGTTTGTTGAGAGATATCTAAAATGGTTCTTCTAAGACTGGGTGAATTAAGAGAAAATTTTTGCAACAATCCATAGGATAACATCATGAGAATCTTGATGAATAACTTAAAAAGTCCTTACACTATGAAATATATGTAATGAAAAATATGAGGAAAGTGGAAATAAATGAGAATCAATATCTTTACTAAACAGTTTATTACTCATTGTTTTTGTTTTTTCTTTTTCTAAAAATAATAGAACTGCACATAGAGTATTTGTGATATATCAACCCCTTTGTCCTCCAACTCCTACCATGTCCATACTCAAATTTCAAAACCTTTTCATTGTAACACACACACACACACACACACACACACACGATGTTCACCCAATGTTGCTAGTAGGTACAACATTAACTTTGAACACAACTTTCCATTCATGTCCAGAACATGCTGTCTTGCAGAAGGCATCCTGGCCCTCTGGTTCTCATGATTTTTCTGTCTCTCTTCAAGGGTATTGCTTAAGTCTTAGCTGTAGGGTGTGTATTGTACATGTACCAATTGGGTTGGGTATCCTACAGTCACTTTCCAGATGTGGATCTCTCAGGTAGCCTCTGTTTGCTGAAAAAAGATGCTTCTTTGATGAGCAGTGAAAGCTAGCCTTATCATTGGGGAGAAGGATAAATACTTAGAACACATTTAGAAAGGGTTTTGTGTTTTAGGAAACTAGTAGCAGTAGTTTCTCCTCTAGGGTATATTTCCCTTCTAATGAATGATACTTGGCAACTTTTATAGTTGTAGGCCTGATGATCTGATGGGTTTCTCTTACATGTGTCTCAAATTAAGTTCATTTTGGAAGAAGAAACTTTAATAGGGAAAATATCCCCATCAGACTGGTCTCTGGCAAACCTATGCTTTATTTTCTTGCTTAATGGTTGATGTAAAAGGGCTCAGCTCCCTGTAACTGTTACCATTCCTGGGAAGGTGGTCCTGGGTTTAATAAGAAAGCAAACTGAGAGTCAAATCATAGAGAGAGAGGAGCAATAATTTGAGAAAAGAGTTCAAGCCCATGATGGAGAAAGCCAGAGAAACAGCTGACATAAGCCAGTGGGAGATCTCTGACTCCAGACTGACAGCTGGGGAACATGCAGAGGACTGAACTAGGCATTCTGAATGTGGATAACAGTTCTGTGGCTTGGGCAGCCTGTGGTCCCACTGGCAACAGGACCAGCATGTATCCCTAGAGCATGAAATGGGTTTTAGGAACCTATTCCCTATGGAGGAATACTTGCTCAGAATAGTTACAAGGAGGAGGGCCTTAGTTCTGCCTCAAGTGATGTGGCAGACTTTGTTGACTCCCCATGGAGGGCTTCACCTTCTCTGATGAATGGATGGGAAAATAAAATGATTGTTTACAAAAATAATAATAATAAAAAGAAGGCAGAGGCAGGCGGATCTCTGTGAGTTCGAGACCAGCCTGGTCTACAAGAGCTAGTTCCAGGACAGGCTCCAAAACCACAGAGAAACCCTGTCTCGAAAAACCAATAATAATAATAATAATAATAATAATAATAATAATAATAATAATAATAATAATAAAAAGAACGTAAACTCAGAAATCCATGAGTTTCTGCCTTAAGGGTCTGATCCAGTGTGAGTTCCAGCAGTGATGGAGTGTGACCTTAGAGTTGTCAGAGGAAACAAACCTTTTCCTTCCCGTGTTTCTTTTTGTCGTGGTGTTTTAGCACAGCAATGGAAACCCTAGATCATGCAAATGACTTCCCTTTTATTGAGCATTCTTTAAGTTCATTTAGACAGCTGATTGTTTCAAGGTATAAGTATTGCTATTGAGCCATTGATAATGCTATTGGGTTTGGAATGAGTGTAGTTCATGGACTTTATAGCTGGATAGGACTGATTGCTTTTCTCCCTTGGCATCTTGCACAGTTCCTTCCTAAACTATGAGAGCACGTACTCATGGAGGAGGATTCTATGTCAGTACCAACTCTATTGTAGAGTTCAATAAAATTGAAAAAAAGAAAATATATTTTCCATATAATATATCTTGATTATGGCTCTCCTTCCCTCTACTAATACCAGTTTCTCCCAACCCCCCTTTCATCCTTATTCATCCCATTTACTTTTTTTTCTCATAAAATAACAAGCAGGCTTCTATGGGATGTTAATAAAATATAACAAAGTAAAAGAGAAACAGATACATCAGAATAGGACATCACAAAGAGAAGGAAAGAACACAAGAAAAGACATAAAATGCAGATATAGACAGAGATCCACTCATTCACCTATTCAGGGACCCCATAAAAACAAAATGGGGGAAGGACCTGTAGGGTAAAATTAAGAAATTATTAAAATTAATTAACTTTTAAATAATTAAGAAGGAGAGAGAGAGAGAGAGAGAGAGAGAGAGAGAGAGAGAGAGAGAGAGAGAGAATATGAAGGTAAAACAAAAGACCTGACAACGCCTTATGAGACAAGGAACTCCCAAAAATGTTGCTGACTATATACGTGAGTATGTTGAGTTATATTATGCATGTAGGTAGGCACATTTCCTGCGTTTGTGGAGGTAAGGTAACAACTTGAAGGGATGCATTCTCCCCTTCCCATGTGGGCTGTAGTGATGGAACTCAGGTTATTAGCAGCCTCTGCAGCAAACACTTTTACTTTCTTAGCATCTCATTATCCCACTGTATTTCTTTTTAACAAAAAATTTACTTTGTTTCGGGTACATCCCTCTTCCAAAACTGCCTCTGGGAGTAGGTCATCCTATTTTAGGAATACTGGTGAAGTTTGTATCCATGCCTGACCCAGTCCTGCATCCTAAGAGTATGTCTTCCTGTGAGTACCTTTTCTCTAATCCCAAGTCCTAGATTCAATTTCTCAGGAGCTTGCAATAATAAATTATACTGAAGAACAAAAATGCAACTTTCCCAAGTATTTTAATGGTTCCCTGTAAACAGAGACTGTTTTTTTTTTTTTTGTTGTTGTTGTTGTTGTTGCTGTTGTTGTTTCCTGGCCACCTAGACCCAAAAATTCATGCAGAAACTCTATTAATCACAACACTGTTTAGCCAATGACTCAGCCATATTTCTAGCTAGCTCTAACATCTTGAATTAACCCATTTCTATTAATCTGTGTATCACCATGAGGCTGTGGCCTACCAGTTAAGGTTCTGGCTTCTGTTTTCTTCAGCAGCTACATGGTGTCTCCTGACTCCACCTACTCTCTCTCTCTCTCTCTCTCTCTCTCTCTCTCTCTCTCTCTCTCTCTCCCTCTATCCTGATGTTCCTCCTGACTTCTCTGCTAAGCCAATGCCCCAAACAGCTTTATTTATCAACCAATAAAAACAATTCATATACTGAAGGACATCACATATCAGTTACCACCTTGCTTTCTATACCCACTACTCAATTTCTGTTTTCTCCATGATACACAGGCAAATATTTTGACTAGGCATCTTGATCAGTAGCTTGACCTTCAGCACTAGGATAATTTCTCTAATTTCCTTATAATCACAATGCATTATTCATAGAACAAGCACAAGATATAACAAAGTAAACAACATAAGAAAGCATATTTAATGGCTTTACTAACTTAGGTTAAAAATGCTGAGTTAGTCATAACACAGGATACATTCTCATATTCTTCATGACAGTTACAATCCATGGTTGAAATATTATAAACTCCCCATTTCAAACTAAAGTTTAATTTCAAGGCTTGAATGAGATGCAGAGATAAAAATTAGTTGGACAATTATGCTTCTCCTTTCAACTGAGCAATCTTTGCAACCTATAGGTTGCTTAAAATTTAACACTGATTACATTTGACATGCCAGAACTAGCAACTCTTTATGATTTTGACTTTCAATGTTCATAACAATAACATAGTAAGAACTCCCCATTGTTAGACTGTCAATGCTCAATTTTAAGATGTAACAGCAGAGAACTTACAGATTTATTTTTATATTGCTCAGGTATACAACACAAAACTATTAAGTAACGAGAACCTCAAATATGTGTAATAAAACAACACTACAATCAGATCCTTTGAGAAAACTCAGTCTCTCTCAGAAGAAGAAAGAAACAAAAATAACAGGTGAGCTCTTGCAGGATTAAGTCCTTAACAAAAGCCTTACTAAATAATAGCTCCCAGAAAACTTTTGATTTTACATTTTCCCTTCTCACTGTGTGACTCTGTACTCTATTTCACAGAACAATGCACCACTGAATGCTGTCACTCCTACAAATGGTGCGGTAGCAGCCAACAATTTTCAAAAGAAGCTGAATAATATATACATATCTTATTTTAATGTGCTCAAACACATGGACCTGTTAGTATTAGTGGTGAGTGAAGAATGTGACCATAAGGTGAAAGCACAGCCCGTGCTCTGGAGCCTGGCAGCACGACACCACATGCTTCATTAGATATTCTCCTCAGAGCAGCTGCCCAATGGATCATGAAAATGAATCCGAAATATTGTCTTTCTCATTTCTTCTATTTCTCCATACACAGATGATTATGAGCAGTTGGAATTTTGTGTCAGTGCCTTAATTCTCTTCTTTTACCTTGCTAGGTTTTGTTTCTGAATTTGAGTGTCCTAACTCATGAATATGCTACAGAAAGTACTCATTTGAAGTTCTCTATGTGTATTGCTGTAAAAATGGACATTAGGAAATTTAATTTTTAAGTGGCAAAGTAGCTTTCTTAATTCTTTCCTTCCTTTCTGTCTCCTTCCTTCCTTCCTTCCTTCCTTCCTTCCTTCCTTCCTTCCTTCCTTCCTTCCTTCCTTTCTTCCTTCCTCTGAATTTAGCAAATCACTTTACAGAAACAAAGGGCATATATAGGTAAAGTGTATTTACAAACTCAAATGAGTGTCTAAATCAGAGGCAATGTTTACTTTCATTTGCTATAGTAATATTGCAATCTCTTCCAAGAATGTATAAGAATAGAGATCAAAAGGAAAATCAATTATATTGTTATGAATAATTATCATTTATAACATGATATTCAGTACTGAAAATGCTGAGGGTTTGGATGCATGCATTTCTTCATTACTATTACTTATTGTATGAATATTTATTTATAACCTCTTAATATGTAAAAAATATAACTATGCTAAAGTGGTAAAAATCCATCCTCATCATACCAAGCAATATATTATTTTAATTAAGCCAGCAACAGCATTTAGATGGACTTCCATTTTTAAGGTAAATTTAGCCTGTTAGCAATAATAATTCTCTTCATTTTGTAGCAATTCAATATTAAAGCACTATGGCAACAGTATCAATACATTGAATCAGTTATGTTAATTTTGTTACAAGTGTATATCTAGTCTAGTGTTTGAGGTTACATTTTAAGCCACATTGGGACAGCATAACAAATGTATATCCTAAATCAATATGATGAGTACAAAAAATATTAGAAAATTACGTTGAAAACAAAGTGAACAAACAAAATAAATGGCAAACAGATTAATTAAGCAGTTGACATTATGTCTCTGTTATTAGCCCAAAGGTTACTCATTTTTAGAACCATTAAAATAAATGACAGCTTTACTATTTTGTTATTAATGACCCTTGGAATGCTCTCTTAAATGTCTCAAGAACAAAAAAAAATAAATTTTAAAATAAAATAAAAAATAGAGCAGAAAAATAGGGAATTATTCAGTAAGATTTTAAAGCATTGATTCTACACATAGTGTAAAGCAAATATGGGATGCTCAGTTCTTAACAAGAAGACTTAGTGTACATCATTCTGCAAGTTAATCACTTTCTTAACATTAGACATTATTTTCATGTGAATAGACATAATTTAAATTTCATTTTTGTCAGTATTAACCTTTTGCCTAGAAGTATTTCTGAGGCTAATTATATAGGAATAGATTTTAGGTACTAAAAATACACTGAAATTTACTGAATCCTAAAAGATAATAGGGACCACATAAAATCTGTTAGCAATTGCTATCACATTTTCTTCCAGTTGCTTTGATTTATCCTCATTTTGTACATGCGTAAAACAATTATATGCTTCAGCCTCAAATCATCTACTTAAAATTATTTGTCAAGGCTGAGAGTCACTCTCAGTTTCTCAAACCTGAAAGACATACATGTTCTTGTATTTATGTTACTTCTCCACATTGTAAACTAGAGCTATACACACTTTATTCTCGAAACACATATTCCTTCTTTTCTAGGCAATTCGCATCTAAAATATCCCATTCATAAATTACAGAATATTTATTCTTGAGTGCAAAATTTGTCTGCTGAATACTAGGAGCAAGAGTTGCAGAATTCAGTTTTAGACTCACCTAATTAATCTCTGTTCCCCATGGAAGAACTTTTTCTAGCCATCTGACTTTTATACTTCATTGATGACTTCCAATGTACATTTTGACCATGAACTGAGCTTTTAAATCCAGTCTTATAGAGCCTATTTGATATTTCACTTGGCATTTCCTAAATACAACCTACTTAAATTTGAATTTATCATTGTTTTGCAAAACATTTATTTCTTTTCATACACACGTCTCTCAACATCCAGTGGATCAAGTAAAATTTTTTTTTCTTTTACATGTAAATATATGTACTTAAATTATTTATTGAGATTTACCTATATGATTAGCATGTTTTCCTCATTTTCACTTCCATCTCCTTCATTCTTTCTTCAGTTCGTCCCATATATTTGCCACTGCCTCTCAAATTCATGGGATATATATGCCATTTATATTATCAATTTATATATGTAAACTTTGAATTCATAAAAGGACTTATGCAGAATCTTTTTACTGGTGTGTGTGTGTGTGTGTGTGTGTGTGTGTGTGTGTGTGTGTGGTTAGGACTGAACACCTGAACACACTGGGATGAAAAATTTCGGGGGTTCATCCCTGAAGAAGACAAATTCTCCAATTCTCATTAACCATTAATAGCCTGCAGCTCTTCATTTAAGTGTGAGTCTCTGTAAGATTTCCCCCATTTGTGTTGGCATATAATTCATGGTTTTGTCTTTCTTATTGAAATTTCATGAGCAAAGCTTCCCTTTCAATGCAGAATATACACTCTTTGGTTCTTACCATCTTTCTCTGATCTCGACTTCAATTTTCCCTTAAAATTAGTACAAGGGGTATGCTATCAATGTAATATTTTATGATGGGCACATCCTGGTCACTTCCTGATCTCCCTAACATTCTCTCTCACTCTCTCTTTTTTTTCAGAAAGATAATCTGCTGAGAAGTGAGAGCTGCACTCATACATAGGTAAACTTATTTTGAATACAGTGATAAATTACATAGGTTTAAGAAATGGCAGTATTAGGTATTGCTCTAAGAGCCCTTACCTCACTAGCTTTGAGCTAGGTTTTGAGTACCAGACATGGATTCCTTCTATTGAGTGTGACTTAGTGTATTTTGTGGCTATCTTGTCATTGTCAAGATGCAAATGCTACTATTACACCTTTTGTGACATGTGCTGCTCTGGACACTTTTTGAATGTGGGGTGCAGTTCATAGGTACCACAGCTTACTAGGACTATCTGTTGCTTTTCTATTTGTTTATATTTTTTGGTTCTATGTGAGCTATTCTTCAAGAAGGATGTTCTGGTTCACATTCAGTTCAATCACAACAAGTCCCTTTTTGTAACCACTAAGGTCTTGCCTTCAATTTCAAAGAAGCAAGCAAAGAAGATGTTATTTTATATGCTAAGTCAGCAATCTACCAACTGTGCTATACTCATGAAGTGAATTAATAACCATGATGAAATACAACTCATATACAACGTTGAATTTGGAATTGTGCCTTCTGGATTCAAAGACACAGAGGAGAGCTGGCCTTAAACCATTGATTTTAAATAGTACAAGATAAATTTGAGGCCTGCACTCATGACATTAAAACTTCTGAGCAGTGATACTTAGTGCACAATGTATAAACCCAGATCAAAGAAAAGGTACCACTGACACGGACTTCCAATCATTCATTGTGTCACCAGATAACAAAATATTTTATATCTCTAAGTATGGAGGAGAGGCATTTTTGCCTATTAGAAGAATGACATGGGAGGATAAATAGACTAGGGAAGCACCCTCTCTTCATTTTTAAAAATTTTATCCTTTCCATGGAATAAGTCAGGTATTTGTGGGAAAAGTTGGGGAAAGGGTGAATGTATTGGTACTTCCACCACCGTTTCACACATTCATGCCAGTGTGCTGTTAGTTGCTTCCTTTGTCTTCTTTTTCCTTACTGCCTAAAAAAGTTTTATTTCTCTAATTGCATTTCTATAATTTATAATTCTCTAATTGCTTAGGATGTTCAACATATTATAAAATAGGTCTGAATAATTGTTATTTCTTCTTTTGAAACTCTGTGTTCATATTCAAAGTCATTTCTTTAAGTTAAGTCACCTTTTTTTGGTAAAGACTGCAGTTGCTTTTTTTACTCTTTAAAAATAGATTTTTAAAATATGATCTATTTCAATTATGGGTTTTTTTTTCTAATTCCTCTCAGTTCTTTCCTCCATTGCTGTGGGACAATGGTCTGTACCCTGTCAATTGTATTTTAATAAATACTGATTGGCCAGTAGCCAGGCAGGAAGTATAAGCAGGACAAACAGGCAGGAAATAGAGGCGGGGTGATGAGAACAAGAGAATTCTGGGGAGAGGAAAGCTCATTTCTGCAGTAGTGACCACAGAAGAAGCAAGATGTGCCTGACTTGCCAAATAAGATCGGATCCGCATATCTAATGTAGACAAGAATATTGAGCTAATATAAGTTGTAAGAGTTAATCAGAAGTCTGGGCTACTAGACCATTCAGTTTATAACTAATGTAGACCTCTGTCTGATTTCTTTGGGACTTAACAACTGTAGGAACCAGGCAGGACAGTAACCTCAGTCAACACTTTACCCTCTCTTGCCTGGATCTATACACTTTTGCCTTTTCTCAAAAAACAAACAGTAATCTAAGGAATAATAATAATAATAATAATAATAATAATAATAATAATAATAATAATAAAACAAAGTAAGTTAAAACCAAAAGCATATTGGACTAGTAGGACAAAGTAAGTGGAATAAAAACTGCCAGAGATAAAAACACAAGAAACATATTTAGATGAGCAGACCCACACAGGAATCCTGTAAAATACAAAAACCAAAGTTGTACTATATGCAAAAGGCCTGGATTGTTTGCTTTAAAAAAATGTGCCCTGGCACAAAGTCTAAAGATAAAGAACCCTCAAAATTGCCCTTGATTTCATTTTGTGTTGGTCTTCTATTGCTTGTCATGGGACCTGCTGCTAAGAATGGTTTGGTTCCTCTGTGAGATTCTCTAGGAAAAAACTAATTTTTCATTTATAAGTAGTTATCAATTGGCAATAGCTTCTGAGTAAGGGATGGGGCATGTGTACATTTCTCCTCTCAACTTTAAGGCTCAGTCTGGCACATATCTATGTACCTTTTTTTTTTTACCCTTTTTGCTTTCATATGTATTCTATTAGAAATTGAGCAGTTTTCCAAGATAAAGCTGCTTTCATTCTCAATTCTAGTTTAAATTGTATCATGATTAGTGACACAATTTAGACTAAATATATGATTAGTTAGGTAGGGATAGTCAACGTTTGTCCTAGCTTTGTTTATTTTTCCCTGTTAGAAATTTAAAAAATGAGGGAGAGTCAGTATTATCATATAGTAATCCTTGTTCTGTTGATGTCTTTCAGTTCTCTCATAAATGTGTGCAGATCTCGTAACTTCCTTGTGCCCTCATTTTTCTGAGAGATTAAATTAAATCACGTCTAAACTCCTAGCCTCTTATCCTGTTACAGTGTTGTCCCTATGCATACCATAATGTTTTTGTTGTTTATCCACTTTCCCCCTTTACATTCTGGGAGCATTTTTATAAGTTCACACTCTTATAGGCTACACTGGACTGCAGCTGTGTTTCCCATTTTGTGCTCTTTTGCTCTATTCCTGTCCTTTTCCAGTGAATATGATACTTAGAATTATTTCAATTACAGTATTGAAATGGCAATGTTCTCTTCCATTTATACACCTCACAGTGACACCTTCTGTGATCACATCTCTCAAGAATTATAGTTGTCAAAAAATTATTTTGCTTAGTAAGTTGATTTCATTTAACTACACAAAAAGAAACCGAAGGAGTGAGAGGATGAATGGACTCTTGAACATTTCAATACAGGGCCAGGGTCCTTTCTATCCAAAGCAATTAGTCTATCCCTTCGGAAGCCTCTGTGCTTTACTCTCCTAGCATCAGCAACTTATGGAGATGAAATCTGTGTAAAAGAATCTCATTTATTAAATTTTGTACAACAAAAATGCACTGTGCCCTTTCCTATCCAGTTTGTTTGTAATGAGTAGACTACAAGGTGGCCTCAGTCTTTGAAGAGAGCAAAACAAGGATCTTTTGATATAACTTTTACTACAAACTTTTGATCCAACAGTGTCTCTTTCAGGCATTTCTTATTAAAGTTAAAGCATCTAGAAGATGCTTCATGCAAAAGCTTCTTTCGACCCACCATAATTCCCTAGCACTTAGCTCTTTGCATCATGTCTGCAATCATTATCAAAAGACTTTGATTTGCACACTTGAGGGAATGCTTCTTTTGGATTTCCAGTCACCAATTCAGCCATTTCCAATTCCAGATGTTAATCACCATTACATAGCATCAGATTAAGAAGTGAAAAAAAAGTCTCATTTACTGTCTGAGAAGATGTATATGTATAACCTACAAGGATTAAAAAGGCATACTAATATAGAAACTGAGACATTTTTTGTAGCTATATGTATCATATAAAAGATATGAGCTTAAAGTCATATGGCACACATATTTTAAAATACTATATAGATAATTATTTTTGCATGGTATGCAATTATTTCAATGACACTTACACATTAATAGATGATACACTTCATACAGGATATGATAATATGCTGAAATAAATGTGTTAGTTTTTCTGCCCACGACAGATTCTGAAGATTATTTTCTTTTCTTGAATTAGATTTAAAAGTAGTCTTAATATACTTAATTTGTTAGAAAGAATATATGAACAGGACTTTTTTTGCTTTATATTTAATTAAATATATAAAATGTTCATGAATAGAGTGAAACATTTAATAGAAATGATCTATTTTTCCTGCTTAATATTTTTTCACTTGTATAATTTCAGGGAGTTGAAAATGTAAATATAAAATGTATGCAGCAATCTTTATTATAAACATACAATATTATTACTTATATGCTTCTTCAATTTACAAATATTCAAATGTTATAAAAATATAACAATTGCATCCTTCCTAGAAATACATATGCATATTTTTATTTAGAAAATTTTCTTTTCTTTTAGTGATACATTCCAAAGCATCAAAATTCTATCTTAACATATGGTATGGTTTATAAATGCTGTTAAACTATCCATAAATTTGAATTAGCAAATGCTTTAAGTTGTTATGTTAGAGATAATAGCCTTATAGTTTTTAATTTTAAAATATCCAATGCTTGATGAATTATATACATCCATTTCCTATAATATCAGGCCACTCACTCAAGTTTAAACATAAAAAATTGAGTATTAATAGGTGAGTAAAAATCACTGTATACTCCTTATATATTCTGCAAACTACTTAGAGAAGATGACTTGTCCTTGCATGTATTTCATAACATACACAAAACAATATTATGTGTTTCATATGCTGTTTTTTTGTTCAATAAGATTATTGCCACCTAATATTAATCTTTTGAGAATATATTTCTTGCATTGTCATATATTTCATTATTTTAAGTTTTGTCAAGCATGTTCATGTATATTTGAGTTAAATAGGCAATCACATGTTGTAATACGAGCAGCGGGCTGCGTTCCCGGCACCTGGCCGCCCGCACGGCTAGCTTTACCCGAAATAATTACACGGATACTGTATTCTTTTAAACACTGCCTGGCCCATTAGTTTTAGTTTCTTATTAGCTAGCTCTTACATATTGACCTAACCCATTTCTAATAATCTGTGTAGCCTACGAGCTGGCTTACCAGGAATGATCTTAACCTGCGTCTGCCTGGAGTAGGAGAATCATGGCGACTTCTTGACTCAGCTTCTTTTTCCCAGCATTCTGTTCTGTTTACTCCGCCTACCTAAGGGTTGGCCTATCAAATGGGTCTAGGCAGTTTCTTTATTAATAAAAAATCACTCCCACATCAATCACATGTATAAATAAATTTTTAATGAAGAGGTTGTGCATATATTTTCAATTACCATATCTATTTTATAGTCAGTTATTCTCAACTCAATAAGTACAAATATGTTGTTTATCAAATAAGATCTGTAATCACTAAAATATGGTAAATTATTTAAAAGTTTAGGACAATATTGTCACCTAATTAAAATGATGTTAGTTACTGTCCAAGGATGTTTTAAAAAAGAGATGTCTTTTTCTGTATAAGATTTAAAAAGTTGATGAAAGAAATTCATATAAATTTCAAAAAAAACATATTAAGCCTTCATAGAAATATATAATTCAAAATGAGAAATCCTGAGTTATGCCAATTTAGATACACTCAACTGATTCAACTATTCCCAGAAAGCATTTCAGTTTCCCTGTTTTTAAAGTTATCCTGTTATTAACACATGTAATTTTTCTAACCTAATCACTGCTTTCCTCCTTCCTCTCCTCCCAGTCCTTCCCCTCATCTCCCCTCAGACCTGGGCCCCATGCACTCCTCTTCCATTTCTGTTCAGAGGAGAGCAAGCCTACAATGGATATCAACCAAAAAGGTGATATCATTTGAATGCTCCATGATGCAACCCAGTAAGAGGATAGGGTCCCAAAGTCAACAAAAGAAGCAGAGACAGACCCTGTTACCACTGTATGGAGTCTCAAAAGAAGACCAAGGTACACAATTCTAACACATATGCAGAGTGGTGTAGGTTTGTCCCGTGTAGGATCCATGGATGTCCATTCCGGTTCTTTGAGCCCCTATGATCGTATGTTAGTTGTTTCTCTGGGTTTTCTTGTATTTATTATTTATTTATTTATTTATTTATTTATTTATTTACTGGTTTTTCAAGACAGGGTTTCTCTGTGGTTTTGGAGCCTGTCCTGGAACTAGTTCTTGTAGACCATGCTGGTCTCGAACTCACAGAGATCCCCCTGCCTCTGCCTCCCAAGTGCTGGGATTAAAGCCTTGCGCCACCACTGCCCGGCTCTTGTAGTGTATTTAAATAAGTCTTGATGATCCTATATGTCGCGGACTGGCCTTGACAAAAATACCTCTTGCAAGGTTAGGGGCATGGAAATTTTAGAAATATATTAAGGAATATGAAATTAATAAAACATAACAGGACAGAAACCATAGAAAGTATCGGAAGGGCATTCCAGTGGCTGAAGTCCTGAAATTTGCTAGGATTTATTTTTCCACAGCTTTTACACCCAACTTAACAGAGGGCCAGGAGAGGGAGGTAACAAAAGACTTATTAACATAATACAAAGGATAATTCACAGGGTCAATGGCTTTATCACTCTGAGACATCACATCATTAGCATTTTTGTAGTCTAGGTAGCTAAGGCGACCTAGGTCACCTATGCTGAAGCCTGCTCTTCCCAAGGTGACCTCATAGGTGTGCTTAAAAGAAAAGAGCAGACACACATTTGCATATCCTGATCACCTGTCAGAACGGCGTGGACTTACTAGAATGAGTTATCTTAATTTCAAAAAAACCAAGCAGTCACATTCTGAGTTGAGGCAGGCAAGTAGCTTGTCAGTCTCTAAACTCTCTGACAGTCAGACAAGGGGAACTGGGGCTGCATTTTTCAGCCTCCACACTCCACCAGAAAAATGCTAGAAATGGACAGTATTATATTAAGAGAAGCATCTCATTTTCAGAAAACTAAATTTTAATACTTACTGCAACAAACACTGAAACTCATCATTTGTTTTCATGTAAATAAGGTACTATTAGAACAGAAAGGGACTGCGAAACTAGATTAGAGATAAAGAGAGAGCAATAAGGTGTTGAGAAAGGGGAGAGGGAAAAGGTCACCTGTTTCTTGATACTGATAAGGGTACCAGTGATAGGAGGATGCCAAAGAATCAGGGGAGTGGAGGAAAAATAAAACAATGAAAGCAATTTAGAATAAAGCAATGAAAGCATTTTTTAAAAACATAATAATGCAATTCAATACCTTGTAATCTTAAAAATTTCGAAAGTTTTTTACAAAAATACAATGGAATTTTAAATTTCCTCCTCAGCACACTCCATCATAAAATTATAGCATGCATGTATTATTTGTGGTATGTTTTCCTAACAGAGAGCAATGCAAATTACCAAGATATTAAGTTTTCTGAAATATGAACACGTATTGTGCTGACAGTATTTTATTCCTGGAATAACCGTGCACAGGAACCTCTATCTAGAACTCAAGCCTTGTGCGCTTAATGGCTGTGTCTAATAGTGAGGTGGTTGGTTCAAGAAGCTTTAATCAAGCTTTGCAAATGTAAATTAAAAAAGAGTGAACAATGTTCTCAAGGAAATTCCATTTCACCTCCAAGAATAAAACAAAAATTAAGAATTAAACTAAAATGGTGCAAAATAGTAAATTTCCTTTATAAATATTTTTGTGTATGTTTCTGTTTGTGTGTGGGGGTGCTTCTATATATATATATATATATATGTATTTGCTTGTGCATCATTGCCTATGGAGGGCAGAATGTAAAATTACAGGTTGTTGTGAGGTATGTAGCATGGGTATTGGGAACCAAATTTAGCTCCTCTGGAAGAGCAGCAAGCAGTGTCAACTGCCAAGCTATCTCTCCAACTAAAAACTAAGCAATTTTTAAAACTATTTTTGCTGTTCTTTTTTCTTTCTTTCTTTGGGTTTTCGAGAGAAGGTTTCTCCGTAGCTTTTGGTTTCTGTCCTGGAACTAGTTCTTGTAGACCAGGCTGGCTTCAAACTCACAGAGATCCACCTGCCTCTGCCTCTCCAGTGCTAAGGTTAAAACGTGCACCACCACCACCCGGCTATTTTTGTCGTTCTTAAGTTTGCTTATGTTTTAGAATTTTGGGTATTAATTTTTGTTTTGGTTACATTCCACCCAAATAGGAAAGAATATACCTTCTTCTCTGCAGCTCATGGAGCCTTCTAGAAAATTGACCACATACTCGGTAACAAAGCAAACATAAACAGTTACAAAAAAAGATTAATAACCACCTGTGTCTTATCAGATCACCATGGATTAAAGTTAGAATTCAACAACAATGCTACCCACAGAAAGCCTACAAAGTCATGGAAACTGAACAGTCAACTACTGAACCATACCTGGATTAAGGAAGAAATAAAGAAAGAAATTAAAGTCTTCCTGGAATTCAATGAAAACAAAGAAACAACATACTCAAACTTATGGGACACTATGAAAGCAGTCCTAAGAGGAAAGTTCATAGCACTAAGTGCCCACTTAAAGAAAACAGAGAAAGTTCACATTGGAGACTTAACAGCCCACCTGAAAGCTCTAGAAAAAAAAGAAGCAGACTCACCTAGGAGGAGTAGGAGACTGGAAATAATCAAACTGAGGGCTGAAATGAACAAAACAGAAACACAGAAAACAATACAAAGAATCAATGAAACAAAAAGCTGGTTCCTGGAGAAAATCAACAAGATTGACAAACCCCTATCCAAACTACTCAAATGGCAGAGAGAGAATTTGCAAATTAATAAGATCAGAAATGAAAAGGGGGACATAACCACAGACACAGTGGAAATTCAGAGAATCATTAGATCTTACTACAAAAAACTATATGCCACAAAACTGGAAAATGTAAAGGAAATGGATACTTTTTTAGATAAATATCATATACCAAAGTTAAATCAGGACCAGGTGAACAATCTAAATAGACCTGTTAGTCGCGAAGAATTAGAAGAGGTTATCAAAAACCTCCCTACCAAAAAAAGCCTAGGACCAGATGGCTTCAATGCGGAATTTTACCAGAACTTCCAAGAAGAGATAATACCTATACGCCTTAATGTATTTCACAATATAGAAACAGAAGGGGCACTGCCAAATTCCTTTTATGAAGCTACAGTTACTCTGATACCAAAACCACACAAAGACTCAACCAAGAAAGAGAATTATAGACCAATCTCACTCATGAACATCGATGCAAAAATCCTCAACAAAATACTGGCAAACCGAATCCAAGAACACATTAGAAAAATTATCCATTATGATCAAGTAGGCTTAATCCCAGGGATGCAGGGCTGGTTCAACATATGAAAATCTATCAATGTAATCCATCATATAAATAAACTGAAAGAAAAAAAACCATATGATCATTTCATTAGATGCTGAAAAAGCATTTGACAAAATTCAACATACCTTTATGATAAACGTATTGGAGAGATTAGGGATACAAGGGTCATACCTAAATATAATAAAAGCTATATACAGCGAGCCGACAGCTAACATCAAATTAAATGGAGAGAAACTCAAAGCCATCCCACTAAACTCAGGAACACGACGAGGCTGTCCACTCTCGCCATACCTCTTCAATATAGTGCTTGAAGTTCTATCAATAGCAATAAGACAACATAATGGGATCAAGGGGACTCGAATTGGAAAGGAAGAAGTGAAACTTTCATTATTTGCAGATGATATGATAGTGTACATAAGCGACCCCCAAAACTCCACCAAAGAACTTTTACAGCTGATAAACACCCTTAGTAATGTGGCAGGATACAAGATCAACTCAAAAAAATCAATCGCCCTCTTATACACAAAGGATATGGAAGCAGAGAGGGAAATCAGAGAAGCTTCACCTTTCACGATAGCCACAAACAGCATAAAATATCTTGGGGTAACTAACCAAGGAAGTAAAAGATCTATTTGACAAGAACATTAAGGCATTGAAGAAGGAAATTGAAGAGGATACCAGAAAATGGAAGGACCTCCCTTGCTCTTGGATTGGGAGGCTCAACATAGTAAAAATGGCAATTCTACCAAAGGCAATTTACAGATTCAATGCGATCCCCATCAAGGTCCCATCAAAATTCTTCACAAATCTTGAGAGGACAATAATCAACTTTATATGGAAAAACAAAAAACCCAGGATAGCCAAAACAATCCTAAACAATAAAGGATTGTCTGGAGGCATTACCATCCCTGACTTCAAACTCTATTACAGAGCTACAGTGATGAAAACAGTGTGGTACTGGCATAAAAACAGAGAAGTCGACCAATGGAATCGTATAGAAGACCCGAATTTTAACCCACAAACCTATGAACACCTCATTTTTGATAAAGGAGCCAAAAGTGTACAATGGAAGAAAGAAAGCATCTTCAACAAATGGTGCTGGCATAACTGGATGTCAACCTGTAGAAGAATGAAAATAGACCCATATCTATCACCATGCACAAAACTCAAGTCCAAATGGATTAAAGACCTCACTATCAGTCAGAACACATTGAACCTGATAGAAGAGAAAGTGGCAAGTACCCTACATCAGATGGCACAGGAGATCGCTTCCTATGTGTAACCCCAACAGCACAGACATTAAGGGCAACATTGAATAAATGGGACCTACTAAAACTGAGAAGCTTCTGTAAAGCAAAGGACACTGTCACCAAGACAAAAAGGTAACCTACTGACTGGGAGAAGATCTTCACCAACCCCGCAACAGACAAAGGTCTGATCTCCAAAATATATAGAGAACTCAGGAAACTAGACTTTAAAATGCTAATTAACCCAATTAAAAAATGGGGCACTGAACTGAACAGAGAATTCTCAGCAGAGGAAGTTCAAATGGCCACAAAACACTTAAGGCCGTGCTCAACCTCCTTAGCGATCAGGGAAATGCAATGAGATATCATCTTACAGCTGTCAGAATGGCTAAAACAAAAAACTCCAATGATAGCCTTTGCTGGAAAGGCTGTGGAGGAAGGGGTACCCTCATCCATTGCTGGTGGGAATGCAATCTTGTGCAACCACTTTGGAAATCAGTGTTTCGGTTTCTCAGGAAATTCGGGATCAACCTACCCCTGCATCCAGCAATACCACTCCTGGGAATATACCCAAGAGAGGCCCTATCATATGACAAGAGCATTTGTTCAACTATGTTCATAGCAGTATTATTTGTAATAGCCAGAACCTGGAAACAACTTAGATGACCTTCAATGGAAGAATGGATGAAGAAAGTGTGGAATATCTACACATTAGGGTACTATGCTGCGGTAAAAAACAATGACTTCTCGAATTTTGCATGCAAATGGATGGAAATAGAAAACACTATCCTGAGTGAGGTAACCCAGACCCAAAAAGATGAATATGGGATGTACTCACTCATAATTGGTATCTAGCTATAAATAAGGGACACGGAGTTTACAATTGGTGATCATAAAGAAGCTAAGTAAGAAGGTGAATCAAAGGAAAAACATATAGTTATCCTCTTGGCTATGGGAAGTAGACAAAGTTGCCGGGGAGAACATTGAGATCTTGGGGGTGGGGTGGTTGGGGGTAAGAGGATATGGGGAGAGAAAAGGGAGAAGGGGAGGAATGGGGGAACTTGGGGGAAAACGAGGATTGGGATAAAGGAAGGTTGGATAGGGGAGCACGGAAGCACAATTCTTAGTTAAGGGAGCCACCTTAGGGTTAGCAAGAGACTTGAACCTAGAGTGGCTCCCAGGTGCCCAAGCCGAAGTCCTCAGTTAGTTCCTTGGGCAGCTGAGGATAGGGAACCTGAAATGACCCCATCCTAGAGCAATACTGACGAATATCTTGCATATCATCATAGAACCTTCATCTGGTGATGGATGGAGATAGAGACAGAGACCCACACTGGAGCACTGGACTGAGCTCCCAAGGTCCCAATGAGGAGCAGAAGGAGGGAGAACATGAGCAATGAAGTAGGGACCACGAGGGGTGCACCCACCCACTGAGACAGTGGAGCTGATCTACTGGGAGCTCACCAAGGACAGCTGGACTGTTACCAAAAAAGCATGGGATAAAACTGGACTCTCTGAACATGGCAAACAATGAGGGCTGATGAGAAGCCAAGGACAATGCACGGGGTTTTGATCCTAGGTAATGTGCTGGCTTTGTGGGAGCCTAGCCAGTTTGGATGTTCACCTTCCTAGATATGGACGGAGGGGGGGAGGTCCAAGGACTTACCACAGGGCAAGGAACCCTGACTGCTCTTTGGACTGGAGAGGGAGGGGGAAAGGAGTGGGGGGAGGGGGAGAAGGGTGGGAGGACGGGAGGATGGGGAGGGAAATGGGAGGCTGGGAGGAGGTGTAAACTTGTTTTTTTTTCTCCTTTTCTCATAAAAAAAAATTTGTAAGTATATATCATTTAAAACCACCTGAAACAAAACAATATGAAGATATTTTATGGAGAATATCTACATAGGTGTTAATATATAAATATATTTTATATTTCCTTACATGTCATTTTATAAAATATATTGATTATTTGATGCAACCTTAATAAATTTTACACAGTAATTTATGTGGGGGGAGATCACAGCATATCTGCTTTTCCATTTCTTGTTTTTGACATGCAGTACATTTTTTTTCTCCCCTTGTTACAGTTTGGCAAATAATTAACATCACATATTTATTCTTATTTCATTAGTGACATTTAAACCTGCAGTATTACAAAAGCGTCCTAATGTTTTATTTATGATTTTTATAGTCTCACGTATTGCTATTCACATCATTCACTTTTAACAAAAACAGAAACTAATAAGAGGCAGGTATTGGGTATTATTTATGCTTGTCTCTAGTGTGATAACAGTTTTAATGAAAACATGAATAAAAATGTAGGCAGTGGTAATTACTTCCAAGTGCATTTACCTCACAATGCAGACAAGTGTAATGCAGTGGGTTTCTAAGCTGTGTCCTTCATGTATGCACATCACAATGAAAAACTCACAGAGCTCTCCTGAAGCATAAGTCACGCCAAAAAAAAATGGGTTTTTAATTTGTACTAGGAAGCAGAGTAAATCCACCTTTTCTGATTTAACCTGGAAGGACACCGCAATGACATATCAAAGATTAACTAACTCAAAATATTGGAATCAAGTATGTGGGGCAGGAGGATATATGTTTTGTGAGCTTGAAAATAACACAACCGCACATCAATCAAGAATATGTTGCTGTGTATCATCACTGCTTGAAAAGGAATGTTGTGAAAAGCGTACAAGTGGAATAAACAACAGTGTCCCTAAAGAGAAGGTATGAGAGATAAGCAGATTAATGATTTAGATTAAAATTTAGAGAGAAAACTGAATACTGTGTTAAGATCATACAGTTGGAAATAATGATGGTGTATTATAGCAAACATTATGATGGTGTATTTTAGCAAACATTAATCTGCTGAAGCTGATTGAGGACAGTGGCCAAAATGACACGTGCTTTTAACATATGGGTCTATCCTGCTTTGGATAACTGTCCATAAATCAGTAGATCATGAACAGGAGCTTTATGAAGGGCTAAATGGAATGAAATTGTTTTCATTGGAAATTGTTTTAACGCTGTCACAATTTTAGTATACATTTAATGCATTGTGCTCAAGCATGCTCTTCATAAAAAGTGTTTCACTCTCCATGATAAACCGAAGACTTGACTTAAATTCATACTTTCCTCTCATAGTTTTCTCTTCATTTTGGAATGTGAAATATGCTTACAAGTATTGATACAAATTGCACATTCAATATCAGTCCATATTATGGATGAGAAACCATGAGAGCATTCTATATGTGTTATCAATTAGCAATGTATTAACACTAGGAATTTTAGTTGGTTAGCAAATAAAAAAGCTACAATCCTACCGAATGGATTACAAGTTATAACAAATATGAAAAAAATGTATCCAGATTTATTCAGACCCAACCTCACTAAACTTTCACTTATCCCACATTTCCTTCCTTACATGGGATGAATTGTATTATTCCAAAATTTAGCACATTTACTCCTAAAACTCACAGTTTACTCTGTAACCAATTTCAAAGGTAGGTTTCTAAAGGGTTAAAATGAGGCATAAGGAGAAGCCAATGTATTATGACAGATAACTTTATGGGACAAGAAACTCTTATATCTGAAGAGGTACCAGAGATGTATGTACACAGAAGGAAGACCATCTGAGCTCACAGCAGGGCTTGGCTATCTGTAAACCATGGAGAGAGGAATTGGAATGGAATCTCTTTGGTCTTGAACTTGCAGCCTCCAGAACTGTGAACAGTAAATGTTTCTCCTTAAGCCACTCAATCTGTTCTATTTATTATGATAAGTTTGAAAGATTAAAAATGTTTTGATGCAGGAAACAAGAAATGTATTTTTTATTGATTTTACTTAGTGAATGTCCATTTTTGTAGTGTTAAACAAACTCACCCAAATCTAATTGATTTGAATTAACTTTCAGTTCTTAAAACTTTTGTCTATTTGGGTTATGAATTCATATTCCAAATGTTTGTGCTTATTATTTATGAAACAAATGCATACACAAAATAATGATATTGTAGTGATAGAAATATAAATAAATAAACCTATACTACATTCATACATACATACATAGACAGACAGACAGACAAATTTGCCTCACAATAAGGATAATTCAAGAACATAAAACACCCATAAAACACTTCAATTTTTATTCTGACTGGAAAGTGGGGTAGGACAAGAGCATAAAGAGGGATCATGATAGTCAATGTAAATTTTAATTTAAAAAAATCATGAATTAAAGAGAGAGCTTAGCTATTAAGAGCACTTGCTATTCTTTCAGAGAACCTAAATTTAGTCTCTGTCTCTGTACAGACTGTCTCACAACTGCCTGTCACTTAATGTTCTGAGGATATAACCTTATCTTCTGGCCACAGCACATACATGTACATACATACATAAATGAAATAAACATATTTTGGAAAAAAATCTACTAGGCACTAATGGAAATAGTAGAAGGAATAAATGCAATGAAATAGACTTAATAAGCGCAAAAATGTTCACAAATTAAGGTGAATCTTTGTTTTCTTAAGCATTGATGCAAGGCAGCATTTATTTGAAGGTGTATGGTTGTGTCTGATGGGCTGCTTAAATAATATTTAAAAGATTCTATGAAATTTTATTTTGTTTCTTTTGAATAGCCAAATACACAGGAATTATCTCAACCTTTCTATAATTGTCCTTCTATTCCATGTCTTCAAGTTCTGATATTATACCATGTTTTAAATGTTTCATGAAAATGAAATCTTTGTTTTAGTATAACAGTATAAAATAAAATTATTGCAATATTGTTTATTACTAATTTACCTGTAGTAGTAAATATGGTCCCTTGTGGATAACAAGTGTAACTTTCCCCAGAGTCTGCCATTCTATGCCTTTGAAATCAGCAAGTGTTAATGGCCTGGAGACACAGGAATCTCTTAGTCTTGCTTCTAAACACCCATTTGAAAGAGTTAACGATATGAAGAATAACAAGAAAAGAGGTCAGGAAGCAAGTCTAAAGCATATGGAATTTCCAATCACAAGAGACTGATTTTTCAGAGACCCTATGAAAGTCAGATATTTACATGTCTTCTTCACAGGGGCAAACAATTTGTAGAAATGTATGCAATAAGGGAGAATACATTTTAAGGGCAGTAACTGGACCAGCTGAGAGATGTTAGCATCTGTCAACTGTGTGAGACATAACTAAGGCAGAACAGCTAAAGACTAATTAGAAGCAGGAGACAATGGGCAGCCTTGCGAATCTACACCGGTTTGGAGAATTTGCTCTACTGTCTGCAGAGCAGTCTCTGGGTGCTGACTTTAGAAAAAAAAGATTTAGACGCTTTGGGAGGCACTAGACACATTTAGTAAGTGTCTGCGTCCTGCAAAGTTGTAAAAGAGCACTAGATTGAGGAGTTTAGAGAAATTGCATTATTGTGGTGAAACTTTTCTGAAGGAGAAAAGGAAACTAATCTCCTAATGTGTCAGAAGAGAGAAAGAACAGAAAGTTCCTGATCCCAAGGCAGGGCCCATGGTCCTCACAACTTTTAATGAATGCGCTTGCAGGTATAGTCTTAAAAAAGAAGAAAAAATATTCTATGCAGTTATCTGAGCTCAAGAACATGCAAACAAAATAACTGACTCATGAAGAAACTACTAAGAGAGCAGATCTTTGTTGAGAAGGAAATCAATCCGGTCAAGATAAAGAAAATCATCCTCATTTTATTCCTTAGAATTATAATATGGACAAAGCAAAGGATTTGTGGTTGGGTTGGAGTTTATGATTCTTTCTATGTAGCCTGCATAATACCTTCCAGTAACAAAGAAACTTGAATGGGAAGCAAAGGCTCTTTGGAGGCACCAGTTGTCCCTATTCATGTTCAGTAAGTTGTATGGATGCTGTCTTTAAAAATGGAACCTTGCTCTCCATTTCTGGAGAGCAACAAGATATCTTCCAATCGCCTGAGTTAGTTATGGATTTCAACAGGACCTCTTTGAACATCACCTGAGTTAGATGTCACCCATTCCTGGTACTGGGTGACAACTATGGCCAGCTAGGGCTCCTTCTCCCTCATTATTTGCACACCTTATTTGAAACACCTTCACATACTTTATAAAGGCAATGATGACATGACACAAAGCACTGTGAATAACCAACCAGTATCTGATTTAAATTAAGGACCACCTCATGAAATTGAACCCATACCTAACACTGGATCACCAAAACCCGGATAACTAGATATCTAGATAACAAGATATCTCAGGTAAAACAGAATAGTACTGCTCTAAAAGACAAAACAAAAACCAAAAATTGTGATGAAATTATGCCTAACGATAATTTTGTTATATTCATAGATCATTGCTTTGCTCAGCGATCATCAAAGAAGCTTCCTCCTGCAACAGATGGGAAGAAATATAGAGGCCCACAACAAGGCATTTTATACACACACACACACACATACACACAAACATACACACAGGGAGAGAGAGAGAGAGAGAGAGAGAGAGAGAGAGAGAGAGAGAGAGAGAGGAGGGGGGAAGATGAGAGACCTTGGTGCTCAAGGAACGATATAGAACCCAGGAAGGATGGAGGACACCAGGAGAAAGAGGCCCTCTAAATCGACTGAGCAAAGCTCATAGGAATTTATCGATAACAGTGTACAACGTCAATACCTGGGGCATCTGTGTCCAGTGGAAGGAATCACTCATATAGAAGGCTATCTGTTGCTAAGTAATAACATTTACAGAAGCCTGGTCCAAAGGTCAGATAACATTAAGCCAAATGGCCTTGTGCTAATGTAGAGTTGACAGCATGTCTGAACTCTGATTAACACTGGTCCACTTATTGTGATTTAAGTACAGAGAGAAAATGCTATTTAGTTTTCATTCCTTTGACAAGCTGCACATTATTATTGTTATGTTATTGGTAACAACCCCCAGGGCCTTATACAAGTTGAGAATATGCCCTACTACATCTTACCTACAGCTCCCATTTTGTATAATACTGATAATCTGTCTCCAAAACTTAATTCAAATGTTGTGTAAGAATAAATGATATCATTTATTTAATCTTTAATAATAATTGTTGGTTAATATTTCATACATTTAATCAATGACAATAAAACAGTATCATTTATCTTAAATTATTATAAATGTTATATCTTCCTGTATAATTTATATCAATCCATTTGTTTTAGGTATCCTTTGAAAAACAAGCTACACATAATATAATTATGGAAACCATAGGCACTTCAGAATAAGTTTTTATATTTTGATGTATTGCATTCATTTTGACACTAAGAATAAATTAGATTCACTTAAAGACTCAATGATATACCAAAACTCCAATAATCTTTATCCTCATTATTTCACTCTGAAATGATTTCAGTTGGCTTTTAATCGATCTTTCCAACTATTGACCTCCAGAAGGTAAATCTTCAAGGAACACAATAATACAAAATGTTCTGAAACAATGTTTTTAATCTCCTTCCATCCTCTTTATCCATTCTCATAACTATGATGCCAAAATCATTTAAGATTCCCTGAAGTCCTAGCTTCAAATATCTCTTAAACCCATCTGTATGACTTCAAATTTATCATTCATTATTCTCCTAAGTGAATTCTCTAATTTAGATAATTGATCTAACAGTTTCCAGATAAAATATGCCACTTCCTTGGCTCTAATCCATTTCTTACTGCATTCCTAACACCTGGAATGCCCTTGCTTTTTCCTCTCTTCTCATTAAAGTTGAATTCTCCATGGAAATATCACTTAAATGGAGTAATCCACAGTGATTTTATCTACTCCACATTCCTATTAAATTTATTATGTCAAATATCAATTAGCACAGCTTTGAACACTGTGCTACAACTTAAAGCTCTTCACACCTCACTCACAACCTCAGTGGAAGTGTCCTACCTTTTGAAATAAATTTTTAGCAATGATTTACACAATAATAAATATTCATATATATTTTTAAAGATCTTATTGTGTGTATAAAACTACTTTAAACAATCTTTAAAGTAGTCTTATAAATATGTTTAGAAAACTGTAAATTCAGGTGCATTATATCCTATTTATGATGAGTAGATACAGGGGTTAATACCATTATATCATCTAAAAATTACAAAAGAATAGATTAAAATCAAGTAATGATCGTTATAATGAGTGTGCACCAATACTGAAAGAAGAGAAATGTTATTAGTTTTTTGCACATTTTGGAGGAAGAAAAGGCAGAGTACCTTCTTAGTGAATATGTAAATACAATTTTTCAAATAGAGAAAATGACAATGTTTTTGGATTAGAAATATTTAAAGCAAAAGAAAAAGAAACAAGAAAACTCATGAAAATGGAACTACCCAATTCCAAGAAGTATATACCTTGCCAACCCTGGTTAGTTTATCCCATGTTAGTCGTGCCTTAGTAAGGAGGTGCAAAACTTAAACTATAGATCTTTGAGATGCGTCCACAGAACCCAGTAGAAAATATCTATTATAGACCTGTTTTAAGTTACTTGCACCCATATCAGACATGTTGAGTTTCCCCCCAAAATTTCTTTTACTGTGGTTACTTCCTGGCATTATTTACAGGAAAAGAAGTGACTCAAAGACAGCTATATCACCAAATCCTATGCTACCATGGATTACAGCCCACAAAAGCTGGAGCCCACTGCACAACTTGCCTGTGGCTCAACAGGTTGGAGTGTGTCCTCGTGGATCAATTAGTCTGAGACACTTTTTGGATGCTCAGCTGATCTCTGCCTCATTCAGGAAGCTGAGATTCCTTGACACTTAGATCGAGTCAGAATAACAGTATAACGTATGGGTAGTATGTAAAAGGCTAGTCAACAGACCATTCTGTCTAGAAAAGTGGAAGGTGCCATCCCAGCTCAGAGACGTCAAGGAAAATGTGTCTCACAGTGATGACAGTTAGAAAAAGAAAGACTAAAGAAAATGTTCATGCACAAGTTTTGGGTTTGATTCAAGAATACAGTTCAGGGCTACCGCTTATAATCAGAGTCTTCAAAATTTGGACATATAGAATAACTAAACATACACTATATTTCAATTTGCTATGAAACAGTTCTATCTAGCTATCTATGATCTATCTATCTATATATGTATTTATATATTTCTAGCTACTATTTAGAAATTATTTAAGAACTTTTAATCCAAGACTAAAAAAGTGACATTTGTAGAAAAATGTTAGCAATTTAATCACTCTTCAACTGAAGGCACACACAAAACCCAGAGCTAATTGCTCTTGGTGTAACAATGTTGTAAAAAGCCAAAAATACAAAGTCAAAGCATGAAGTGCATTTCATAGATTCTGGTATATCATTGAAAGATGTAAAGGAGACATATATTCTAACCTCACTATAGAACCCGAAAAAAAGTAAGGAGAAAGTAAAAGGCTGAACATATTGAATGTCAACAGATTTGATAAAAACAAAACAAACAAAAACAAAACATTGCAAGAATCTTCCTGAAACCCTGAAATATAAAAAGTATAGGAAAAGTATCACAATATTTAACCAGAAAAAAATAGATTACATTTTGTGAGTCAGTGAGAGTATAAATTGTATAACAATATCCATAATTCAGTGTGTGAGGCATCAATGCCATGACCAGAGAATGGACATAGGTGTAGGTGCTTGTAAAAGTTTTAAGGTTTTTTATATAGAAAATAAACACTGAATGACATTCCTATAAACAGTGGAAAGCTTGATTCAGAGAATGTTTATATTGGGTAAATCAAATTTTATTCTTCTCTCTGAACAACTACAAATGGCCAGAAAAGTGCTGGTGTATTGATTTTGATGTCACAAATAAATCTCATAAAGTCAGCATATTCACAACCACTAGTCTTTGAGTAATGTGGATTAACTACATAAAACGCCAGAAAAGCTGGAAGATTTATAGCAGCCATAGTGTATCACACAATTTCAATAGGAAACATTCGCTAGCAAATGATCTTTGCTATTCATTATGAAAACTATAGATTGCTGCAATGTTTTTCATTCATTAAGGAAGAATTCAAATTGAGTACTTTGATCCATATTAGAGACAATCATTTAAGTGTGAAGATTTATAACCAAAAGTTTTATGCTAGTAGATTATCAAAGACTTGCAGCTGTAAAATCTATGACTATATTTTTGATAGTATGAAATAATCTGCTTTTTTATCACCAGAATTTTAATAACTGGTCATTAGAAATTGAGCAAGTGGTTAGTCAAAATGTCAGTGAGTAACTTACCATATACTGAAAAGATTGAACAACCTATCAAGCTTTACCCTATGGGTTAATACATGGATTACTAAATCATTTTTCCAATACTCCTATCAAAATAATTTTATTAATTTATATTCTCAAAACTTCTAACTACCTTGAGTATATTAAACATTTGCAGACATTGTAAGTCAAGTTAGTTAATTTATATTTAAGGTATTAAATAATATATTCTCAAATCTAATCATATTATTGAATTTATAAGGCATATTAAACAAGGAAGTGGTAATCCAAATACATAAAATACCTAAAAATCATATGGTTAAGAAATTGAAATCAGGCTTTATAGTTTGTTTTTCTACTTTTTGAACATTTCATTTTTTTTGAATGATTGAATATAATACTCCAGCAAACTTTTCAATTGTGTCCCAGAATTTATGGCTACTAAAATCACTATAGAAAGTCTAATAAGAGAGCAAATATGAGCTATGTACAACTTGTGTTTTATATTATGAATATGGATAATTATATAAAACCAGACCAATAACAGGTGATCAGAGTATTGAAAAGCTTTACACATCAACATATTCTTAATTATACTGAACTTCACAAATTTATTTTCAATATATAAATGATAAGATATTTTGCCCTCAATATTAATTTCCATATGGCTGATTTAAATTATATGTGATTAGAGTGTACTAGTGAACTAAATTTAAATCTTAACATTTTCAGTATCTAATATGTATATTTATCAGAAAAATGACAATCTCTTTAGACATGTTGACACATAAAACATGATTACTCCCTTTGTGACTTGATTCACATATTGTGTCTTCATAAAGATCAACTCTGTAAAGAGTAAGGATAGATGTTCAAATCCTTTGGTAACTCTGTTGATCTTATTTCTCCTCTTAGTGTTTGATAATAATAATAATGCACTCAATTCTCATCTTTGTGCCAGATTTTATGAAATAATTGCTAAAATTTCATGAGATGCTTATAAAATGAATTTCTTCTTTAAGAATTTATGTCCCAGATTTAAAAAAAAATATATTCTAAGCAAAATTAAAAAAAAAAAAAACCCACAAATTTAAAGAGAAAAAGTAAAAGCTCCAATCATAGGATCAGTGCTTTACATTCACACTAAGCAAATAAATCTGAGCAAGGTTTTTGCATAATGTCACAGTTCAATGGCCCTCATCACTATTTTACTACCAATTTCCTGCTGTATAAATGACCGGCATACACTACTAATACATTTGTGGTTTCTAAGATGACGTTATTATTTTCAGACCTGTAGTTTTACAGGTAAATATTCTTCACATTTATTTGCCAGAGCTGATATTTTATGAACATAATTTCAATGAGAAAAGTGGTGTAACCCCTCAATGGATGAACACATGCATTAACATCGTATCCTATTTGCGTTTGTCACTTTGGCAAAAGCAGCAGCTAGCTAATTTTTTCATAACCTCTATAAATAAAGATTGGTTTTCAAAGCTTCAATAAACACTGCACTGTGTCTGTAAGCAGGACGCCAATTTTGTAAGCCATAAAGTTTAATAGCAGGTTTACTTATTAATAAGTGGAAAGACCTTGGGGAGCAAATATTCTTAAATGAGGATGAAAAATATGACCATGGTTAGAGGATTATCTGTCATTTACAAAAAAATTAAAACACGATTTTAGTGTCAAATAACTAAGCAAAAGAGCTACATGAGTATAAAAGTTTATCAGTTTTATTGATGAAGATTATATTAATTTTCAAAGAAAGGATATTTTAAACTTTATAATTAACATTCATTTTTAATTAGCATCACGGCGGCTGTTAGCAGAATTGAAGACCTAGAGAGAGTTCAGAAAGATATGAACTATCCCACTGTAATTACCACAACTCCCAGCAGGCCTTCCCTCATCTGATTAACACCACAGCAGGGTGGGAGAGTCAGCGCACAGCTCACTGCCACAAGCATGAGAAAAATAACAAGGCTGAGGAGATTCAGAGGAGAATACCCCTACTGTTGAAAAGGAAGAATCCAAACTTCTTCGTACTATTGTTGAAAGGAAACTCTAAGGTCTGAACAATTTTAGGCAACTCAAACTAATCTGGGTATCAACATTGAAAAGCGAAGAGTTCATTTCCTTTGCTCACCAACCAGTGATAATCCTGTGTGAAATAATTCTGAGTTTCAAGACACAAGTAGCCAGGAGGTTACACGAGAACACACAGCACCAGATACCATGACAGCACACATCACCACCTGTCAAGACCGGTTGCTCCTGCCCGGCATAGAAGGTGTAGGCCCCCAATACAAGTCCCAGAAAGATGGCTCTCTAATGCTAGTCTGCTTCTCCACACTTTACATCGAAGGCTCAAAAGGAAAGGAAGAGCTACATCTCCTAGTCTTACATTTGTCTCTTGTTACCATTGAAGATTGACATTTAATTTTTCAAATCATTGTTGATGCCTAATACTTAAATTATTAACTTGTTCTGTTCTTAAAACAATTTTGTTACATCTATTTATCTTGGGAAGTCTGGGAGTAGGCCAGAAAATGTGCGCCAGTGAGCTGTGTTTTTGCAGTGGTGACAAATGGGAAAGGCCTGGAGCTTGCAGGTCCCTTGTTATTATGGTGTAGACACAGGACAAAACTGTCCTTTAGAAATGTATAAATGAATAAAGTAAATAAATGACAAAACAAAACAACAAAAAAGAATACAAACTTAAAAAAATCCAAGTGTGAATATTTTAGTGAAGTTCCAATGACAGTGATAAAACATTTTTATTATTTCACTTCAAAGAAATAATTAAACTAGTTCTTTCTTCTGCCATGGATTCTTTCCACACTAATCAAAATCCTTATGTCATGGACATAATAATGCTTTGACTGTAATGGCGCAAATTAATCAAAGAATCGTAAGCGTCACTCCAGAAGATGCTTTCTAATGCTTCTAATAATACTTGCTGTGTTTCTTATTTTGTTTAAAAATATTTGTTATTGAACATTTTGGGATAGGATTAACTATGCCACTTTATTTCAAATTTGCAATTTCAATGTTATTTTTATAAGCCCTGATAACGTATGTAATGGTAGGTGTGTAATAGACTTTGTCCAGTAAAAAGAAATACACAACAAAACATAATGGCCAGTTCCTGATCAATCTCCAATATGCGTTAGTGGAGATTATCATTTTCTATTTGTATGCATATAATTGATGATTAAAATATTGTATTACAAAAATAAATGAATGATATTTAAACAAAAGCAGAAGATGCTAATAGGATCAACTAGAGCATCTCAGAGTGTAGTGGTAATTTTTGGGGTCTGTGTTCACAACAATCCTGAGAAAGTTTTAATGTGTTTCATAAGCAGCTATATGTCAAATTCTTACATATTCATCACATAGTATTACAAAATGCATAACATAAAAAACAGAAATGCATTTATTCAAAATGGTAAAGATAAGAAGCTCACCTTAAAATAGTTCAAGAAGTTGATACTACTTTGGAAGTTTGTAGAGAAGAATCTCTCCCATGACTTTCTCTAAATTTTTGGTGTGATAATACCCTGCTTTTGTCCAATTTCTAGAAGTACACTATAAAAACAGCCTTTTTGCTTGTATTGTATTATTTCATTCTCTGTGGCTCTTCTTATATTATTATTAAACCATGGATTTAGGACTCATTCTATTTTTTTTTTTTTTTGGTTTTTTGAGACAGGGTTTCTCTGTATCTTTGGTGCCTGTCCTGGAACTAGCTCTTGTAGACCAGGCTGGTCTCGAACTCCCAGAGATCTGCCTGCCTCTGCCTTCCGAGTGCTGGGTTTAAAGGCGTGTGCCACCACCGCCCGGCTAGGACTCATTCTAAAACAAAATAATATTGTTTCCATTAGTTTTATTTATAGTTGCTTTCTTTAGAAATAAAAACTCAATCTGAGTTGCTGGGCATTAGGAGTTAATATAATATCTTGGGGACTCAATTAAACATGAAACTGGCATATTAACAAATTGTACATAGTATAAACCTTTTAGTTACTAGATGCTTTTTCAAAATAAATCTAAGGTAATGTGGAATTTCTAGTTAAATACATCATTAGAGAACAATGAATTATAAATATTAATAATGTTATATAACTACATATAGCCTAAGATATATTTTATGTGAGAACTATTTTATTTAAATGGATTTTCTTTATTGCCACAACAAAAATATCTTCCATAAACAACTTAAGGGAAGAGTAATCTACTAGTTCTGACAGTTTCTGAGATGTTGACGAAGAAGTTCCAAGATGTTGATGGAAAAGTCCCGAGATGTTGGTGAAGATGGTCTGGAAGAACAGCAAGTTATATAATAGCAACCAGAAGCAGAGAAGAAAGAAATACAGAAAAGCTTCAGGATAGGGATTGCTCATATACAAAATCTGTGTACTTCTCCCAGAGAAGCCTTCTGTTTAGAAATTTGTAATAGTACTGTTAAATTATGAACTCCACGTGGGTTCAACATATGGGTATGTCAGAATTCACATGATCTATTTGTCTCTGTAAGTATCTTCCAAGAATCATGCAGCTGTATACTTTACTAACACGAGAACTTCTTTATCCTATCATGTTTATAATGAAGAATAACCATTACAGAAAAAGTCATTATTTACTATGATTATAAGAAATATTAAAGATCTTCAAACTTTCTGAGACCACCGAGTCTCTTCTTCACCTCTTCTGTATAACATCATATGTACATTTTGTATTGCTTGCCAATATTCTTATTCATAATAAATACTAATTTCTGGAATATAATTGATTTGAAGACTTGAATCTGACCTTAGATTTGGTGACAATAATGCTGGAAAAGAATAGTCACTATGATTACCATCACATATAATTGACAATACTACCAATGTATTGATATATACTATCATATCTATCTATGTGCATATGTTTATGCATGTATCATCTGTCTATCTACATAAATGGAGAAAGGTTAAGACACATTTTAGATCATAGCATCAAAATTATTATTCCACTGGATACCATAAAGTAAGCAAGAGAAAATTCAAAAGTTACTGAGTGTGCTGACTAGAAAACATTAAAATAGAAAAACATAGAAGGAATAATCATTAGGGGATTTTTTTTTGAAAAAAGCTAGAATGCAATGAAAAATAAAATTGAGTACAGGTGGAGGAGAATGCCTTTTAAGAGGAGGCAATCTTGGTTATAAAGATGTTAAATTTTACCTAATTGCTTTCTAAGAAAGACTAGATGCCACACTTGTTTCCAGCGATGTGACTAAGCTTTGTGATTATATAGTGCACATCAACCGCAATCAGCCATCAGGGCTTTAATGAGAACTCTGGTTCAGAAAAACAAGTCATTTTTCAGAGGATGATGCCCACTGAAATAGCAGAAGTGCAAACTACACAAAGCAATCATCTTTGAAATGAGGAATTTTGTGAAACATCAGGAGGGGCAAATCATGCATGATGATATCGAAGTGCATCAGAGTAATGAATTACCCTCTGCACAGTAAAAATAATGGGTTTTTGTAATGGTGAATTTTCCCCACAGTTTTTACTTGAAGGAGATTTTCAATGAAACATTTTCATAACTCTCCAGAGTTATTTCAATAAAGTTGAAGTATTTTCATTACCATGAATCCTTGCAGTGTATTAAAAAAAAATCCCCAGCCTTTACTCAAGGTTATGTGATATAGTAAGGTGATACAGTAATCCATAGCCTATCAACTTGAGATCTAGGGATAAAGTTGTAGTCCTTGATTTAGACATTTTTTTTTTTTTTTTTTTTTTTTAGTTTTTCAAGACAGAGTTTCTCTGTAGCTTTGGAGCCTGCCCTGGCACTAGCTCTTGTAGACCAGGCTGGCCTCGAACTCACAAAGATCCGCCTGCCTCTGCCTCCCGAGTGCTGGGATTAACGGAGTGCGCCACCACCGCCCGGCTAGACATATTATTTTTAAGATCAAAAACTGGTTTTTGTATTTTAATTATAAACAACAATATCAAACAGAATAATCTAGTAAGTGCTCTTAAGGTAAAACAAGTATACCTAGTATTTAGTGGTATGCCAAAAACAAAAAAAAAATAAAAAAATAACATGCAAGCAAATTCCTAGTCATTGCTACTTCATGTCACTTTGTATTTCAAGAAGAAATGGTTTATTAATCCTTGTTCCATAACATGAGGTTTCAGGCTTCGTCAGATAGAGAAAAAAATATTTAATAGCTAAAATAAATAAAAATTTTAAAACCATATTAAAGTACAGACTATTGATTGCAAATTATCAGATTGTTGTAAACAATATCAACACAACATGTACATATCAGGTTTACCCTGCTCATGAAAATTTGTTTGGTTTGTAATTCAGAATATCAAAATTCATTGTCTTGAATTTCTTTTTATTAAGGAAATTAGCTAATCAAAATTTGAATCTGCTTTGTACTTCTGTTATCTTGATTGCATCAAGCTTATTTATTTATGTTTCTCTGACTTTTAATCTTAGACTTATTGTTAATTCTGTATTCTTTGCTTGGTTCTGATTTGTTTTGAAAAAGGTTTCACTCCCTACAAAACTAAATGAAACATTAACCCTTCTAGCTTGAATTTCTGAGATCAATGTTTACAAGTGAGTAATATTTGAATCTGGACTTTCAGGGAGTTTGATGCTTTTAATTTCTGATATGACTTTGCCTTTCATATTTATGTGTTTTCCTGGTTTTGCTTCAATTTCCATCCATTTTTTTTATAATTAATGTTTTTTTCTCTTTTTTTTTGTACCTCTGAGTATCAGGAATGTCCTCAACTCTCAGGCTTTCTATCTTTGAGACACCACAATGTTGGATATTATCAATATTTCTCACTGGATATCATATTCTGTTGATAATATTCACCAAATTTTCTTAGTGTCCTTAATTTGTATATTGTAGATAACTTTAAAAGAGAAAAATATGTTATCTGAAATATCTGACTTCATAAAGTAGTTTGTTTTGCTTCTTCTTTTTATATCTTTATTCAGAGGACTCTGTGAATCCTCTCTCCGATTATATTTTTCTACTTCTATTGGCCATTCATGTATTGATATTTTGGTAAAGAATATGAATGGTCCTGCCCTGTTTCTAAGAAGTTTCCTGTGGTTTTATTATAAGGAAATGAACTAGTTTTCTTGGCAGAGGAAATTTCAAGAAAGCTTCACATTGAAATTGTGACTTAGGAAGAGTTGAGTTCAAAGAAACTTACAGAAGCTGGGATGGGGTAGGAGTGGGAGTTGGGGAAGGATTGTAGGAGACAGAGGGGTCTAGAATACCACAAGAAAATTCACAAAGTCTGTTCCTTTGGAACCTCCAGCTCGCTCTTGCAACCCTCCTAAAGGGCTGAGCGTTTGACCAATCTTGGACACCAACCCAGTATTTGGCAGACACATCTTGACTTGATCTGGTTTACTGTGTCAACAGAGAAACTTATTCTGTCGGGGTGGGAGGGACACACACACACACACACACACACACAAAAAAAAAAACAAAAAACAAAAAAAAAAACCTCTTAGAATCAACTAACCTGGGCTCAGAGGGGCTCACGGAGACTGCGCTGACAACCAGGGAGCCTGCTTAAGAATGAACCTAGGTGCTCTGCACTTAGTAACATATATTCTGAAAAGAGTAGCTTGTTCCCTCCATGGCACTCCTAACAGTGGGATCAGGGACATCTTTTCATTCTTTTACTGTGCATTTAGGACACTAACTGGGTCGCCTTGCCATGTATTAACATGAAGAGTATGTATTGACATTGGGAGGTGCTTAGTCTTACTGCAATTTAATGTACCATGTTCTGTTGATACTAATGGGAAACCTGACATTTCCTAAGCAGAAATAGAGAAGTGGATTGAGTGGTGGGAACATAGGGGATGCGATGAGATGAGCTTGGGGAAGCAGAGGGAGAGGAAACAACAGCCAGGATGTAAAATAAATATATTTTTAAACAAGTTTTGTTTTGGTGGGGTATTTTTATATTTTTTAAGTTTTATTTAGTGGAAGTTTACAATGATAAACAGCCAGTGAAAAATACGGAAATACCAAATGAAATATTTGAAGGTTTGACTAGAAGAAAAGCAGCAGGCAATCTAGTGCTGCAACTAAGGCTTGTGATGGAAGAGATACAGGTGAGGGGATAAAGCAAGGCATTCCCTCAGGTCAGGAAAAAATATGGCTATCCCTGCAATTGCTAAGAGAAGTAGACCAAAGCAATTTACTTTTCCTAAAAGTAACTACAAATCAAAATTTCTGCATTTATTTAAGGGGTTGTGTATTTATTCAAAGTTGGCAGCTGAATTTTACAGTGCTCCACCTTTACCATCATGAAGAGCACACGGAGAAGCAAACAAAAGATTTGTGCATCTTCCTCCATGGCTTAGGACAGCTTATGGTGCCAGGCATATATAGCAACCAAGTAGTAATTGCATGGAGGGCCCAGCAAATGTTAAACAAGGAGAAGCATACAAAGTGGAATCTTTAAGGACCTAGAGTCAGTTGTGGATGTCAGCCTACAAAAGACATGATTGTTGAAGAAATTAGATTAATTCTACCATCTTAGTTTCCTATTTTTTTCTTTTTCTCTTAAGTTACATATAAACAACAAACAAAGCAAATAAACAAACCAATCCTTGCTGTTGTGAGCTCCCAGGGACAGGTGCTGGGAATTAAACTCAGGACTTTTGCATAATAAGAAATACTCTTTACCATTTAGCCATTTCCCTGCCCCTGCTTTATCTAGAATAATATTATTCAAGATTTCAACTTTAGAAATTAAAGTACTAGAATTAAAGTACAATCTTTCTTAAAGGGTTTGTAATCATATTAAATTCTTTATAAATGTCAATGTAAAGTTTAATTACCAGGGTAAAATAGACATATCTAATATAATACAGTATCCTCTGGAGAGATATGGCTTTGTGCTAATGAGTACATTTAATATGTTTTATCATGAAAGGTATACATTTTTACTTCAGTTGAAATAGATGCTTATCCTAGGTATAGTGTAGTACAAATAATAAAAACCCACAGATAGATATTGGGGTTCAACATGAAAACCAGAAAAGCAAAGCAGCCAAACCACTAAAGAAGTCTTACCTCTACCATGGCTGAGAGACCAGAGACTAAGCAGACTAAACATAGTAAGCAAACTAAAGAGACTAAGTAGATTAAACCTTTTTCTCCTCTCATTTCATATTCTCTCTAGTGCTGGAGTTAAAGGCATATATCTCCCTAGTAGGGGGATTAAAGTTGTAGGCCAACACTACCTGGATATGTTTCTGCATTGAATTCACAAAGATCCATCTGCCTCTGTCTCCCAAATCCTTGGATTAAAGGTGTGTGCCACTAACCCCTAGTGTTTTAACTTTGCCCTTCTGATCTTTAGGCAAATGATATTTATTAAAACATAAATAAAATATCACTATGTTCCCTTTTTGTCTAAAATAAAACAGGCTATAACTAACATAAGAAAAACTAAACATAGTAAGTACAATGAAATGACTATATACAATATATACAAGCATTAAGTACATCAACAATGTATAGTCCATTTGCATTTGACAAATTCAAAGAAAATACTCCATATCTAATCTAT